>NC_071326.1:18592500-18910000 GCF_943734725.1 Anopheles marshallii
GTCGTAAATCTTGACGACATGCTACGCTTTGTGCATGCAAATCTGCTTTCTGCGGGCCGTTCCGTTAATTCTTGCTCGGGATTCATACTAAATGGCGTTGATAGCCGACAACTGGAACCGCGAGAACAGTTTATTTCTTTTCTCGTGGTCTTCAAACCGGCATGTAGACAGCACTACCCGGAACGAGTACACGCTCGTTGAAGTACGCCTTGGATGGTAGGACTCATATGTGTGGACTTTTCCGTGCGCCAGAGTGCTTAAACCAACCAACCAACATTGCAACCAGTTTTGAGTCCCAGTGATGGTCTGAATGTCCAAATGTGACAATAAAGAATAACACCAGACACTGAGTTACCGAGCGAAGTTACCTGCCGCAAAAGACCGTTGGCTAAGATCGAACGATCGCGATCGTAGGCCTCCCGGGTAGGCCGTGGTATGCCCGCGGAACGAGGATCGAGCGGTGAACCGAGGCGAAGCGAATGCGGATGAACACTGGCGGCAAAAGCATAAAGCGATGCCGACAGCGGCAGTCATAAATGCTAATATTAAGCATCAATTTACTATCGTTTAAAAGCCATAAAATTAATAAAAAAAAATCATTTCACCAAACGGCGTATCCTTAGCAGTGCAGCCGAGTGGGTTCCACAGCACAAATCAACCGTTTGAAGTGGTGTGTTGTGTCCATCTGGGTATTCGGGATCTGGGTTGGACTGGTCGGGAAAGAAAAGATTTTACATGCTTACGAATGTGTGAGAGCGGTGAGAGCGACCGTGCAGCATGTCGTATCGTAACGGTTTCAATGACGTTTGCAGCCCAACTTGACGCGTCAAGGGCGTCCCACCCCTGTCTCTAGCCCTCATTTTCCCGGAGTATCGGCTAAAGCTGCAACAAGAAGACGAGCGCCACCCTTCCGTGAGATGCACTCGATGATGCTCTTAACCGACCCATTGCTACTTAAGATAGCACTCACGGTAACAAAGCCACAACCCTGGCGGTTCGGTACGGATTGCATCGGGCTGCGTGCAGCGATAAGTAGATGGTAATTATGATTGTTTGAGTTAAACATAAACATTTGAGTCACTCTCTTGAGTCGCCACTTGAGGAATGCGCTCGGCACCGGCGGGAAAAGGTGCAAGCCCTCTGCCCCCGCGCCAGCGTTCATCTTTTCCGTTGAAATATTCCAGGTGCAGTTTTGTTGCGGTGCGCCCGGGCCACGGCTAGAGCAAACGCGTCCCATACGCAGTTGCAACACGCGCATCGGAAGTTTTGATGAGAAGTGATTAATTCACTTTCCGTCTAGCTTCCACCCGCAAAGCCGAGCTGTGGGACCATTATCCGGCGAGCATAAAAGGGCGAGTGAGCACAGAGTACCGAGTGTCGGAACCGTGCAGCAGAAGAATGATGATGAGGGTAATTTTTGTTGGTCATTATCGAGCATGGGTTTTTGCTCCTTAATCGTGCCCAACGGAGCAGCGAAGAAAAAAAGTGCTGAAACAACAACAGAAGATGAAGAAGGGCGAACAAAAAAAAAACAACAAACCCCTTGTCCGTGGTTCGTTTTGAGGTTTATTAATTTAAAAATCATTTATTCTTCGTAAAAGTGTTACCGTTCATCATCGTCATCGTTCAGTTCAGGCTCGGTGCCTTCGGGGCAGCAAGTCGTTTCGCTTGAAGTGATAGGAGTTGGAAGCGAAAATTCGTACGGGTAGTGCCACACTTTGTGCCCGCGCGCGAACTGGTCGAAGATCGAACAGATACAAGCGCGTGAACCTGGAAGGATTGATGGTCGTCGAAATCGTCCCTTGAAGGATGATCAGCCTTCGGTTCGGCGCTGCAGCAACCAACCAACGGAAGCAAACGGCCAGCAAAATCCAAGCAAAACATAGCACCACTTGCCAGTGCACATGGTCACCTTCTTCGTATCCAATCGTGCCAAAAGCACCACCGAGCCATCAGTTTTGATGACGTACGCAACAAAACTACTCCACCGGGTACATTACTGCTAGTTGCGAGAAGAGGAAAAACTACAACAACTTAAGGACTCACCACGCATTGTGATTCAATTCCTCAACCTTTTAAACCCTACGGCGGTGCGGCCGTTTGCATGGGCCAGATTGCAGACCGTAGTTCGGGTCCGGTTGGAAGAAAAGTGGAAAAATTCGCCCTCAAGGGTGTGTTCACTTTTTCCCAAACCCTTTGATCGTTGCCGACAAACGGGTAAGAACGAAACCAAGGAAAATACATACAAACGCAGGGAAAAAGTGGAGGGAATGAATGTAATAAAGACAGCACAATACAAGCAAAGGTACAGAAAGCGAAAGATAGAACGAACGCAAGATACATCCGCGGATCATTCGAAGATTTGAAGCGAGAACTGCATGCACATGTGTTCCTTTCTTACCGGTGTGCTATTGTGTATGACCCAGAATGGACTTTGGAGGAGAATTGCGGTTTTCGATAGTGTCAATGTACTGCGCCTTGTAGTTGAGTCTACCAGTCACAACCAGCATCCCTTTTCATCTTGATATGTAGTCAATATGCGGAGTGGGCGAAATCTTCACATCAAAACATCGAAGCTACCAGATCGATCAATACGGCCGAACGGTGTTGATTGTACGAGTGAAATCGAGTGCGAAAACTCTAATGATCCGAAACGTCTAGACGGCGTGATTGCATACGAAAAATGGAAAAACCAACACGTTACTTCCGTTCGCGATCCGCGATCGATCAAAGGAATTTGGTTCATCATAACACAAAGCGCGCAGTGGCTGCGGTACAGGTGTCTGTGTTGTGTGCTAGTTTTTTGTTGGGTTGTTTTTACCCAGCATAACACATTCGCCGAAGAATCATTTCGGCAAAGCGGACGGCAAAACTCTCCGACATAGCAACATTTGCTGCTCATTAGCGGAAGAATGTGTTCTAGTGGGTTAGACAAACAGCCCCGCAATTGTGCAATAGGAAAACAGAGCGTCTAGCATGCTGAACATATTATCAGCTCGCGTATGGAAGGCAAAACATCCGAAAGGCATTAAAGATCTGAGGAGCATACGTTAATATTATGTCAGCGATCAGTTTTCCCGCAGTTGCTTTCGTAAAAGAGCACCAGCTTGCACCAGACGATAACAAAACCAAACAACGGTTCAGTTGACTCGCGCTCATTTGTTTCGTTTGATCAACCATCAGACATGCCTCCGCCATCATTTAGTCACCCACAGAAGGATGTACAAGTGGCAGAGAAATATAAAAGATTGATTAAACGAAATTGTGTCGCTGCGTGCCACAGTTGATCGTATTAGCATCGAAGGGAAAACCCATAACCCAGTAGCAAGGGGCGCATTTAGTCGGTGTCGCGGGCGTGCGGTTTTGGGTGCACAGGAAATTGAAATGCCCTCAACCGTGTAAATACACAGCGTGAGCAAAGCGGGGTTTGACGCTGGAACTCGAATGTCTCACGCAAACCGGGACGGGCAGCGGAGAGGGGACGCAGAAAAAAAACAAACTAAAAGCCATTTATAAAATTAATCGAAAAACGGACGCAACGAACGAGCGAATGAAATGCTTCCAAAAGGCGTCCTTTCGCCGCGTGTTTGGGTTACGTTTCTTAATAATATTATTTGTCGCGCGGTAAGATGGCGATTGCTTGGTTGCGCAACGCGTTCACTACTATCGGCTCCAGGGTAGTTTATAGATAATGTTTACAGTATAGGGAAGAATTAAAGAACCGAGAACAAGGGGGCAGTTTTTTTCTGTGTTTTATGTTGCTTCCTTCCTTTTCTTTTGCTGCTCTGTGCCGGTTTCACGCTCGTCTGTTTTGTCACCCGCCGGAGCATGACCAATGGTGGCAGCGGAATCCCCAAGAAAGTTCACCATCGCGGGAACGATGAATTCGCGTCCACATTCGATGGTGTGTGGATCCCGGTTCCCCCGTAGGTTCCGATCGTTTAGTTGCCCGTGCGCTCGTTAGTTTTGGGCCTTTTTCTCCCTTTCGTCACATCCGCGCACCGCACGGAGGAACAAATGGGTTTTACTAATGCGACCAATTGCATCGGTTTGCTTTGGCTTTTGTGTTTCCGACCACTTCCACGCTTCGGTAAACCCATTGTTCCTGCTTCCCTTTCATCCGCTCCGTTCTAATGTTCGCGTTTTGTAGTGCAGCAGGGTTTTTACTGCTCCAGAGGTGAAATGAACCGGGAGTTTTTCGTTCAATCCGATCAATGAATCGATCGGAGAACATTGGAGTTGTTGATTGAAAAATCTTTTAAGAAAAGTCTTAACAATGAATCTTCAGAAAGGACTCGTTAGAATCTTGAGTCGATCATCATGTATCCAAAGCTTCGTGTTTTCATGTCGATTGTATAAATTTCTGAATTTATGTACTTGGGCCCAAAAAGGACAACAGTACGTGAGCGATTTTTATAATTGTTTATTAAGAATTATTTTGTTGGTATAAAAACTATTTTTCCAGAAGCCAAAATAATAAAATAGGTAAATGTCAGATTCTTCAAAGATTCAAAATTCAAGCAGCGATTTTTGAACCTGAACATTGCTGAACTTTTAAAGAATCAGAAAACTTCACAGTACAACACGTCTAGAAGATTCTGATCATAGAATATATCTAGCTTTACAACACTAGGGTGTTGGTAAATAGTCAACAGAATGCTCCATCCCCGACGGACAACAAAATCAATCAAACAAGCTAGTGCGTTTAATTGGAAAATTAGACAGATGTTCCTTTACCCGTCGGTTCGGGAAGTATCGCACATCCCACCCAGCACGGACCTCCGACGATGCGGACGTGATGCACTTGCCCATGTCGCGTCAGTTGTGGGCGATTTTCACCAGCAAACAGTTTCTTCCGTACGCGAGCCGGTAGCGTACCGTGGGAGATTTTCTTGGCAGTTGCCTACAATTTGGCTTCGGCTCACTGCAAACCACTCGGACTAGCACTTGCCCGGAGCGAACGGAAAATTGATTGAAAACGGACCACGCGTGTGGATCGACTAGATTGATGCATTGGTGGTCTAAATTTGTAATTTCACATTTCACATTTTCCTTTTTTGTATGGCGGTTCGGTGCGTAGATACATCAGGTGCGTTGTTGTTTAACAGTTGAAAGTAGTTGAACAAACATTATTAATCAGGATTTTGAAATTCCTCTTCATTTAGTATTTGCAGTTTATTAACCAAAGATAAAAAGACTGTCCTATAAGGAGGGTAAGGCATCCATTTCTTACGGCATGCGTACCAATCAGAGGCGAGCGACTAATCAAACGTTATCAAACGCGGCGGTAGAGAACGGGTCATCCGTCACTGAAATGATGGTGGTTATAAAACGGCCATCACTCTATCATCTGTCAAATTAAATTCACTACAGTTCGCTACCGTTACGAATGGTGGCGGTTGCGTTCGTGGTGATGATGCTACTAAAACATGTCAACAAGCCACCCAGCGAAACGATCGTGCCCCGGCACGCAATTGTAAAGTACACACGGCTCGGTCCGTCAGGATGCATGGATGCCGGCAGTGGCCCGCAGCGGGAAACGGTGGAGGAACGGAAGTTTCCGTCGTGTGCATACACGCACACCACCCAAACGCTGGGAATGAAGAATAATCACTCGACCATAAATCACGTCGTTTCGGCGTTCGTTCGTGTCGTCTCCATTTTTCAAACCGTTTGGACCGGCAGGTTTTCGAATGCTTGGGCTTGGGTGGAGATTGCTGTTGCTTTTCTTTTCGTGCTCAGCGTGGGTCGTAAAGCATTCGGCATTTATTGCTTCGCAACACGACAAACCCCGGCCCCGGAACAGGGCACGTTGACTTTTGGGCTTCCGTGTGCGGACGGTTGCCAAGTGTCAAGTGTTGTTTACATTGGGGATTAATGAAACAATCTCTATCACTCCCGGGCACATAAAACATCGATCCGGTGGCGACCGCTGGGCTAGGTTGGGAGCGGAGCGGACCCGTTTGCGTTTGCCGCGGGCCGTAGCCGAAATACCCGGGAAAATTCGATCCGATTGATTTATGGCGCTCGATACGCCCGATGGATCGATTACAAATTGTTTCGCTGTATGCCAGTCCGGTAAGGGTAGGCATCCGTTTCGGGCTACCATTTTTTTTTTGCGCCGCAATTTTGATTAAGTAGCCAATAATCGACCGATCCGCCAGTGTGTTTCGTCTGTTTCGCCGTCGCACAGCAGAATCGGATGATCGGAAGATGGATTGCTCCCGGTAGGATTCTTCCGGTGCGCTCGGACCAGTGCCTTTTCCGGGCTAATCGTCACACGTGATTTTTCATAGCGCAGCCTTATGTTTACACTAAAAATCATCACCTCGCACCGTGCTCAATGTGTCATCGATTATCTTCCGTGGGGTTTCGGTGGGAATCGAGTATTGCTGAGGCCGATTTTCACCTCGTACCCTCGCAACGGCAAAACTTCCGCTCCCGGTGGTAATAGTTTAATGAAGCATGAACGCTCACCACACGCGGCACACTGCGTCTTCGGGAAGTGAAAACTGGTCCGCATTTGTTAAAATCGGCCGCACCAGCTGGTCTGGAAAGCAGCACTGGCTTTTCGTGCCTGCACTCGTTCAGCACCTCAGCACTTTCTGTGTTTTTCATCTTTTTTCCTTTCGTTGCGCTTCCTTCTGGTGCACTCGTGGCGCAAGCAGTGCTCGTATTTGCATAACAATGCTCGATGGTAAGTGATCATAAATAAACATAATTATGGGCTCGGCACTTTTTCTTGTTGTAGTTGCTGTGTGTGTGCATTAGTTTTTCCTTCATTTTCGTTACCCGCTTTTCGCCTCTCTTTTATCTGCCTGTTTCACCATTTTCGTACTGTTTGGTTTTGCCTTTGTTTGCGTTTTTATTTGCGCGTACGATAGGAACAAAGCGATCCTTTATCAGTGCTGTGCCATAACCTGGTTCATTTTTCACGCTTCCTTCCCTCTCTCTTTCTCACCCCTGTGCTATTAAATAATATTCTTGCCGTGCGTTTCGTAATTGCAGTCAATAACTTTAGTATCAATTTTGATCTGACTTTTTTTATTTTTGACGTTTCAATTGGTTAAAAAGCAAAACAAAAAACCAGTGCTCTTGCTGAGGAATGTACACGATGCTTGTTCGGAAAATCGGATAAGATGCAGCGAACCCGTACGTATGTTTGCGAGCATCATTATGACGTTTGGCTGGTTAAGGTGCCGGATCCCGACTTGTTTGGGTCATGGCCGGTGGCTCGCTGGCTAGGTGTTAGAAGTGATCTGCTTCACCCCGTGTGCGGGTGAAATGCCGCGAGCGGAAGCACTAGTGAGGCCGGTGTCGGGTGGGCCACCAAATCTCACAGCTTCTTTCGGGCTGGGCACGATAATTACAGGGCACGCATTTGCCGCCACTATCGAATTAAGGGCGCTCTCGACCGCGTTGCTTCTCGCTCATCGCGTTCTTGCGCGGTCGGAAAAGAATGGAAGGCAAACACTGTTTTTCCTCTCTTCTCTCTGTACACCGGCAAGGAAGTACCAGAACGAGGGGGTGCTACTCTTTTTGTTTTCCGCGGCCCACAAAGAGGAAGCGCACGAAGATCAAAGACAAACGGACCGGCTGTGGTAATGATGATACTTGCGGTCAATCACTGCAGACGCTTTTAAGGAGATCGCCATCGCCTACCGCTGCGAGATATCGCCTGTCCAGAATCAATTAACAAATCAATAATTGCTGTTCATTCATTACCGGTGGGACTTTCCTTGGCGGGGACACTCCAAAGACTCCCGCACGATCGATGATCCCGTTCGGGTTTCTGTAGCTGTCGTGAGAAATTTTCGCTCACAATTCCTTGTGTTAAAGAGCATTGATAATTTTGGTTCTAGCCAAATACACCAGACGAGAGCTTCAGAAGCTTTCATTATTTTGCTACGATCTTCCGATTCCGAATTCTCCATGTTTAGCGATGATTAGGAAATAGAGAAACACATATCACGGATCAGAATCAATGTGCCTTCGGGGTAGATGTTTTGTTCTTCGCTTTGCCGCAAAGGGTATAGCGAGAGTGCGAGCTCAGAACCGACCACGCCGGCAACGAAAGAAGGTGATTTAATTTGACAGCTGAGTGAGTGGTGAGCTTGTTACGAAGTGACGGGGATTAGCGGTCAGTGTACAGATCCCATGCGATGGTACTCGGTACATCGTTCGGATGTCTTTTAAATTCCTTTTCTTTTTTCGAAGGGCGTACTGCTTCGGCTTGGTGAAGGACCACTCTCTTGAAGTTATGTTGGTCTCGTTTGTTGTGATTGTCGGTTGTCAGTCAGTGACAACAGCAGACCAACAACACCACCGAGCGAGGCGATACGCTCGATTGGGGTAGAATACGAAGAGGGATTAAACACAAATCCCCAACTCCAACACCACCGAAACCTGAGGAGGAATCTGTCTTCTGAGCTACGGAGTTTCGTTTTCATCCGAACCGGCTAAAGACTTAATTGGATCGGGTTCAGAATGTGTGATTTGATGAAGTGGTACTTTCAACCACCATCAACGTGACGCTGTGAAAACAAAATGGTCAGAACACTCGTAAAGGTTATCTTCGTCGGTGGCAACTGGTAAATGTGTAGCATTCGTACGAATACGTCCGTACGAACGTTCGATATTCTTTGTATTCGCGAATCGAACCAATCGAACAAATAATTGACATGTAATGTTCTCATAAGTTTAATTGAGTAGGTAGTGCATCAAGTATCGAAATTAAATAATTAACCCACGCTCTTCAGCGTAATGCAGAAAAACGACGGAAAATACATCCCATCGGATGCTAATGAGGTCTTGGTTCAATGGAAAAAAAGGGTCTTAGTATCGATCGCATTTGGTAGTTATTAATTAGCATTACTAAAACGAAAATCCATCCAAGTTACTTAACGCAACATAGGTAAAAAATCAACCTTTTCTCTCTCACAAATCAAATCACAAAGCCTCAAACACAAGCACCCAAAATCAGAGCCGATATAAGAAGACCTCCATGATCGTAGCCAGCCGATCGTTTAGCGAAAATCGAAAATTAATTGAAACTCAATTTGTCCGTACCTGTGTGTGCGAGGAGGTTGTTTCGTTTTTCTTGGCCATATCTACCCCATCCATTCCGCTGCTTCCATTTATGCTCCGGCCAAGTGCGTATTGCGTTTCACACACAGCCACGGTTTGCTACGAACGATTTCAACTACTACGCGCGCGTAGCGGAGGCTAGTGTGCAAGAGCTTGAAAACTCATTGTACCAATTTATGTGTGAGGCCTCCCAAGCAGAGCGCTCGGCAGCGCGCGATAGAGTTATTACTGGCATCGATCTTCTGGCAAAATTGTGGATGGAAAAAGCATCAAAATACTCAAAGCCAGTGAAATGGTTCGATCGGGTCAGAGCCCGGGCGAGGGAGAGAGATGGCAGTCCCCCACCCCTCTCCAATGTGAAGATGGCAGCGAATCCTCTGAGATTGAGTAGCGTTACGGAAAAGCAACGAAAAACCCGCTCAACTCGATCTCCTTGGTTCGTGTCATCTTTTCTTTCTCACCTTTTTTTCGATCAAAAAGAGAGAGAGACCCCGAGCCCCGAGAAGAAACGAAAACAGGCACAAAAAGCTCCGTGGCTCATTGTGCCATGCCGAGCGGCGGCATCCTTTGATCTTCTTCCAATTAGCCCAGCCGACACCTTTGGGCTCGGTCGGCGTTGGCCTTTGATCACCTTGTTTCTGCTTCCACCATTTATACCGGAGGCCTCGCCACACACAGGCAGACACATCATCATCATCAGCCTCCCGCTACTACCCGCCACTCCCCTACCGCTACCCGTGGGTCCTGAGCTGGACCCGCGGCCAGTGGAAGATCGAGTCCGAGCGAGACAGCGAACCGTCTCCTTCTGGAGGTTGTTCGCTCATCAACACCGCCGACGAGCAGCCGGGCAACCTGGCCAGGAAGGAATGAGAGCAACCACTTCCAGCAAACAGAACCGGATTGTACCACAGCGCCGCAGTGACTCCGACGATCGCGCTGGCTCAGATCGCTCAAGGTGTGTGTGTGTGTGTGTGCGAGTTGTGCTTGGCATTAAAGAAAGGCACGAGGCTCCCGGCCGGGGCAGAGAGGGTGGCCAGTGAGTGAGTGAGCAATCTTGCAGCCACACTTGGCGAAGAACAATTCGTATTAAGAGGATATTAGTTAGCATTTACCATGTGAGATTGTACCAGTCATCCTACACAAAAGCGCACCAGCGTTTGGACACCGGCACACCAACACACTTGCAAAAGTGACGATCTTCATACGCTTTGATCACATGTTTGTGCTTTTTTCGACACTTTGGCCACTCCACCCATCTGCTTCTCCGATGCCCGCCAGCTATTCCGAGCAGCAACATTCGTCATATGCGAGCGTTTCCGCTGGCACACATTCAAATCTCGTTTGATGCGCTTGATTTTTCTCCCCCCCCCCCCCCCCCCCCCCCCCCCCCCCCCGAAGACGCCCCCCCCCCCCGCCTTTCCCGGTGCTTCAACCTGAACACTCGATTGAAAGCCTACTCCTGCGTATTTGCTGCGATAAAACCAGCTTCCATCACTTTTCCATCGCCCTCCATCTTCATCATGCTTTCGTACGGTTACGGATACGGTGGGCACCAGGGCACCGACGGTCGGTCCGGTTGCTTGTTGTTGGCTTATTATGACTTTTATTGTTGTATCTAATAGTTGAATGAGTTATGCTGTTCATCCCGCAGTACTAGGCGAACGAAATCGAGCTGCCCCGGGGTCGGCATGCTGTTTGATGCTCGAAGGTGCTGCTAATCTCCGGAGTTGCCTCACCCGCGTGCAGCGAGGGTTAGCCGTGGGGGTATGAGCAGTGCCTAGTTTGGACCTGTCGACAAATTCGGCGTCACACACATGGCTTCCACGGAGCTAACCTGTTTGATCCCATAACCATTAAAACGATGATTTAGGACGGGGGTTGGAATTATCAATGGCTAATAGCTATTAACAGTTTTCGATTGTACTGACCGTTGCATCTCATCTATACTGTGTCGATCTCGTCGAGAGATTTCTCAAGCAAAACCGTCTTAAGACAGAGTGCAACGCTTATTGTCACCAGAACCACACATCTTTAGCACCTGCACGAACGCATGATTGACAGTAATGAATGTATTAAATACATTAATCAAGAAACACTCCCGATTGTTTACTCGTGCAATACATATCCCTATGGAATGACTCCTCAAACTACAAAGTATCCCCTAGCGACGGTGCATGGTTTCGGCAAACCTTGGTTGCGTGTTAATATTACTGCCAATTCTGACATCATTTCACATGTTTTTATCTCACCACATCGCTGCATGCACTCCGGTGCCTTTATTCATTGGCCGCGCACCAGCATTCTTTGGCTTTCGGCAAACGATATTCACACTCCTCGCATTGGCGTCGATTATTGCTTCGTTCGTTTTTTTTCGGTGCAGAATTATGATTGCTGGCGACGGTCAACCAGACCCAGGCTGTTGGAATGTTTGTCTTCTTCGCCCGAGAACAACGAGTTAAACGTTTATTGGTATATGTCGGCAATGTGCACACGGTACCAGCTATACCCCGATCGCAAGCCCGGTAGTGTGCGTGTGTGTGTGTGCACATCCTACGATCGCTTTACCGACGAATAACAAGGAGATCAAGAACCGAAAACTGTAATCAACCGGTACTAAAGTGATTAAGTCAATCAATGAAAAATTGATGATCTGTCGGCATGTGGCCTTTGATGTAGCGAACATTTTGTATTCCACCGTTTCCGAACACGGACTGGTCGAGGGCTGGAGGGCCGGAGAGGAGGGGTGTCCGAATCCTTCCTCGCGGACGGACCCGGCAGCGCCATTGGGGAGGGATTTTATTCAAACCAATTGTGGAACCGGATCGATTGAGCGAGCCGGCGGAACTTGCGCACGCCAAAGCACTACCAACACGTGAGTGCTTTCGGCCGAGAGCCCGGTCGCGCGGCAGGGCCCGGAATAAAATGGAGCTAAGTAGGAGAACAAGCGCTAATAAGCTTCTCTACGGATTGCCGATCAAAGCGGAGCACGAGTTTGTCCCTATATGGAGGCGACGGCACAGTATGGAACGGAAGGGCGCAAATTTGAATCGGAGTGTCGATGTCCAGCGGTGCTTGATGTGGTTCTAAGATGAAATGAGGCGAAGAGGAAAGGTTACTGAATACAGTGATCATGTCTAATAAGCCCATTTGAACCACGGCGTTTGAATGGAAGGTGGTGAAAGCATTGTAGTTTCAATTACATTCTGGACTACGAACACCTGTCCCGAGAAGGTGTAATTTGTCATTTATCATTCCCGTTTTAAATGGCACAAAAATACAAATATAGAACAGCATTTCCTACTGAAAAGTCGAATAATATTGAAGAATTGTATCATGAAGATCTTTTTGCATGTGTCCTGTCATATCTGTTCCATAGTTACACTCGTTTGAGGCTAGTTTTGCCAAATATTATGATTATACTTTTGGAATTATTAAGCCCGAGCACGACACAGAACCGTTTTACATGATCAAAGAGCAAGCTCCGGTGTTGGACCACATGCGTCTTCTGCTTTATCAAACACCGGCTACACTACGGCGGCAAAATTGCATATTTGCATCTCGAACCACACAGAACGTGCTCGCCCGTTAATTTGTCCGCCAGGAAACAACTGCCGACGGGGGAAAAACAATTAAAGCGACAGCCAACAGCGGTCCAATCCACCGGAGTGTTTGGTCGGTTCACCATTAGTGTCAGTGTGCAGTCGGCCAAATTTTAGGGTGCGGTCGGGGTCCGGTTCGGTCGCCGGTTCGGCTGCAAGGTAGCTCAGTTTTTTTTTTTTTTGGCCATTGTTGGCATGATGGTGATGCATTAAAAAAACAACAAAAACAGGAAGGTATCTTGACATCCGGAACGTGATAATTTAAAGTGGCACTTTACAAGCAGATCAACGGCAACTCAGTCGAGCTTCCCGATCGGCCAACTTTTAACTGCCTTCCTTACTGTCAGCTGCCATCGAAACGGTAAAATGTTCGGGCTGACGTGCAGTTCGAGCACGCTGCAATGTTAAGCCGGTGACCGAGGCTGGTGGCGACAATAAGCGATCAACGCGGCCGCAATGATCGTGATCGGAGATCGCACCGAGGTTACCTTCGATTCGTTCCATCCTGGCACACCGTACGGTTTGCTGCTGCCTAACTAGGAGCCTTTTTATTGGGATCTCTGCTCTGTTCGCTGTTTTCCTTCTCGCTTATTTTCGGTCCGGCAGAACTGCGCCATAACGAATCGATCGATTCATCACGCACTCGCGAAGGATTTTGTTGGTGCCGACGTCGATGCGGTCGACTTGTTTGATTCCCCCTAGTGCGAGTGATTCACCTGGAGCGATGTTAGGACCAGGATGCACCTGATTAGTGCTCGGTTTTCGGCGGTGCTGGCGGACAAGTGGCTTTTTTGGTCCATTAGCTCGCGCGAGAGCGGAATAGCGAGCGAGTAATGGTGTCTCGAAAGGAAGGAGAGGATAAAAAAAAAACACATCGCTTCCCGACCCGACAATAACATAATTGTTGGATCAATCTAAATCGGGCGTAGCCAATTGTACGTAACGTGTTATTTTCTCTCAACTTACCCAACACTTTTTTTCCATCGTTTGATGCTGGATTCGAAAAAATAACCCCGAACGTGATCCTTTTGCAAAACCATCATACAGTTGCAACAGATTGAACTGGAAGTTTTAGTTCGTTGACGATTTGAATGCTGCTGGAATGGATTGACTTTTATTCCCAGGATTTCTCGCTAGAGTAAAACAGCACCCAGCAGCTCCCGGGGCTGCTGGTTAAACACAGCAAATAAAAGAAAATTCAATCTGTCAAAGCGCCTCATTTCCCACGCACGAAGTCGCAGCCTGCACGCAAGCATGCTTAATGAAACAAGCAATGCCATAACCACAACATTGCATTACCGATCGGAAAAGCTTATTTGTGGGGACCAATTTGGGGTGAGTCAAAGATTTGGGAGTTCTGTACCGTTGATTGCACATAATCACTTGCGCCAGTTGCGGTAGCGATCGATTTGATCTTGCGGCATCCGCCAAAGGAAAGGTTGATGCTACGGGGCTGATTCTGCCTTACCTTGCCGAACGTGGGTCGAACGTTTTGGGTAATTGGATTTTGATTTATTGCACACTTCTGAAACTGGTTCCCGTATCCCTGCTGTGCCCAGAAGCTTCAGCACTAATATTGTACCAAAACCGTGGAGCAAGATGTTGTTTCTCACGTTCAAGGCCACCGTTTCGTTCAACATCAGCACCAACCGTGGACGTTCTTTGTTTCGCTTGTTCTTACGGTGTTGAGCAACCATAATTTCGATGAAATCACGATCATTCGAGGTTTCATTCTAAGACAATATATTCGAGCTATAATCCATTTTCATATCTGGCACCTATTGGCAAACTTGCTTGATTTATAGCCCACTTATACCATCTCGATATTGCTTTAACTTACAATCATTAATTTGTAGAAAAAGTATTGTAAAGAACTCCTATAACAAAGTTTTGATTCTTCTATTACCTTTTCAATATGACAGTATTCAAGACAAAGCTGAGACAACTTTTCAACATAGTGCATGGATTTGAATTTAAAATCAAAAAGTTTTTTACAATTTGTGTAAGCCTTTGTATACAACATCAATGTCTACACCTTAAAGTTAATAAATAAAAAAAACTATGAAGAATATCACAAAGCTTAAGTTGCATACAAACTCAGCAAAGCATTAAGAAGAAAAACCCCCGCAAGTACTCTGTCAACCGTAATATGCATGAGTAATTAACCCCGAAACATGACGGCACCACCCGCCTTGGCGGATCGCGCCTTGATTAAGCAGCATCTTGTTAGTTAATCAGTCTGCAGCTCTTCAAAAAATAGCGATCCTCGATAACACGGTACGGTGCAACTGTGACGGAAGTAGCACTAGCTTACCAGGGACCAGCCAGCGAATCTACAGCCCTTCTCCAAAGGGAAGCTCCACTCCATTGCATACGCATCCCCCCCACCCCATGAATCAACGATGAAAATTGCTCGTTAGCTTAACAAACGAGTCTAACTGTCGAGAGCATGGCGAAAAAAAAACTTTACACACGAACAGACACACACGAAACGAGGATAACTCGTGGTACATTAATGTGCCGCGTACTGTCAGCGGCACCGTGCAAAACAATGGACAATCTCATCCATGTACCCTGCCCGCTACCATTCAGCACCCAGACTCGCGACGCCATTGCGTTGTCTATTGCGCTTAATCGCGTTACAATCACGCGTCGCAACCAGCCCAGGGTGGCAGCGTACCTTGATGATGGACTGCATGATGTTGATGGGCCCAGCGGGGCAACCAAAGCAACAAACGCTACAAAAACAACGAACACGAACATCGTTTACCGAACCACCGAGCGTGCATCCGGAGGTTTGGAGAAAATGGTAATCGGATCTCATTTGTAAGTCTTGGTAATCTAATTTTAATTCCAAGTCTCACCAGCAATACGGGGTAACAAGCGGTCCAGATACTCGCTCGAACGGCTAACGTTATGCGCGGCACCGGTTGGTTAGCTGGTGTCGGTCGTGTTATCATGAATGTTGCATGAGTAGATTTCATAAATTATCAAACGCTTTCCACCGTGGTCCTCACGTTTTGAGTCTGGCGAAGAAAAAACGTCAATAAACGCATGGGAAGGTACTGAAGAAAAGATGGCCAGATACACAACTGGACTATCTCATCGTGCCGTTTCAAAGGCTTACGTTTAAAGGTTTACATTCTAGGGTAGGATTTTTCTTTCACTCTAAGTGCTAGCTTCCATTGGTGCCTGCTTTTTTGTGTATGTCGCATGGTCAGGATTTATCGATTCCTTTATATAACACCCGAAACACTGAACAGCAGCAACGCAACTATGCCAAATCAAATTAAAAGCACAAATTAAAAATATGACGACATTAAATTCGCAACATATTTTCCCATTTTGCATCATATGTTTGCTGGAGGGTGAGACACTGGCGTTTATTAGCTTTGTTTATTAGCAGCCCTCTGTTTGGGGAGTTTCCCGACAACTCCAATATTTGAGCAATCGTAGCTACTCCGCAAGTATCAAGTGATTCGTCACTAAGTTGTACTGCAAACAACATGAAAGCAGTTTGCTTCATGCACCATTACTCGGTGGGAAATTCCAAACCCATTTTGTGCAAATAGAGGACAAAGAAATCATGTCCTACAGAACAGAGTGAAGAATGAGTTCACTTAGGATTATTAGAGTCCCAGAAGCATCAGAGAACCTACAACAACAACATTAATGTCTTCAAGGTAAAGATGGCTCGTATAACTGAATAGATAGAGTAAGCTTTGTAACCCGCTTAGGATAAAGATGATCTTTTAGTAAAGTTAGCATTGTCAGCTCTTCAGTAAGTTATTAATTATACAATAAGCCTCTGTTATAACTGAAGCTAAAATTAACATATCTATTTTTATCTTTTAAATCCGAAATTTCAGTATTTTAAAACTTGCTACTACTACTCACCACTATCTTCATTGGTTTCGTCGAAATTCTTGTTGGTCATTTGAAACAGTGCATCAAGCGGCGTCCCATTCGGTGCCGTCTTGCCGGACTTGTTCGCACCACCGGCACCACCATTCGCCCCACTGCGTCCACTGCCATCGCCGGCACCCGCCGATCCACCACCCACACCGGACGAGGACGATTGAGACGATTGATGGCTCTGATGGTCGGAGCCGCGTCCAATTTCCGGCGAACAGCAGTCACTCGCCGCCGAACTCGATCGTTCCGACCCACTCTCCGACGGGATAATGTCCATGCTCATGTGGCGCAGTAGCTGGGCCTGTGCTCGGAAGTGTTCCTGCAACTGCTGATGGTAGTCGAGCGCTAGCCGATGCTCGTAGTGTAGCAGTGCCGGTGGTAGAAAAGGCCTCACCGGGATCGGTCCCCGGAGATGGTCCCAGGGTCGGACAATTTTGGAGGCTGCTTGCTGCAACGTGCTGCTACTGTGGTGATGATGGTGATGATGATGTGCGGCCGCCAGATGGGCACCGGGATGATGCACCGACAGGTGCAGGTGATGGTGGGAGGAATGGTGAAGGCTCGGGTTAATCGGCGGAGGGCTCGGTTCCCGCGCCTCCCGGCTATTAGCCTCCGCATCGCGTCCCAGGATGTCGGCGATGGAGAACGATTTGACTCCTTCGGCTGCGGTCGAGTGGCCAGAGGAGGATTTGGTTGTGCTGGTGGTAGTGGTGGTAGAGGTGGTGCTGTTATTAGGCGTGCTGTTGGTGTTTGTACTGCTCGCACTGTTAATGGGCGTCGTGGGACTCGAACCCCGGCTCGTCGATTCCTTGGGACTGCCACCAGGAGGACTTCCCAGTTCCACCCCACTGCCACCCTCCACCATGCGTAACCGCTTCAGAGGTGTGAAGTAATCTTCTGCCCGGGCTTGCAGGGCACTGACGGCGGCGTGAGCATGTAACGCCGGATGATGTGGATGGTGCGGGTGAACGAGCGGGTGATGGTGGACCAGATGTGTGACGGCCAAGGGATGCGGATGGGGTAGGTGGGCAGGATGTGAGTCGCTTCCGATGGGTGGTGGACTTGGCGAACCGACGGAAATTTCCGACCCGGCCGGGCTACTGCTCGGCGGTGGTGGACTGCTCGTCCGGCACAACATCTTGCCAGATCGCATTTCCGCTTCTTCCAGCATTGGGAGGCCGTATGAACGCTGTATCGTCTCAATTATACACGAACAACCCCAAGAACTTGAAGCGAGGAGAGATCACGGAGATCGACCAAGTCGACTAAAGCAATTTTTCCTTCTTATCTGTCACTCAACAAACGCACAACATTGCACTGCGTCTTTACGTATAGCACACTTTCCCGCACCTACTGTTGCACTCTATTTCTTACGATATTTTGCTAAAGTTGGACAACTTCTTTCCGAATACCTTCAACGGTTCATGTTGTACACACGGATACACAACTGCTCTTTTTTTCTGCCTTCAAACACTGAAGAACTTAGGGTAAATTCCAGCTTTTCTTACTGATTGTTACATTACACAATGCAAATATGGCCACATAGTGGCACCAACCGAATAATGGGGCACTTTCTTTCACAGCAAAACGCACTACGAGCGGTAAAACACACCTGCCAAACGCGGCCACATCAACAAACCCCGCGGGCTGGTACACACAACGGACGGCGCCGCGAATGGAGAGCTACGTAACCCACGCACTGCGTTTGCGAAGAGCACGACTTCGAAACGTGTCCGACCACGAGGCGTTCGCTTTGCCGGTTCGAGAGAAACTTGTTCGTTCTGTTCGTCGGCAGCAGCGCTGCGGGTCGGTTTGCGTTTGCGTGGTTTGCGTAAGGCCGGCATTTTTTCCTTCCTTCTCATCCATTCGAAGTAGGCGGTGCTTCGCCGTGTGCCAACCAATCAGAAGCGCCTTTCCCCGTTGCCTTCCGGTTCCGGTGGCTAATTTGTTAAGTTGGTTAATTGACTTTTGAGCGCACGTAGTTAGGAGACTAAGTGCAAAAGTGTTTTAGAAGTTAAATGTATTATTTATTGCGCTCAAGAGCGTTGCTTTCTGTGGCTCCGTCTCTTTCGCGAGATGCTTTGCGCTTTTCTCGCGCGAGATGCTCTGCTTTCCTGTGGCAGTGATTTCCTTGCTTCCGTAGTTTTGGCTCATATTACTTATACATTTGCTCTTTGGCTTTCGGTGGTTTACAATTTAAGCATTCTTTTTCCTTGTTATAGAAGAGATTGAAGGATTGCCAGATGCTCTAAAGTATCAGCGTCTTTACCGATCTACTTCACAGTAGATATGCCACTTGCTGTGTTGGCTTTGCGATGTTGGATGTTGCGTTTGATGTTGTTAAAAAGCACAGGATATTTCAGCTGAAATCCAATAATTTTACGTGCATTCTTAACACAATAATATCCACGATACGAAAAAATTACTTTAATTTATCTGGTTGAACGCCGAATTGGTGACACATCCAGGCCATGTCAACCAGTTTTTGGGTGACAGCTAATTTACTGAAAACTCAAAATTGAGCATAATAAGAATGAGATAATAATACAAATATGCGTCTGTAATAAAAGCGTGTGATATCAGCAAAAAAGGGATTTTTCTGCAAAACAGAGCATTTATCGTATCACGTCTTGTAGCATGTCACTTTTCAGTGGTTCCTGATTTGACGATCAACGCGTTAAAAAAAACTTTTTGTGAAAAATCTGCAGCTACAACAGTTAAACTATTTGCATTTAAGAATATTTAAATTACGTAGAACTATCTTTCCAAATTATTATATTAATTTGATGTGACATTGTTTACAAATGCATGAACATTTAGTTCTATACGCTTGATCATGTTGCCATATTCGTTCGTTATTTTGTGTCTTTTTCAACATCTTTTTCTCTTAAACCATACGGTAAACCACATAAACAGCTGTTGAAAATCACTAACAATCACCTGGTGTACAATCCAAAGTCCAAACATGTGGCGATGGTGAGATTAAAAAGTCATTCCTATCCCAACGCATTAGTCAGTAATTCACCAGGCAAAAGCCTTGTACAGCGTTCAAACCACGAAACGAAATGTTTGTTTGAGGTTAAATCATAGAAACGATAGAATACCTTAATTACGGTCTACAAATAATCAAACCAGCTCTAACTTACATGAAAAGAAAGAAGCGGAAATGACTTTATAATCACCCGTGTCTTGGAGAGAGCACCGTTTTGTCCAAAAATCGACCTTATGCGCCCATTTTGTAAAACCATCACTGTAACACGCTGGTCATCTGCTCCTAATTGATATATTACGTGTTTAGATTGTTTTGTTTTACGCGCACACACACATATACACTCATTAAATTGTCTATTTGTGGCAATAGAATTAAAAAAAGCTCGAAAGAAATTATATTAGGAGAAGTTGTACAGTTTCGTACTAGAATGTCCAAAAATATACCTAGCCTCGTTTGCTTAAAACTCTAAAACTGTTTCTCACTCAACTCAACTAAACTTTTTTTTAAACAATCAACAATTAAAAAGGTTTCATAAATGTGCACGACATTAATTACTTATTTACATCAAATTCCTCATCAACAAAATTGAATGGCTGCTCAGTCGTTAGATGGACGGAAACAAATAGACGAGAGAAAATGACCCACATGCCTTAATTACTCAATGCTCTGCTTGAATTGGTAGTTGTCATTATAGTGTACGTCAATTAAAACAACCCATCTAGCCAGTGCTGCTATCGGTTTTGATCTGGACTGCTCGGTACTACTACAAAATGATTCCAATTTTCATCAAGTCGGGACGATTAGACCTGACTATCTGCATTAAAAACGTAAAGTGAACGGAAAATATCTCGCACTAAACCGAGCCTCGCCTAATCTAAACGTATCTGAACACAAAAAATAACGTCAAAACAAAACAGTTTATAATTAATATGTGCAGTGTTTTTAATACCAAATATTAGGGGAAAATCGCTACCAACAGGCGTCAATTAGCGTGATAGTATCGCCGAACAATTTCCGGCAGCAAACTATCTCGTTGAATTGAATTGGTGTCGCGCTCGAAATTCTGCGCTGTAAACATTTTACAAATACATCAAAAAGCAATGCAAAATTGTGTTGATTTGAGGTGGAACTAAATTGCTAAGCAAAATTGTAACGAGAATTAATGTTATTAAAATTGTTCATAAAATCATCGAACATCCTTCATAGCGATAGCATGTTTAGTATTATTATGCATATTTTAAATTTTCATTGTGATATTTGTTCATTATTTAATGATTTTTAAAACGATTTATGTTTTTATTATTATTTTTTATATAAAAAGGATTGTTTTATAACTAAGGGTATCTTGATCTATGGTACAATTCTCATTTGTTTGAAGAAAGATATATTCCTTCTCCAAACTATGAAAGGTTACCTGTCTTATAGTTTATAAAACATATTAATGTACGAACATGCACTAATTGTTATACGTTTTTATTAAACTCTTGCAGTTCTTGTGTCATTGCAAGACTATCATGAGAATGTCATAGTCTACGAAGACTTTTATTAATTCCTAATATCTCTTAAGATAATTTACAACACATTACAATGTAAGTGGCTTAGGATATAAAGCGAATAGTTTATTCTGCTGTCGATGAACAGTAAACTGGGTAGGAACCAATTGACTCATAAATATTTTTGATTGACGTCCCATAGTCTGGCCGTAAGGTAAGTAAGATAGTTGAAAGCAACACCAAGTTAATCATTCATCGCTCTAACGGTCGTTCAATCGATAAATTGTACATTTTCACATTCAAGCCAGATCATCAACGAATGCAAAAGCCCTGAAAAGAAGCGACCAGCTGCAAACAGAATAGTTTTATCGTTCGAAAAATTTGCTCCCCCCTGGCTCCAAACGGCCCTACAGCCGGGTGTTTCGTGGAAAAGTGGATCGAGCGGATGTCATCCGATGAACGGTTAGCAGTGCTGTCGCCGCACATTTTCACTGATTACAGTAATTTGCAAGAGGAGATTTTAAAATGAAATGTAATGAAAAGTGCATCGAAACAATCGGAAGCACCGCGGTACGCATTCGTCTTGGTAGCATCGGGCGATTGACATTGTCCAGCGCTGATGATTTATCGCAGCAATCATTAGCGAACGAATTAATGGTTGATCGAGTGTGCATGGGGCGGTAGCAATCAATTTCTGTCCCGTCTGCACTATCACGGCCGCACAAACGTATTCAGTTGCGATAGTGAATCAAAAACAACCTCGGATTGGTAGCTGCCTCATCCATCCGTGTTACATGATGAAGGTTTGATCCTGCAACCAGTACAACCCCGTTGCCCGGTGGCCATCGTATACTCACGTTGATTTTGTATACTCAGCTTATCGGGCCGCTATGATGGAGATGGAAGTTGCGTCGTAATACGCGGTGGCACATTAGTGGCCCATCTGCAAGTGGAAAGTATCGCTTAATTAAATTGAACACTCCAACGCAATCATTACTTACTCACGTGTCGAGGAAAATTCACAAACAAATTCAACAACAGCACCGGCGAGTACCAAGGGTTCGTGGCTGAAGGCAAACGTAATGTTTGTCTGCAGAAAATCACCTGTAATGTTTTGGGGTCATTTTGAAGTTTCTAATGTTTATTGCAGTATGATGAATGCATGTGAAATTACTGTCGATGAGTCAATGTATCAAGCATAATTGCAACGCCATGCCATTAAATCCCAATACACTTAGGCTATTGAAGGATCAAGTTATGCAAAAATAATATCTCCCGTCGTAGCCTCTAGCAAATTGTCGACAGTCACGCTAACTTCAATAGTTAGTACGACTATTGGTGTGTCGAATAAAAACGTTCGCTACGAGAAAATCCTATCTTTTCTGCAATTGTCTTACCTCATACGCGAATCAGATTGTAGACCGAAAAACCTCATTACGATTAACACTCCAAATGTCAATGAATAAAATGCGTTCATTTGCAAAGCTTGTTGCCTTGGCTTGGTGTACGCTTTCTAATGTCAAAATCCCCTGCGCTGACATTTTCCCTACTGCCATCAATCATGATGAGGTTGGCAGTGATGATAATTTGTTTCCAACGGTGGCAACGATATCACGACCGCCAACAAACTCGAAAATCACCAATTGATGAGAGCATTTCGGTACATCCACGATCCCAATTGGATGCCGTGCCGCTGTCGCACGTCGTCAGTCACGGTTCATAATATATCTGGTTGACAAAAGTTGAGCAGTTAGGGGTTTGGGTAGCTGCATCAAACACTCATTGGCTAAGCGTTGCGTTGCCAGCTTGCCAAGACACCGTGTGGTAAGCCACTGCCAGCTGAATGTCGATCTAATTGCGAATCAGTTCCGGTCGGGTGCGTGTACGAGCCCTCATGAAAATGATCGAAAGCCCATAACCAATTTCTCACAAAGCGAAATGCAACAGCCAGTGTAGTATTTGCCATTGCCCACTGAGGTGGAAAACGAGAAGCGAGAAATGAAATCATGTTGATCTGGTTCCTGTTGCTCCTGCGGTTGATGAAGTTGTCCTACCGTTCCTCTCTTTCGTTCCGGTCGCCTAATGAAGCCATTCTCCCGAAAATGGAATGTATGCAGCGTTGCTGCAGCCCGTTTGGAAGCAAACCCAAAACGTGGAAGAAATCGTTTGGACATTTGGAAAGAATTTAAAGTCACTCACTCGGGCCTTGTGCGATCGGTGCTTGATAACTTAGCAATCACCATCCTATCTTGTGGTCGGAAGTGGGAAGTGTTTTGTTAGCGTCGAATCTTTAACACAACGATCAGATTTTCATTGCTTGTCTTCGGTTTTGTTCTATTTCCTTGCCCTTTACTAGACAATCAATATCCTTTTGATTCACGCTTCATGCATTTCTTGATGTCTGTTAAGTTGTTTCATCTATAATCAACCGAGCAATTAAGTTCCGAATTGATCTTACGATGGAGGAAAATCGCCGGAGCTATTCGATGGAATGCGAAACTTCGATCTTTCATTTCCCAAGTGAATTAGGATAGGAAACGCATTTACGAAGAATGCAAACCATTTAATGTAATATACGTGCATAAAGACAAGAGTTAAAGGTTGATCGTTTAAGGAGTTAAATTGGATCTAGGTACAACATGCACAAATGGGGGGAGAAACACACAAAAAATCCAAACCTTCAGAACGCTCTTCGCTACTTCCACAAAAGCCGACACAAGAACAAAGGCACCGGCCACGTTACGCCCGGTTACACCCGTTTACACAAGGGTAATGATTAGAAAATCGTTTCCCTATTGGCTACCGTTGCTACCGTTTTGGGCTTTTGATTTGGCTTTTATTGAGTACATGCCGATGCCGCCACACTCTCTGTACACGACCCGAACGATGGCTTCATTTCGCTGCAGAGATGGAGATCTGGTCGCCTGTGAGCTCGCCAAATGGGTAAGGGTGTTATTGCTACCGCTTTACTGCTGCTGGCCTGGCTCGCTTTAGCTAGCGATCGAAACGGAAGCTGCTGTTGGATGCTAATTGAAGGTAGTTGGTGCCAAAGAGCAAATATCGGTTCTCCGTGCGGCTTCTGTTCCAGCCGGCGACCGGTTGAGTCGCCGGGCAAACGGGAATCGGTCAACGATTCGTTCGGCCCGGGATGGTTAACCCGTTTAATGAGAATTGCCCGCGCGGGTTAGGCTGTTCCTTGTTTTGTTTGCACTGCCCGCGCCGAACGCAGGTCGGTCCGGTCGTCATGGGCATCCGGGGCTTTTACTGCACCCGGCAGCACTCGTTTCGAACCTGTACATGTCCGTCGAGCGGCACGGATCGTCTTTTATTGGAAGGCACGTGAGAATAGTGCTAAGTGAACCACCAACAATGCTACCGTTCCTCGGGGGATAAAAAAAGCAAGCTACCTTCAAAACGGCTTCTGGTTTTGGGATGCGATGTTTGCTACAAACAACAATATACTTTTGTTTTTCTACCAATAAAACCCAATATTCAATCGGTGGGTATACTCGAACCAATCATCTCAGCGAGAACACCCAGGAATCTTGGGAATTCTTGGGAAAGGTCATCTTCTTGCGTTCGTTTGTAGCTATTCTAATTTATTTGTAAATAGTTATTGTAGTATGAAATTTGCCGTGCATATACATCCTTTTTGAAATTGAATTAAAATTCTGCCATCTAACCCCTTGGGAATGGAACAACCGTTTCTGCACCGTTCATGCATTCCAGTCGTATCGGTGACACTTACTCAGTACCCACAGCCCCTAAACACGACAGAGAGCGATGGAGTGGAAATTAAACGAGAACTTAATATCCATAACCGAGGGCTTCAATCAGACCGACAGTCGGCCTGGACTGTCGACGAAGCACGGGACCAGAAATCGAACGCTCAAGCCTCAACTCAGCTGCCAAACGATGACTTTACGAATTTGGCCTCAGACCCGGCGATAGGAGACCTGGCAGGTCAGAAACAAGGATCATACCATAAACCGGGCCACATGCAATGCAAAAAGACTTGGCGTTGTTGACTCGGGCAGAGGATGGAAAATGCGCTAGAAGCAAACGGCCCCCGGGGTTCGGGGGAAAACAATGGACCGCAACTAATTAAAGTGAATAAGTAATTGAACAATTTCCATTGGCACTTCAACACGTTTGGACTCCCAGTGTTTGGTACGTTTGGCTGACTTTGAGCTATTGTTGCTCGTACGGTTTGCCACACAACCCTCGTCACTTTGTCCACCCGAGCCGGAGGGACCGGGCATCATTTCGACTTTTGTGAACAGTTTGATTTGCGCTGAGTTTGATGGGATAACGGTCATGTTGAAGATACTAGCATCGCAAATGCGATGGGAATGCGTTTGTTAGCCTTTTTTGTGTTGTTGTCATGTTTTGCAGGTGGTAAAACATTGATGGAGTGTGACCGGGAGCAAAACAGACGGCAACAACTCCCGGTGTGGGCCTCTCAGAGCCAACACACAAGCACATTAAGCAAAAGGGTATAACAGCATAAAGATGTCGCACATTCACCTGTAGCATATTTTTAACTTTAGAAACATTTGCCCACAATGCAGTCAACTTTGTCACCGTTGTAAGGTTAACTCTGGCAAGGCAGCGTTAAATTATTTTAATACAAAAATTCCATATCATAGAACTCATTAGTATATTTATGACAGTAATTATTACACATCATAGGACTCGCAATAAGACTAAAAGATTTAAAATAGAATACTGATAGCGATGATAGAAATAGGTATCAAAAATCCATTGCGCTTCTTTTGAACTAACATATATACATTAAGGATATTAGAGTTGTATATGAGTAAAAGAATTCTTTAGAAAATTTTTAATTTTAATGCCTACAAATTTTACTTCCGTTTTGGCATAAGTATGATGCTTCATCATTTCTTGTTAACAATATAAATCCTTTGTCAAAATCAACTACTCGCGTTTAAAGTCCTTATGAAATTTTATAGCTTTCAAACATAAAAGTGTTTCTTTACAGGGTTTTCCATGTTATTTGTTGGAGTAGGAGTTGGTCTGGTTTCTGAAAAAAATTGAATTATTAAGTGTTCTGGATGTAGCTCAAAAGGAAATTGATTTTGTTCTAAGCTTTTTTGATTGAATTTAAAAACAAAACTTGAACTCCACTTAAACACAATGCAGATACGGCTCCGACCTTGATTTGGAACCTTGAAATTGGGGAGCGTTTTGAGTGTCCTTGTTGGAAAGAGCGTTCAAAGAGAAACAATTTGTATTAATCACTCTAGAATATTAAAATTAAATTCAAAGTAAATTTTGTATTATATTAAAAAGTAAATTTTAAATAAGTAAATGTTACAGAGTATAACGTGCATATCAAATACTCCAATTTAGTTTTCAAACTCCAATGATGCTATACTGACATTCCATTCCACATTCCAGCTTTTGCCAATTTCCGTATGCACCTCAAACCAATATCCTTCGCTCAGACACAATCAGACAGAACCGAAACAATATTCACATCTGTTCGTAGGGGAGCTTGTTCGAACGCATCCCATTGTGTGTATCGTTACACTGCTCGGTTACCCAACGACACGCATGCTAAACGAACGAAACGCCGAAATGATACGCAAGTGCTTATTTTGGCACGCCGACAATGGAATGCCAAAACTGGAAATTAGTAAAGAAGGTGTGACGGCCGAAGTCGGCATAAAGAAATTAAAAGGCAGTGGGATGCAATTTTTCTTCACTGATGCTACACTGCTTTTTGCTGTGCTTTTTTTTTTTGAGCAGCAACATGATATTTCAATTTTGTTTAATTGCAATGTTATGTCACTTTGTTATTCGCATTGTTTTAATAGTAAAAAAACCCTTCAAATTTACACTTTTTAATGCTCACCACAAGGGGATCATTCTGAATGGCAGTGTCGTATTTATTGGATGTGCATTGAGATTAACTGAAACTGTGTCTTGCTCGCTCTGGATAAGTAGTTGTCCCTACCGCAAAGACCGATGGACTCCGTATTGCGTCCCATTTTCTGCAACATCATTATGATGATCTTCCGCATCCCGCGACACTGATTCCCCGGGGTCGGTTCCCGGGACCAACCCGCCTCATACTTGGTGGGTCGCCAATATTTCGTCGTATTGCTTCTCCCATTTCACTTATAACACCGAACGAACCGTTTTGTCCAAAACGCCAGGTTGGCAAAGAAGGTGTGTTATAGCATTAACTACAAACGGGCTGAGCGCTCATTCCACCGATCGCTGCTCTTTGATCTTTGCCGACAACGGGGCCGCGTTGAGAAGGCAAAGTATCGATTTTTAACCAGCCAAACGTGTCTATGCTGTGCTGCGGCTAAGAAGGGCGTGGGTCGTTGGGGCAGGGGGACGAAGAGGATAGGTCGGGAAGGTAAACCCTGATGCCGGATTCCGGGGAGCAACGACTTCGACGGACGAACGAACGCAGCGATCGAAAACAACCATTTGAACTGCTGGCCCGACTACAGGCAGAGTGGAATGGGTTAGATCCATCTTGGCCGAATAGGCTGCGGTGCTGAAATTTCTTCGTCCGTTCGTATGGCCGGAAGGATTGGTCCGGTGGCGTTGATGAGACAGACGGGCGGCGTGTTGCACCGCGCTAAAGAACTGTCGTTCTCTAATAGCTGTGACTTGGCATTTGCAGACAAGCGCGACAATGGGGAGCAGACGGGGGCAATTATAAAGCAGCCATCACCGTGGCGTCCTGTCGAGGGTGCGAAGCAGTATGCAAGGGCAAGCGTTTTCCCCCCACTGGGCTCGGTTGGAAAAGGTGGAGAGTCTTGTCTCGTTCCATCTCGCAGTGCAAAACCCGAGACAGCCGGCGCAACAACGGAGCTGCTGGAGGATTATGGTTGAAAAATCTAAAGCAATAGGTGTATGAGTGCAGAAAAACGGCCGGTTCGGCCAAAGCGAAAGCATCGCCCAGGTGGAAAGTCGAGGTGAGCCGAGAAAAGCGAACTAATTAGTGATATTTTAGATTGATGTTAATTGCGAAATTGGCATTACGTGCATTAGTGCAGGTTAGGAGCATCGGGCGTAGCAATCGTACGGCGGCCATTTCCTTCCCTATCGCGTAATGTAGTTTTTCGTATTTCGACGAATATAATACATCCCTGCGAAAACTGGTGAAAGACCGTGCGTAGCCAAGAATGTTAAGCAGTTGGCTAACTGCCGGTAAAGTAGCAAATTGTTTTAGGGGTCTGTTTGCCTACTTCTGTCAGTAGTGTTCTCGGCCGCAAACGAAATCTGGTTGCTTATTCGACCGGATATTTAATTGCATTCTGCTAGCCATTGCCGATAGTTCCGTATTCTTCTGGACTGCACACTGATACATTCGTACTGCAATTGTTTCTAAACCATACCGAAGCATTGCCAATTTTCCACACAACAACAACAAGCACACCTAGCATAATGAAGATTAATTATGTGGTGTGAAGCACCGGCATGCTCTCACACTATTAGGCCACCGGCTGCAAACTAGTACAAATCTGTTTTCCATACATGAACCCGAACGAACAACAGTACAGTACAAATGTGCGAAAAGCGGGAACGCGAGTTTCCCGAAAAGAAAAGATATAATTTACTTTAATTGAGTTAGTTTGATGCCGTCCTAATGGATGTAATCGTAATCGAATCCTTTTGCTAGTGCGCATGTTTGCGAGTGTATTTGGTGGAAGAAGTAGCTGAGCAGAACGCAATGAACCAAAACTGTTGTTCTTTTTTTCCACTATATTTTCGTGTTTTGCGGCACGCAAACACATTAGGATAATTTATTTTCCAACTGTATTTCGTGCGAGAGTTACTAAATCTCACCCAATTGACGGTGGTACAGCTGGTACTGGTATCATGTAAAAGTGAGTAAGGTAGTAATCGTTTCCATATACCATCATCCTAGCCCCTAGCCAATTGATAGATGAACATGTTCTGGATGTTGTTGGCGATACAACAGGTGTTTCATAGTGCAGTGGAACCGGATGGAAGATTTCCGCTTTCCTCCATATGCTAATCAAGAAAATGGCTGCAGAACGTTTCAATGAAGCACAATCATGATACTTTTAAACACGATAATTTGATGATATTTCTTTGAGGGTTGGGAACATTACTTCATTATTTTAGGACGGCCGCTTCTAAAGTACCGTTTGCCATGGGTTGTGAACCAGACATTGAATTACCTTTCGTAATCAGCGACCAACACGTAAACAAAGTTATTTTCTAACTTTTCTTCATAATCAATAATTTTGTATTATTTTCAAAACGTTTGGATAATGGTGAGTTTTTTTGCTACGGGGATGGCTTAAGATGAGATTCGATTTTTTTTGAATATTTGAGCAACTACGGGTACGTTTGAACACTGTTGTTCATAAACTTTTTATCTTTATTTCATAGATGTTTTTTTTTCACCTTCCTGAAGAGTATAACAACATGTCCTTCAAGTAATGTTTCTAAACGTTAAACTTTTCCATTCCAGACATTAAGCATTAAGACGTTTATGTCAGCATTCAAATACGGAAGGATTATTTATCCTTCTAGTATATATTGTTAAAATTTTATAAACGGAAAAATCACAACAAACAAACTGTCCAAATTATGTAACATAAAAAAAAATAAATTAACTCATAGCTAAGTGTGTTCGCTTATATGTATTATTACACTATATTGATGGTTCTATTGGATTTCAAAAGCGCGTTTAATAAATTTTGCTGTGAATCATAACTTACAATATTATTAGATTGTAAGAAAATATCAGAATGTATTTTATCTGGTCTTAGCTTTTCTAGAACCATTATATCGAAATGGAGTTGATTCTGGTTCAAATGAGCTTAACTTAAAAACAAGGATTGGAGCCGACATTTGGACCAACACTTTGTAATAGTTTAGACTACCAAAATACATTTTTTTTATTTGCATCGAAAACCATCACATCAAACACTGCGTACCTCACCACCGTCGTTTTCACTTGCAGTGCAGCCACTTGAATAAAAATTTACTCACGCAATCGTAACAGATCACAGTAATTATGGCGTAGGTCTTGAAGAGAACCACTTTAAACGATATTAAACACCCTTACTACCATCGTTGAGGTTTAATAAGCACCCAGTGATTGCTTCACGCACTTTGCACAACCCGATCAAGTGCGATCATGTTGTGCAGAATACCAATCCAATCTGCAACAGGATTGGTTACGTCCGGTCTACATTGTAATGCGCACGCTGCAGCAGTAGAGTTTTGCGCGTGACAATTAATTAGCCCAGCTGTGCAACGCATGGTCGCAATTGAGTGGTTGCCATTCGCAATGCAATTACCGCCATCTTCACAACCCGTGCTGCAGCCTGCTTATCATTGACAAGGGAGGATATATTTTTTCCTTTCCTTTCGCTTCTGTCTCTCTCGATACCGGGGCCTTCCCTACCCGGGCTCGTCAATTTATTCCGTTTAAACTGATTTTAAAGCTCTTCCGACCACAGCTCATTTATGTGGCCGGACCGTTGACAAGACGAGAAATGACATCGTCATGAATGTTGGAAGCTAATTAGTAATTAATGAGATCCAGTTTTGCACATTTCCCCGCTCGCACTAATTTGCATGCGGATGGGAACTAACTGCCATCATCATCGCCAGCACATCTCCAGCGTCCAGAGCGACATCATGTGCAGGTTGGTTTTTTGGGTCGATACATATTCCAGCATTACAGAAGAGCGGAAGAAACTCGACCCCAAAATGCACAACGCAGATGACGAACTGCCAAATCGGATGATCTGTCGGTTCGAAAGAATTTTCTTCGGCAAAACCATCCGGCCACGTTTGTATGGCAATTGAGACATTTTTATCAACTTGATCGGTGTATCAGTGATGCTGGTTGCCCTGTGGTACGTTATATTAAACCGAACGCCGCCGACATCTTCACGTATTGCGGCAACTAATTTGCTTCGTTAAATTTTCCATATGTGGTTTCACTCATTTGACGGCTGTGGATTTCAAAAACTGCTTTGCGGTTGACAATCTTAACCGAATATCGACGATGATTGTCAAGTCGGGATAGCAGCGCAAAAGGTTGGCAAAACCGTGCGTACCAGTGCGGACGGTAAAATGGAAAAAAACCGAACAAGCGAAAAAAAAGCTGTACGGAGATGATAGGCATAAAACGATAATTTATTTTAATTTAATTTGCTGAAATGAAGAACAGCTCTCGAAAACTCGACAACGGAAGCAAAGCCTCATTTGACACGAAGCGGTGAGATTAGCAAGGCAGATTTCGTTCAGCTGGAAGGGTCTGTTCCTTGAATTTAAATAACGCGTATCATTGCACCAAACCATCATTACGTCGGAATGAAAGATGAGTTTTAGTTTCGAATGTGGTTTTTAGTGTTTTTTTTACAATAATTTCCCAGAAGTACACCTTTACCAAGAACATTTTACACATGGACTGAATTTTGTGTTTATAAGTTGGAACTTCTGTTTTGGAACTTAATTTGTACATGTACTTTATCCAAGTCTGACTTCTTTCAAGAGTAAGATGCTCAGAAGGATATTTAGCTCCGTATGTGTGGAAGGACTGGTGGGCTGGTCACGTCATTAGAATGACTTCAGACAACCCTGCCCGTAAAGTCCGTTTGGGTCTTCCACATGGACAGAGGAGCCGTGGTAGGCCCAAAATAAGAGGGAGCAATGGCGTTGATGCGTTCGCCAAAAAAACCGACATAGGCGCTAGACCTTGAGGCAACAACGCAAGTAAAAGGCAACTATTTAATCAAAATGACTCTTAATATGCCTTTTGCAATAATGTTTGCTTAGTACTCGGAACGATTAAACGCTCCTAAACAGTTTCTGCTGCTGATGTGCTTATCCCACCTGCTAGCTATGATTTCACAAAAGTTCATTGTTACAGTAACTGTGTTCGTATTACCGTATGGTATCATTTATCTTGCTGCGCTGTTTGTGAAAATCCCATTTGTTTAATGCATCTATCGCTATATCCGTTTTGATATTTTCAGACCAGCACTTTTTCACCTTTTCCCCAACCAATTTAGCTCAACGTGACGGTTTTCATGCCGCCTTATTAAAGCGCCCCGACTACGACTTTGCTTTGAGTATAGAACTTATAGAAATAAAAACATGCAAATGTACCGCCCAGGGATAAGGGAACGCAAACACCGGTCCAGTTGTTCCGTGGCGCTTGACCAATGAGACGGTAAGCGCACGGAGTTCCGCAGCGCAGATGGTCGAATTCCGTGACGTTCCGTTTGGTTCGGCCCAGAGTGGCGAGGGGTTGGTTTTGGGTTGTTATTGGCTTTCTTTACCGCTGCTGCCGGACTTTGGTTTCCTTCGTTCTTGATGAAGCTGTTAGTAATTTATCACTTCTCACACGATTCTTGAGTATCGTCTCGCGCCACTTTGACCACGGGCAGCTGGGAGCCCCACGGCTATAATCCAAACGGATTTGCTGGGGAGCGGTACGGCCTTAGGGACCCGCTCGGGACCACCAGAGCCGTCATTATTTCCCAATCAAATAAATCAAAACTGAAAGAAAAGGTAAAATAAATGGAACCTGCGGGATCCCGCACAACGGTCATGCGCATCAAAGAGGGGAAAGGCAGACGAATGTGCGGAAAAAAGCATGGCCGCGAAGCTCGTGAAGTGACCACGGCGGGTGAAGCAAATCATCCGAATCATTAACTAGCGCAAGACCACCACCGGCATACTTCATCTTGCCCCACAGCCATTCCCCCGTGGGTGCCCCGCGTGTCGCGAGGATTGTTCACCGAAGCGTTGGAAACACAATAAAAATCGCGCCTCCATAAAAGGAGTAATTAATTTGTGGGTGGTCGCCATCGCTATCGACCCCGTCGCGTACAGTGTGAGTGTGCTGATCATCATTATCATCGTCATGATCATTGTTTCCCTACGCCGAAGTACCCCCGCAAGCATGCCGGGCTGCCGTCGTCCGGGGTCACTTATGCGAGGACAAGGAAGCGGGCTAATAACAGTTGTAAGGCGTCCAAATTTACGTGCCTTCGTATCAGGGCATCCTCCACGGTGTAGGGTCTCTGTTTTTCCCAGCCTAGTCCTAATGAAGGCCCACCGAAAAGAGCGAAGTGGCAATTGGTTCGTGCCCACACGCTCGCTGACCATTACCTACAGCGAAGAATGGGACTAAATAGCACTACTCCTTCCTTTTACGGAATCAATTCCAGCGTTCCGGAAAGAAAAATTACCCAGTTTTTGTGTGTGCCTTTGCCACAACTGGCCAGCACACCGCGTCAAAAGCGGAACAGACTTCAAAATTTTAAACTAAGCTACCACAAGCAGCGACATGATGTTAGGGATTCTTCCATGGGGAAAGAATACCCCGCATCTGGTTGAATGGATTGATAGGTGTCTGTAAGGTTTCATCCAGTTTGCAAATAAATAAGCCTTTACGTTTCGGAACTTCTGACTATCTTTTCAATGAAAGATTGTTTGGGCAGGGAAAATCATCCAGTTTTACATTACCCGTACAGGGACGACTATTACAAGCACTTATCGGTTGTGCATCCTACCGACTTATTCCACTCTGCAGGCTTAGGATCCTGTTATCGAAATAAGAAGCTTGATACAGGCAAACGTTGCTCGCCAGTTCGCTCGTTCCGAAACGATCGATCGTTGGTGATCGTTTTGTCGTTATCTTTGCCTTGCATCCTTCCAGCCCGGGCCACGTTTGTTAGTGGGTACAATTTAATCTCATTTACTTTAATCGATCTATTATTATTTATTAACATTGTATGTTTTGCTCGCCTGTTCGCCTTCAATACCATCAAATTTTCCGGAGATTCTGTCGCTCTGCCGAGGACGCGATCCACGTTGATTTCGTTTCATTCACTTCTCGTTCTGCATTTAGCTCCGCTCAGATACTGCCGCCGAGTGCCGCGGGAATGCTGCGTGAATTGATCGGCGTTGGTCGTGGATGCCAACCTTACCTCTCTCCTTCTCTCTCTCTCTCTCGCTCTCTTAGTTACGACGATCGAATGCACACAATACTTCTGGACGATCGCACAATCTGCGTCTTGTGAGGGCGCCTCCAGCTACGAACAAAAAGTGTGACTAATCAAAATTACAGGCTTTTACATTGCTTATGCTGATGAGGCACAATCACCGTCGCTGATGCCGGTGAATAGTTTCCAGCAACACGGTAGGATGTAATGATTGAAAATTGTGAAGAGTGATACACATGCGCAGATTCTATTTCTTCAATTGCTTTGAATTAATCTACTTCGCCATTTGATGAAACATTTTGCCAAGCCGGTCTTAACACAATTTGATTTCAGAATTCCGCGTAATCTTTTAAAACATTTTCTACAAAATCGAATGCCAACCAAATGTGTATTTAGGATATCCAGCACAGTTTCTACTGCGAGAAATAAAAATTTCCGTTCCATCGGTGTAATCGGATAACATTACAATAACTGTTTATTTATTCCTCGCGCTCTCGCAACGGAGACTCTATAACATCATAAATGTGATTGCGGTCAGTGATGAATTATTTATTTACCATGAGCAGAACAGTAAAAAATAAAACAAGCCGTCCATTGCGGAGACTTCTGTGATCACAAATGACGTTTCATGGTGCTGGCTGAATTTTACGATCATAACACAACTGAAACAACAATCTTTCGGTTCCTGCCCAGGCACACCAGCCACAATGATTATGAAGCTGTTCGGATTCTAACCGAAACCGTCGCTAGCACATTCTTCTTTAAATACATCATTTTTACCATCAGGTCATGGACTTCCGACGATTACCTACATCGAAGTTGTGTTGTGATCATGCTGATTTTATGACCATTTCTCGAGTGGATTTGTAAGCAATATTTACTAGTCCTTCGCCAACGCGACTCACAGAGGCCAGCCGCAAGCATTGTACAATTAATGAATCTTTGTTTAATGGTTCTGATTCGGAATTATTTTGTGATGGGTCGGTTTTTATAGCTGAATCTTCGTGGAATAAGTAAACCAAACGCTTCTATCTCTTTTGCCGTCACCGCCATTGCGCGTTCAATTTCACTGCATCATAAAAAAAAACAGATTTTCAAATAATGAAGCACTTGCTACGAAACCTCTTGTCCTTTCGTGGCTTTTGGAGCAAAAGTGTGTAAAGTCGTAAATGAGTGTGTGTCTGTTTTTTTTTGTTGTTGTTGATTCGAGCAACAGTGAAAAAAGTATCGAATCGTTGTTGATACTTTCAGGGCGCACTTTTGTTGTACTTTGGAGGTTTATATACGATGCTGACGATCGTAAAACATAGTTCCATTCCTGTTATTCTTAAGAAAATAATTCATTCCTGATTGTTTATTTTATACGGTAAATCATATGAGCTGCGAAACACTCGAATCTCGGATGTACGTAAGTCAGAACAGATTGTTGTTTAATACAATTAATGTATCACATACGCTTCTAATCACAGTGCATTCAAGCAGACAAACATTTATTTTACACAGAACCAAATCCGAACATTCGGAACATTCATCATAGTGAAAATGGCAGCTCAGTGAAGCATGCCGAACGACGAAAAGTCGAGAAATACACCAGTGACAGAAGCTAGAAGAGATATCTTGAAAAAAAAAGGGTGCAACATACAGGCCCGGCGTAACCATGTGCGTACCTCATTTGCATGCGCAATTAAGTCAATTAATTAAAACTAATGCAAACAATGTGCAATTAGTAGCGGTTAATATAACATGATAAACTGCTGTTTCTTGGGCCTTGTCCTCCAACGACAATGGTTCGAAAAAACAAAACAGGAAAAAAGCAGTTTCGTTATATTGTTTTAAATAACACATTCACTTATTCTGCAAAAAGAAGAATAGACGTTGACAAAAAGAAAATTGTAGGCATCAGAATGCCTTCGTGGGAGTTCGTGGGTTCGTGGTTCGTGGCAGTTCGTGGGAACAACGATAACAACACATTGCTGTTGTATATGTAGATTTTAAAATACTTTTTTTATAACCAGTAAAGAAATTGGCGAAAGAAACTCCTGCAAACTTCTGGACACTTGCAGCAGGCCAAGACCGCGAAGCGGTTGTAATTCCGATAAGTAAGTAAGTAAGTTTATATAATCAACATGTTTATTCATCTTCTGTTCTTAATACTGACAGAACACTGAAAATAATTAAAAAAGAATATATGTAAATTGTCGATAAACGAGTTGAAACATTGAATGGAGCTAAATCGAAATTTAATTGTATTACATATTGGAATATGTACGAATTGTAATAACTTCCTGCATATACTCCAGGGACCAGTTCTAAAATTATTAAAAATTACCTACATTTCTCAATGTGTTACTGGCGAAATAGTCTATAAATATTGCTAGTAACAATTTGAATGTAATGCCAAATCAGTAAATGTCATACAAATGTTTATTTTTATGGTTTTTGGTCGTGCAAGTGCGCTTGTATAAAAGCTTTTGAGGCAAATAAATGGTTTTGAATATTATAATTTGCAAACTGCAGAGTTCTTTCAGAAAATCGGTTGTACCTTTGTGTAGGACTAATTATATTTTCTGTAGCTGTCAAATCAATACATTTCGTCTGCATATTGTTGCTCGCAACAACATTGGCCTGCTGCTTAAAAATGATCAACTATGAAAAATATGAAAATTGTATTTCAGTATTAAAGAGGATAGACAGATTGATTTTCCACTTGTAATATTTGTAACGTTCAAAATGTGATAACATTTAATGATTATTGTTATTGTTTTACTATGAACTATGAACAAAATGAATAGAATGTCCCGCGGTAATTTAATTACCCGATTTAAATTTTGATAAAATAGTACTCTTCTTTTTTTAAATTTTGAACAAAGATTTATATTGTTCAGGGTTGCCTTCAAGTTTAATAAAATATTATGTGGAAAATAATAATTCTTCATTTCATATATAAAACGCCAAATTAAACTATGTTATGTTAACAGCTATGTTTGGGCTAGTCATAATTGGCATAAAAAGAATGACCATCATTATGACGAACCTTAAAAGTTTGAGTATAGTTCAATTCATTTTCATTAAGGCTCATTTTTTGATTAACACAATTTATTGAAGCACCAATACTTCAACCAGAACTAACTTAAAAGAGGCACACCTTCCTCATCGTAACAGATAAAATCGAACATATTTTTCTCCACTTCATACTCCACCAAGATGTCACCAGTGTCAGTATACGTTGGATCGTTCGGCATAGTAGTAATCACGATTGGTATCCGGAACAAAATGACGGAACGGATAATTATCTCCCATCACGAAGCATCTGTGTGCACGCTCGGGAACGGTAAAAGCGAGATGTGTGGCATTTTATTGAAAACGTTAACCCTTTTCGCACTGTAACCGGCATAAAGCCTTTTACCTTCTCCGCGCTCGTTCAAGCCGCTCCGCTCGTTCGTCAAGCGCATAGTGAATCCATCCATGCCGATCATTTGCTGTCACTCACAGAACGGTTATTACGAATCGAAGCTCGTCGGCAGTTTCTCGAGCGGAGTAAGGGTGGGACCCAGGCAATGCGGCAAAGCGGCGCATCGCTCGCTACCTCACCTCACACGGAACGAAAGATAATCATCCGACAGTTTTGACGGACGAAGTCATAATCATGTGCCTTTCGGTGCCTGGGTGGTAAAAGACGATCGACACACTTTGGTCCGCCAGATCCCAAAGTCGTATCCGACACTCCGCTCCGATGGGCTGGCAAAATGGTAAAACGAGGCAAAAGTGATTGCTTGGCGACGATTTTCGCAATTCCTTTTGGCGGTGTTGTGCTTTATTTATAGCTTTGTTCAGAAACAAGCTTTACCGAGCGCTGATACGATTGATTGAGATGTTGATGCCATTCCACTTTTGACTTGACAGCTATCAAAGATGCTGAACGCGGCGAATGTTGTGGCAGAAAGGCCACACTGCCGCAGGGATCATCATACAGCACTAATTTCGATCCCGATACAAGATAGTTGGTACGCAACGGGTAAGGACCTCCGGAAAAAAATAATACGACCGGGGCGCACCAACCCTCAAAGGCTGCCGGACGTTATCTGCACGCTAACGTTCGAACAGTTTATGAGGAATCTAATTAACACCCGAACAAGATTTATTGCATCAGGAACAGGTTTGCTCGGTCGTTTCGTCAACGCAAACTAACGAATCGAAGAGCAAAAAATCAAACTACAGGCTATCAATTTTAAGTATAAAATAAGCTTTGCAGGTTCCGATTACCACGACCGCAGCCCAATCAATCCACCCAAGAGGAACAACTGCTTTAAAAAGAAACTAATTTAATTAAGAGCCGTAATATATAATATAACATTATTGCTAAGCTTGTTCTGTATAATAACGATTGTATTCTGCGTTAATATTTGTAAAAATATCAATTGTAATAGAAGATTGTGTAAGCAAAAACGAAAATTTGTGTTTTTATTTAGTTTTTACTGAAAAGATTACAGGTCGGTTCGAACCCGAATAGTTGGATTCAATATATCATTCCCTTGTTACCGCAGCATCAAACAGACGCGATGCTGGGTTCCTTAATTGTTCCCCTACCGCATCGGCACCGAACAAAACCAACGGCTACCTGCAGCTGATCCTTGCACTTATCAAATTCTTACCACCACCACCACCAAAAACTCCCGAAAGGATCAAACGACCGTAATGAAGCCCTCACAGACCGATCTACAGCGGTTGATCCAATTTGAGCGTTTGGTACAATAATGGAAGGATCGCAACACTTTTGTGCTTCCAGGTTTGATTGGTTCGAACCTTCGTTTGCGCTACGGTCCGTGAGATGCCGTAAAAACCCTCTTTGGATAAAGCTTCCAACACAAAAACATCTATACAGGCGGCACCGGTCTTTCTTGTTGTGTAGAGTCATCGTAGTAAACACTAATTAATTGACACCTTTGGCGGTCGAATGCCTTTTCGTTTATTTCACTGTTTTCGTCGAATCGTTGTGCATCCTGGCTTGGGGTTTTTTTTACGACTTTCTCTTCCTCTTTTGCTAACTGCTGGGTTTTCCGATGGTGTTTACGTTTATTATTATAAAACCATGAGGAAACCAAACAGTGAAGCAAATCATGAAGACAAGAAAGTTGAAAGCATTATTACCAAACTATGCAGTTTGTGTCAGCGAGGATAAAAAAGACCTCTGTTCTTGATGACTTGAAGCAAAACGAGTAATAAGTATTTAAATAAGTGCTTGTAGAAATTTGATTAATATTACATGTAGAATCAATTAATCAGCGTTTTTGATATAAAATATTCATTTAAAATCATTTTCTTTTTTTAAAAGAATGTTTCAACAAACGTGAAACAAAACGAGACTCTGAAGCTTCGTCCTCAAACTTATAGTTTTAGTACTAAAACATATTAAGCAAGACTGTAAGCCGGGCGATGAAGCAAAACAAAAAAAAAAAGAACAAAAACTGTGACCAATTTAGTGGAAAGGTGAAAGAAATCTAGCGGACAGCGAAAACAACTTAATCATCGGTAGAAAATTAGCTACCATTTCACGCCGTCTCGGTGGTCTTCAGGTGAGACCCTACTTCTTGGGGGGCCTGTGACGCTCTAGCTACCTGTGGTATTTATGTATGTAGGCTGCAATCTAAAAATGCTGTCCCAGAGGCTCTACAACAATGATGTCGAGTCGTGATCATGGAAGGTATGATAAGGTTTAATCAAACAACGAACGGGTGTGTTGGGTGTGTGGTGTGATCTGTTGATAAATAAAGTAATTTCCTTCGGGAGTACAAATGGCGTACCTAATATCGTCACAGTTTGGATTTAGTAATGAAATGAGCCAGTGTAGTTTTATCCTTAACTAATAAATGTTCAAGGTAAATGGCCTAAAACAGATAAATGATGGTTATTTGACGAATTCTAGTAAGTAAGTAAGTAAGTAAGTAAGTAAGTAAGTAAGTAAGTAAGTAAGTAAGTAAGTAAGTAAGTAAGTAAGTAAGTAAGTAAGTAAGTAAGTAAGTAAGTAAGTAAGTAAGTAAGTAAGTAAGTAAGTAAGTAAGTAAGTAAGTAAGTATGTGAGTAAGTAAGTAAGTAAGTAAGTAAGTAAGTAAGTAAGTAAGTAAGTAAGTAAGTAAGTAAGTAAGTGAGTAAGTAAGTAAGTAAGAAAGTAAGTAAGTAAGTAAGTAAGTAAGTGAGTAAGTAAGTAAGTAAGTAAGTAAGTAAGTAAGTAAGTAAGTAAGTAAGTAAGTAAGTAAGTAAGTAAGTAAATTAGTTAAAAATATGGAGCTTATGGATAAACTATTAAAAGACTATTATTGTTATCTGTCTTAAATGAGGATAGCGAGTGAAAGAAATTGCAAGAAAGAAGTTTAATTTAAAAAAAAAATTTAACATTAGTAGAACAAGTAAATTGTTCTAATTTTAGAAAAGAAGCTATTATAAGATTGACTGCTCTGAAACATTATACAAAATAGAATACCCGGAGCTACAATCTGTTTCATTTCAACGCGATCCATGATTCAGAACAAGGGATTAAAATACCTCCCAAAGCATAACTTATTCCACCGTGCCTTGTTTTCACACTTTTTCCCGAACCCATGCTAAAGCTTCAAACTAGGTGGTACACTGTTTCCTGCTCGTAAAACGGTGCACGCGCAAAATGATACCAAAAAGACGTGTCGGCAACGGCAAATCGAGCGCAAAACCGATTAAAACGCACAGCTCAACGACAGGCGGCATCCTTTTTGGTGGTTAGCGCGTTGGCGCGCCAAGGAATCGGTGCCCATTAAAGATCGGTCAGGGGCCAGGGAAACGGGGAGCCGGCAACCGGTAATGCGAGCGGGCGAGGGTAGAAATAGGATTGGCAACGCAATGGCACCGGAATGGCAGGACAAACGAGCAAACGAGAACGACAAGTTGGGCCCGCGAAGGACGAACATATGAAGGTGTAGCTGGAGATGGTTTGTACCGGAGGAATTGAACCAAGCGAAAGAAAAAATAAACACAGAAAGAAAATTATAATATTAATATGATGATGTATTTATTTTTGCTTATAACAATAACATCAAAGGCAAGATGCCGACGCTTGGGTGGTTTTTCTTCGTTCGTCGCGGCGTCGTCTGTCGGTGGTTCTCTTTGAGATGGGCCCGCGCCTGTGTCCCCCTGGTCCTCCTTCTCCTCCCACCGACTCCCGCACACACACACATACACAAACACCAGCTAATTTCCCTTCCAAAGCTCCACGCAACACTCACTCAGCTCTCAGCCACTCGCACTGGCAACGTTGTTTGTCCTCCAGCATCTTCTGGGACGCCCACTGATCACATCGGTTTTACGTTGGTGGTCAAACGGATGGTGCAGCGTTCCAACGATCCATTCTGGTTCATTCCGCTCACGATGGAGCCGCTCGCTGGCTCTGCTTGCCATTCCGCTCGATGGTGATAGTACTTTAAACGAAACGCTTGCTCGGTGCACACAATGCGCTCGCGCGGCGAACGATAGAACGGAACGGGACGATGCTAAATGAAACGGTTCCTACAGAGTCCCAACGATCCTCACCAGTCCAATCACCAGGAAGATCGTGCAGCGTAGAAAGAATAATGCGGGCTCCTGGTGGTCGTCTCCGTTTACGTCTCCGATCACCGATGAGCCTGGAAGAAGAATCGCAATGATGAAGATAAAGACTTCCCCGTCCGAGGAAAAGGGAGTAAACGGGGTGAAAGCCGGGCGAGGCCAGGCCACTTTTGGCGCTGGCAGTCGGTGGAGGAGCGAAAAATAAATTACCGCTCATAAATGTGAAATTAGTGAGTGTCGAGCAGGGTGCGATGAGGTGCCTGGAGACCGAGCGAAGCCTCAGGAAGGGATGGAGTAAGCGATCCAAAGCTGTCACAAAAGCGTTGGTCTTTGTTGCCTCTCGTTTGCACGTGCACGAGTGAGAAAAACACTTTTCCCCAATGACCATCTTTCTTTCAGCAGCTTCTTGGTTCGATCCACCGGCAGATAAGAAGAACGTACCGCCAAATACCTTTGGCCCGAACAGCGCGTCCGGCTCGTTTCGACGAACGAGACAGCAACACAGAGGTGGGGGTGCAAAATACCCTCACCTGGCCACTTTCATCCAAAGCATCGAAAGCCACCCACAGCCGAACGACGAACGCTGGGGAAAACGCCAACCGAACGAATTGATGAATTGCTCGTCCAGGATTGGTTGAACCCAGGTGGAACCGATAAGTGCGCTTTTATGTTGGGGGGCTATGTTGAACCATCAGCCCTACCCTCTCTCTAGCGGCAACGGGGCCAGTTCGTTGTGTGAACGAGTGGTTCCGCTGGTTAGGACAGGTAGGTGCCGGCCGAGCATGATCGCAGGGAGGTTCGGAAACAAGGTGGTTGGAACGAAATAAAGCAAAGCAAACGATGAAGATCTTCTTTGGCTGGCGTTTTCAATTTAACGTTCGCCATGATGGAATTTCGGATGATACCATCGGCGCCCTTAATGCAATGACTGTCCCAGTGATTAATTTTCTCTCTTGGCTTCCGACGAACATTTAATGGAGACGGATAAACCATCTCGATGCGTGTGACAGGATGGTTCACAAAAAAAAGGATGCTAAGATTTCGAATTTATTTCATGAGAAGTGGTGCTTTTCCTTCGACAACATTGTGTTCTGGAAGTGCTGTGTTAACCCAACCGCAGGACATTGCGATAACCATGCATTAAAGATTGAGCAAACAAATGTTGTGAAACACCCTCTGCCTGTACATGGTTTTCAATGTTGCAGTTTACTTCATGTCACGTTACGATCGTTGCACATCGATCAGAATCTTCTATCCGGCCGAAGACACACATCTTCAATGTAGTGATAATAATAATTTCCAAGGCTAACCACATCCTGTCCTCGGACGTATAAATTTTGCCTCTTCCCAACCGTTTTCACTAAGCGATCCTCACCTAACCGCCCGTTCGCTACCATACCGCTCCGGTTCGCAACCAAATTTTCAATGCAATTACCGGGCAGCTTACGGGCGAATAAACCGCGGTCGACCGCCTGCCAGCACTAAACTAGGTAACTCACACATTTTCGTACCCACGAGATCCTCAAACACGTTCCACCAAACTAATGCCTATGTGTTGCGTTTTCCCAGCGCAGGACGCCAGCTGCAAGTGACCGCAAATTGCACATAAATAATTAAAATAATTAGCAAATTAAACATTACACGCGCTAAATGATTCCGTTAGCGAGCGGTAGAATCCGCGAGACATCGCGTCATGGTGAACGTTCGCAGCGGCTGTGGATGCATCCACCGCTACGGCAACTGTAATGATCGCTGCTTACCCTTTACCAACCCATACGTTTGGGGCCAACTGTAGCCGTGTGCAACCGAGTTTTAATTAAGCACCCTTAAATCGTCGTCTTTAATCAATCCGAAAAACGCCAAAAACTGATCCTTGGGCACACAACGTACGTGAAGCTACATCCACAAAGTAAAGCCGGTTGGTGGTTCATCCTTCGCAAGAAGTGCTTCTGTGCATCTTGGCAGTGGAAGCAATGTTTAATTATTTCTTCAAAATTACTCACTTTATTTACAACGCCTCATTTTGTGCGGCTGTGAAACACTTCACCGTCTTAGTTGAAAATTTCGCTTTCCTAGTTGAAGCGGTCCGTGGGGAAACATGGCCAAGTGTCAACTGAAATATGGGGAGACAGACCAAGATAGTGCAGCGCGAAATGTGTAGTGCAAATGTCGAATTAATTTTCAAATCACATGACGAGTGCCATCGCTGCCACTATGTACCGTCATTCTTAATTTTGCTGGACAAAACTTCAAAGCATGAAGGGGAGATTTTTGGTAATCTTCATTTTTTGATCTTATTTCAAACGTTAATTTCAAATCGATTGACTAAATTATGAACGTAAAATTCTGTAGCTCTAAACCTCAAAGCGTAATGCAATTCAAATGAGCACGGTTTCTCGATGTATTATGACATTTTGATCATATTTTTCCATTTAGTATGTGTATCTCCGTCATCTACAATTAGTACACAGCACGATACAGAACCAACGGCACGATAAAACACTATGCCATCGCAACTACGCTGTCCCATTCATCATCATGCATTAGAATGCGGCAAATTTTCTGGCCAAAACAACGAAACCAACATCGACCGGTAAACACCGGCAACGGAAATGGGAGTCGGTTCGGTAATTAAAAACATTAGCAAAACCCCCGTTTCCCACCCCTACCACGCTCGCGGATCTACCGCCAATCCATCCCCAACGTATTATAAATCACTCCTTAGTTTCTTGGCCACAAGCGAGTGACACGACGAATGCAGCTCTCGCACAAAGATGCACATTTTTTTTTTACGAAGACGGTTGCTCTCTATCCGCGACCTCATGTTTCGGCATCTGGTTGCCGTGGTAACGGAATGATGCATAATGCAATATTTGTTCAGGCGCCAGCACGGTGGAAACGAGGCGGGGAACAGCGCTATTCTTCCTTTTTCGCCAGTGCGCGTACCTCGAGTACGGTGCACATGTGCAAAATGAAAAAGAAAAACACACACACCAAACACGTTGTGGCAGTAAACGGCACTCTTCTTCGACGGTTGACGTTTGACAGGTCGTTGAATTTGTCGTAATTAATACACGAGTTTTCTAGTGCAGCTAATCTTCCGTTTCGTTTCGAAGATTCGTTAGAGCTGCTCATCCGGAACTACCGCTTTGGTGGCAGTGGGACTGGGAAGGACGTTTGGCCGAACGCCTTCGCGTGCACTTGCAGGTCGTGTGAAGGCTGCTTTCCATTTGCTAATGGGACTTAATGAAGTATTTATTTGCAATGGCACTGTAAGCTTCTCTTGCCGTTCCCTTGTGTCATGTGCGAGTGAGCGCGTATGTGTGTTTTGCACGAACAAATTTCAATTACACATTTCATTGAAACACTTTATTACGGAGAGGGGTTTAGATGAAATGTGTAATTAGATGAAGCTCTTCTCAAACACGCGTTATTGAACATATTAAAAGATTTTTTTTATTTTCCACAGAGCTTACCAACTGTTTGTTTGTACTTGAATTTGATTACAATTATAATTGTTTGCCTGCTTATTATAACTAATTATTCAAACATCAACTTCTTATTATTACATCTGGACCTAACTTTTACCAAGGGAGAATGATTGCAAGGATTTAACCATAATCTCGGTCCGGTTGCGTGTTGATAGCGGCGCACACGACAGGACCGGTACAAAATCCCATCCGGACCAATCTTTCGTACGTAGTACTGACTACTATCCGGCCACGTGTAAATAAAGTCAAAGAAATCCAGAAATGCTAGGCCTTAGACCTCTTGAGGTTATTATGTCTATAGAAGAAAAAAAAAATCTCAAATTTGCTCACAAAGAACACAAAGTTCACACATCCTGCGTTTAAGATCTGTACAACATAGTTAATTTCTCGTGGAATTTCCATTATCACTGTGTCGTAACAAATCGTCTTATTCTCACAAACAGATAGAGTTATATAGAGTGAATATGAGTTGACTTATTCCAAATTACCATGCATCTTGGTCATCTTCAGAGTGGAGTATGGTAGTTTTGTTATCCTGCCAAAACGCACTGTAACTTGTAATGGTAGTATTGAAACCATGCAAATGAAATACGTTAGGAACTCCAATGAATATAAATGTGAATATCTTTCCTATCAATTGGAGAAAATCGCAAGCTCTGTTCCTTTATGTCTTGATTTCGACTTAGGATAGGACGTACTAGAATGTTCATTCTTCAGACAACATACAATCAACAAACTTTCTTTTTGAACCAACAAAACATTCTTCATACAAATCTACAAAGTTTTTTTTCCTGTATATGTACTTTGACACTTTGACTACCAAGAATATATAGCTATATTTACTGAACGACTAAGCTTTTGAAGAGAATTTGGTGTAGATTGTTTGCGTGGAAAGAATTTTTATACCTTAAACCTATTCTTACTTTGCTTAACATTACTTTACTTTCTTTCACATTGACTCTAACAAACGATTTTTTTTGACAGTTTTTAGCATTCCTATGGAGCGGTTAGGACTAATTACTAAATGTTTTGTTATTTTACAACTTTGATATGAGAAAAATTCTATCAGTAGACTACTGTTACATAAATCCCTCCGGCTTGATGATTACAATTCAGTTTCCAAAGCTAATGAGATCTTTTCTCATACATTCACTATCTGGTGCGGTATTCCATTAGACTAAGCGCGTACCATGACACTTCATTTGTCTAATGGTTCCATACAACATCGTAGCCCACGGATTGGACGGCATTTTTGGAGTTTTATTCCAATCGTTAATCAACACTTATTAATTATCTGAAACTTATTCCCGCTCTCAACCCTAGCCCACCTCTCCGGTGTACAAAGCGCGGTATATGCCGGGGCAGTCAGATCACTGCACGGCCGCACTCCTTTACTGACGCGTCAAAGCGCGTACGTTCCGTGCGTGCCTGGGTAATATTTTCCCACGTCTATTCCTGCGGTTCACACTTTGCTTGGCAAATGGGTCCGATCGATCGGCGGACGGCAATCAAAAATCAGGACAGGAAATTGGTTCCGAATCGGTCGCTTAGCCGAAGGTATCAATCAAGGGCCCGGTAGAGCCACGAGAACCGGGCATGCGAGCCATCCACGAGCCATCACCATCGGCAGGACCACAGGCCTCCGGAGAATGGGCTCGTAAATTAAATCAATTAGCCCTAATGAAACGTCAAACATGTCGGCGCGGCCGGCCGGTGCCGATGCCAAGGGAAGCGCGACGTTGACTCAGCGAAAAAAGTGGATTAACCTTTTACACGATTTCCGCTGCGCGAATAGCCTCGCCCGAGGAGATTGGAGGTGCAACAGGGTCGGTCTTCTCCCCCAACCCCCCCAACTCGTGGACGAACACATTGGCCAAATCGTTCCGGACGATAGACACCCTCCCTCCCCCCGTCAACAAAGGTCAGCTCCCGGGACATGGTGCACAAGAACACAAATGAGCGGTTGAATGATCGGGGACAAAAAGTGTGAAAAATTAAATTCCCAGGCTCCATTTCTTTCCATTCGGCAGGATGCACGATGGTGGAGATAGCGAATCGGGCAGCGGTGAATAGGTGAACTGAAACAAAAACAAAACCAAAAAATAAATATCTCCAGTCATAAAACGTTGTCCAAAAACGGTGGTGGCTCCCCGTTATCGTGCTGCCGGACTGTGCTGAATACTGTTATTTTGGAACCGACTTCTTTCTGACGCGCTCGCCGTTAAGGGTCTTGCCGTCGTACGGCAGTAGCACTTCCTACGAAGACGGATTGCACAAAAAGCGTCTTTTATTCAAATGAAGCTTCCGGTCCATGGCTGGCGTCCTGTCTGCCGGGGTCTAGATACAAATTTAGCTGTTAAAATCAAATCTTACCACGGCAGCCGGAGTCGCGTGAAGCGAAGCGTCAACGGTGGCTAAGGGAATTTACATAAATATATCATTTTTGTTAATGATAAGTTGAAGGGGGCAAGATGTAATTAGCGTGAAGTACGATTCGGTGATAGTCCACCGTACCAACCAAAAAAAAAAAAAACTTTCAGAAGAAAGCACTAGAAGAAAGCATAGGGACTGGATAATAGTGCTAATTCAAAGTCTGAAGAGTTTTGCAAAACACTGCGCATGTCAAGATTTGGTCATTTATTGTAGACTTTAATAAGTAATTATGGTTTAAGTCCAATTTAAAGACTGCAATTCTTATCATTTCCGTAACGTAGGGAATACAATTATTTCATAGCATTGTGCTTCCTTGTTCTAAGACCTTTCAAGGAGTTGAGTCGTTCGTTAGTGAGCTTATGAGAAAATCGGAGCCAAAATAAAGCAAGGATTAAAATGGCATCTACTCTGCGAAATTGATTTCGAAACAACGAAAATAACTTCGGACATGATTTGTTTGCTTTTGATTTTAAGTATCACAACTTCAATTGATCATCGCCAAGGTAGCTGCACTTTAACATACAAATTAAAGGGGTAACTTTCCTTTTTTTTATACAAATTAAAGGGCTTAATAAAATCAAAGAATAGTATAAATGGCAGACCTAGACATCTTGCGGTTATTGTGCCGATAAAGAAAGCAACGCATACAACTCATCAATCAACAACAAAATTGAATTAAATGTTTAAAGCTAGAAGTTCAAAACTATTATTTATCGACTCTAGAAAAAGGCTGTTTAAACAGGCGAAATCGAAGTAGAGTCTAAGATGCACTTAGTAGCTCCACATTCATTAAGTCAAGCACTAAGGATACCAAAACATCACTCATGGATAGTCCTTATAGCAAAACATCGCAAAACAATGATATCTTTTATACTCGAAAATAGGTACGAAAAGCTTTGTACGGACGCGGGAATAGCGTTAAACATGCGTCTTTAGCTTTGGTGATGACGCAGACAACCCCAAACATATGCAAATATGGACAGTAATAAATTAATTCTGAATAATTGATGTAACGTCGAACGATGCGTACCGTACCATCACTGGTGGCCATTACAATCATTGGCTAAACAACCCCTCCACCGAGCCCAGGGCCTCATCACACTCGGTTGGTTATCACTTACCGGACTCGGCCTTTCCCCTATGTCGATCTGCTGCAGCACCAACCCTGCTCGTGTCTATTCCATCCCTAATTCCTCAAACATAACATTTGTACGCAATTACAGCCTTGCTCGGGTTTGGGAATCCTGGGGGTATCCCTAATTTTCCACGCTGTGTGCAAAGATGGCGGCTAACGAAAAACAGAACCTAGATTAAAAAAAAAACGGCATCATAATCTATCATTAATGAGAATGGGTCTTTGTTTCCAACGAACCGTACCAATCCTTCCGTACGCCGTGTGCTACCTCATGCGCTTATCAGCGCCGTACGATCTAGCCGGGCTGGGTGCGCCAGGTTTTTGGCGATCCCGTCCAAACAACCAACGGACAACCTCGCGGACCCCACGTTCAGCAACCGTAACAATAAACAACAAAAATGGACGCCGATGGCTGATGGAGGTTTGGCGAAGATAAATGGGATCCGTCCGTCTCCGGACTGCGGCTAACGACGTATCAGTTTTTTTCATTCTCTATTAGGCTCGTACTAACCGAAGCTACTTTGAATAAATACGCACCCGATACATCATCGGCAACTGCAAACAAATGCGGTCGTGTAGGCTCGTGGCGTGAATAGAGCCGTACATTAACTTGCACCACGCAATGCGTGAAGCGGGCTCGGGGGCATTGAATATTTGATTAATTTGCTAAACCCGTGCAAGAATGGTAGTTGAGTGTGTGGTTTGGCAATGGACAAATTTCCCACAAAAGTTCCCTGTTTTAAAAGATTAATCTGGTAGCGGAGCATCATTTATATATTCTTGTAATAAATATTGTAGCTCTGTAATCATGATTGTTTCTATAAAGTTCGTGCACTTTTTAATTTGAGAAATACAAACACCAAAAAAATATATAAATTCTGCTTGAAGCACCTCAAACTTCAAATTGAACAACAGTTTTGCAAATATCTATACTCACCTGAAGATGCAATCTCATGTAAAGCTAGGTACTTTTACTTCAAACTTGCACCTTGGAGTTGAACGGGAACTTTCGTAAGGTACGCAGAGCGAAATATTTCTCTTATTTCAATGTTTTAAAGTGAGGGTTACTTCTTTTATTGTCGTCTTCAGTTTGGAGATTCTCGCAGCTTGATTTGCCAAAAACTTCTCACTAAAGCTAAAACTTTTCGTTCCTTATAAACTATTTTTTGTTGCTCGAGCGAGCTAAAGTCGACAACCCCGGGATGATCCGTTTACATTTTATTTGTAGGCTTTTAACGTCAGTAGACGCTACGGTTTCCTTATTCATCAAATAGATTTTAATCGAAGCAGCCACATGTGGCCGAATTCGATTGTGACGCAATATTAGTGATTTGTGTCTAATATCGTAGTTTTTCCTTTAATGTTCAAGTTCGATATTGGTCACTAAGAATAGTTTGACCACTCGGAAGAAGTAAGTAATATATGCCACTCTTCTTATTACATGTAGACCATGGCTTTTCGCAGGTGAATATTTCGAGCCGGTGTTGATTGAGCGCAGTATTAGGTTATCCTAAATTCTTCCAAATAAACTTCCCGGAGCAACCAATGGACATCAGAGGGGAGATTCTTCTGGCCGTTATATACCGGAGGAGTTCACGTTTGTAAAATGCTGGACACTTACACATATTTCCCAATATATTTGGACATTTTTACTCATACTTTAGTCCTCTGTATAAATCAGACGTCGCTGGATAAATTAATAGGAAAGACTTCCTCTTTCTTTTTAATAACCAACCGACATCAAAATGTGTCAAAACTGTAAAATCATGTAACTATAAAAATGTTCGTTTGGCAATGGGTTCCATATCGAGCATGAATCATATGACACTGTTTATATGACATATGACACAATAATAGCATTATCGATCACAAACAGGCTTCACAAAGGTCACCTCATTCACGAAATCTATTAGCGAGTTACGATGCCACGACCGCTTCTCGAACGCTGAACGATAGCTGCTTACTAATCAAGTGTGAACGATACAAGCAGATCGTCGTCGTTCAAGCGCAACACCGGATTTTTTCCACTCCACATTCAAACGTACAGTCACGTCAGCGCTACGATCCACTGCGAATCGGCAGCCACCGGCGAATGCGGACTGCGGTAAACAAGAAGCACTGCGAAATCACAATAACTAGACCAATCCAACACAAACCAACCAAAACCGAGCGAAGGAGCTGCAAAAACGCAAAGCAAATTAGACAACCAAACCACCTTACCCTTGTGCGCTGCGTGCAAATCATGCAAAGCAAAGACAACAATTAAATTAAACCATTCTCGCACCCAGCCGCTAATCGATCGTTAATGCCGATCGATGTGCCAGAGGAAGGATACGAAGTTATGCCACCGGATTGCTACACACCGCACCGGCGTACCGTCCGCGTCGTGATAAATGTCCCGCACGGTGCCACGCACACGAGGCAAAACGTAATTTAAATGACTTAGTCGCGCAGGCAATTAGCGGCCGATATCGAAAATTAATAAGCGCTCCCAAAACCGCAACCGAACCGCTGGTCAGCATTTCCCGGCCCCCCGGGGGACCATACGAGCGCTGGATGACCCAACCAGCCCAACCACGTGAATGGCGCGCTTTTTGCCACCTTCCGGTGCGTTCGGGCGTGCTAAACAGCTTCATTGTTTCTCTTGAGCAACGTCAACTTTTCGTTTACCACAAATTAGCACAGCATCAGGGATGCTTTATTTACGTCAAATGGAAGCGCAGTGTGTCACCTGTCGATGAATCCTCGAACACGTTCCGGTTTGGTGAGTTTTAACAGATTTCGAAAATCAGTACTCATTTTGTAAGAGCTTACGCTGAACTATCGCTGTGATTGAATGGCAATTGTTGGTTTCAAGTATGGACATTACTTAAGTTGAGCGAAATATGATCTAACTTTATGCAGTTTGCACCTTCGAATGGAGCTTTCTTAATACTTCTATGTTCAATTATTATATTATTCCTACTCATTTCGTACACCAAGCCAAGTAAAACGAATATAATGTATCAATGAACTGTAATCAAATACTTTTTCAATGTGATCGGTTTGTAACAATCGTTATCCTTCATCATTCTGTGCGGGCACAAAAAAAAATGTCCTCAAAACCATTATATTTAATATTAAAAAGGAAATATTCGACATGCGACGAGCAATCATGCATTCTTTTTATTTTTGGTCTGTAAGCGTCATCCACATTTAAGCATTAAAACTAAAATGTTAGCGCCACCTACATGTGGTACAACAACACTAGATATCGGAAACTGAACGTACAACAAGTCTACTTGCTGCTAGCGCCACCTATATGTGATTGTTCTAAAGGCATTTTTGCTGCTAGCGTCTTTTCGATCTCAGAAACGTTAGCGTTGTTAGCGTCATCTGTTTATTGATAGCTGCACTAACCGAAACACCAGGAAGAAATGCAATTTCTTCAAAAGTCCTCGTTTGCTCTTTACTATATTTAAGCATGATTAATCACGTCTGGCTGGATGTTATAAAGAGAACTTGAACCTCTGCATTTGATAATGTGAGAAAATGGTGAGGAAACTTGGATTATTGTTCAACGAATCTTGCCCAACTTATTTCCGTTCATAGCACAGTATTTTCATCGATCCGCTGGTGTAGGCTCATACACACCGCCAAAGATAGTCCGTAGTACCCGCCGTTCGACAATAGCGACCGCATTGGCATCCTCGGCCAGCATAGTCCAAGACTCGTATTTCAGGCTTTCTTTGACTTAATTTACCAGTTGCGTAACAACCAGTCATGCGTATGGAGGATTGGTCAGGATGAGATTTTGGTCCAGTCCTGCCGTTTGAAGACCTATACAGCGCTACCAATACACCTCTGGACTAGAAAAAAGGAAATAACTAATGAAGAAAATTCGATGTTTCCGTGGTCACTTTCCGTTTACTCTCGTTAATTTTGGTTTCATGTAATGAATTATTTTGCTTAATTCGTTTTACTTTCGCAAATACAGAATAGAAACAAAAAATGCAAAGAGTTTATCACAGGGCCAGGCATAGTTCTCTCAGCTGTATTATTATTCAAATTATTGACGATTGCGTCTTTGCAGTTCTTATTTTTATACTTCAAAATAATTATGAATGTAGGAAAGAATGTTGTTAAAGGAAAGACTATTGTTCGCCTATAATCAAATGTGGCAGGGTCGTATTCTCATAAATTGTTTATTCAGTAACTGTAACTAAATACACTTTGGAAAATCATAGTAGCAGTGGTCTGTAATGTTTCTATTCATAGACTATGTCCTTTTTCTTGTACGCCTGTTGTGCTTGATAGTTAGTCCCTGTAAGAAATAGCTTCAAAACAGTGCAAACCCCACACCAATCAGCTCACCAATCAACGGTTGTCCCTCAGCGTGCCGAATAAATCTCGAAACCTTCTTGCCACTCCAGTGTGTCACAACCGAAAACCACCCACATTATCCGACTTTTCCAAGCCCCGGTGTTATGTTTAAGTGTGTGTTTGGTTTATGCGCCTGTTTGACGGTCAAGTGTGGCTCGTAGATTTATGCGCATGCCACTGGGTGGCCAACAATCGCTGCCTCACAGCGTAAAACAAGTGTAAAGTTGTCCCGCAGTTACGGCTCGCCCAGCTGGTACGCGCCGCATCCTTAACATGGAACACGTGTGTGCTCTGCTTGGCGCCACTGACCGTTGCCGTCCTCTTGACGATTGTACGAAAAATATCTTTTTCAGTTTTCTAGAGTAATTTTCAACATTCGATCGTTTGGTCGTTTTTACCATTGCCTACTTTAACCACGAAGTGCTTAAAAGAAAGAGAGAAAGAGAGACGGAGAGAGTAATTTCACTAAAACACGATCATAAATCTGGCTACGATTTTCAACTTTTCACCAATCCGTTACGCAAAAGCGGAACGGAATCCTAACTTTATAAAAATCGCGTAAACGCGCTCGATCGTGTGCGTAAAAAGAAAGGCCAACCAATTCAGACGTTAGAGCCGTCATTAACATGCGCTCACTTCTGGTCGTTGGAGTGTGCACCGTTCCTAAGGCGATGACGATCCAGAGCCTGGACGTGGCCCGATGGCAGAATGATTGCAATACGCAGAAATGCTCAGCCAAAACCCGAACCGAACGAAGTGCACCGGGTCCCGGGTTGAAGTGGGTTACGATGGGTTATCCTTGGCGGACCGCGATGGTCAACTACTCCAGATCGGTACGGTCGCGCCCGGCTCGGGTCGGTGGCAATGTGGAGCAAATAGAAGGGTCAAACGGGGAAATGTAGATTAGTGGAACACTTGGAAGTGGATTTTCGAGCAGAGGCACGATCGAAGCAAATGAAGCTTCGCCATCAATCGAGTCCACTCAGCTCGATCCGATCCACGGGGTGCAGGTTTGCCAAACTGTTGCCAACCCGCCCTAGTCGGAAGGTGGACGGTGATGCAGACGGGATGGAATTGGAGCACGTTTTAAGGAGATAACAGCTTCAATCGTTGCCCGGTTTGGTGGAAATTTTGGCGTTCATCCAGTGGGGAAGTGGTTCGGTAGGTAGAAAACCGTACTCGAGTGTGAGTTAAGTAACTGACTGCACTGTGTGGCATGGCGGGCAGCCACTGTGATGGCCGTTCAATGTGCTGATGGCGGTGAAACAGGCTAGATCTCTATTTTTGGCAAACGTTCAACAATGTTTTGGGTGAAGTGTTGTTGCGAAAACCGACCAACACGTACTATTAAGGAACTATTGGAATTTATTGATGTTAGTAATGGATTGTTTACGCAAATATCTATATTTATTGCTGAGTGTTAGTTCTACAAATTGGACTTGCTGGTGCTGTCAATATTGTTGGAAGCAGTTGAAGTTACTTAAGTACTATGAGCGCTATGAATTAAGTTTCTTGGTTGAGCAACTTCTGAAGGATTTGCATGCTCAAAGTCATGATGCATTTTGAGTCAGTGGAATCTGGACGAAATAGAGCTCTTCTTATCGAGCGTTATATGTGGAAAATAACAATGTTTTGGGTTTAAGTACACGGTACGCTTCAATTTTTCTTAAGAAGTTTTAATAATCTTCCTAATTAGTCAAAAAAACATATTTGAGGAACTGTAAGAATTGGAGTACCGAAAATTAAATATAGAATTCTTGAGGAATGCATGCATTAGAACAGCTATAGTCATTGACTAACCGAACTTTCACCAAGATGCAAGCCTTTCGTACGCGTGAGAAAGATTTATAGATAGTCTACTCGGAGGCCGTACTCAATTAACATCCTTCTAATACCACATTATAGCTCAACGAATTAATCGCTCTGGCTATGACATCCGCACACCACTTGAAAGCGCACCACTTGGGTGCAACTGAAGGAATTTCCCAGATTGCTCATTTGGTTACCAATCAACTGGAACCCAAATCGGTAACAAACAACAACGTTCAAACGGTTCATGCCCATGCGCCATATTCCATAGCTCCATCTTGAAGTGGTTTAATTACTTGTGAATGAGACTTTCACCAGCAAAAGGACAACGTCACAAGATATGCTTCGGTGACGATCATTGTCCACCGGCAATGAAACGGTTGATTGCTGTGGGATCGGGATCGGGCGCAACAAGTGTTTTTTCGGTATGATAAGCTCGATGCACGGTTAAGTGTGCGCAGCCTCTTGAGCCCTCCGTGTCGGGAACAGGTTCCGCTGGTTGGGAAACGAAAATGAAATGTGCTCGGAGTGATTTTGTAATGCCTGGTTACGCGATACGAGCCGAATCGTGCAAGTTTTCGAGATAACATCTCCGCAGTGGAATGTTTACTTGCGTTGGTTTTAATTCTCATAACGTTCGAATCGTACTAAACAGTGGAAGAATTTCAACCTGCAGTTAACAAAGTAATGAGTGTAAAGCATTAATGTGGTGCTTAAAATACTCTTCCACAGTAGCACCATCCCACTAGAGTAGATGGAATTTCATCCCGGGAATGTGGGTTGTTCGCATGATGCGGCACCAAGCATCGAACAGAAACGGGCAGATAGAGAACGAAAGCACTCCAACGGTCTCTCGTCACCGTTTTCCACTGCCTGCCACCAGCCAGCAGCTCTGCCAGCGTACGGTTTGACCGCGATGCATCACGCATCTTCGGGCGAGCGAGAGTAACGGTCGGAAAGGTTAATAGTAGAATTATCCTTTAATTACACTTGTCTGCTACCGTCAACACCCTTACAGTAGCGGGAGCCGTCTGCTGGCTGGCTGGCTGGCTGGCCACAATGAAAGTCGACACCGTTGGAAAACAGTGCACCAGTGCAAAACGCTACGGTGCCGCCTCCGAGGGGCCGTTTGTTGGGACACGGCAAAAGGGACACGAATATGTAAATATTTACAGATTCTAGCGCTCGGCGAGATCGGTTCGGGCGACGCTGTACTCACTAAAATATAATCGCTGCAAAGAAAGGGTTTCCTGTAATTTAATATACCAATTTCCATCCCCGATTTTCCAGCCATCTATTTTCCCTCCCGTGCCCGCTGCTCGCTGGATCCCTGATGGACGGCCGGGAAACTATGAGTTGAATAGCGTTTTTCTGCTTAAAAATGGCTTTTCAAGCAACTAATCCCAAAAAGAAAGAAAAAAAAACCCGAGCGAAAGGGGAAACACGGATCGTGTTGAGCATTTGTTTACTTCTTGCCGAACAAGATCTTGAGAAGCGAACTTAGGGTTTGGCAGCGGTCCCAATTCCAATTTTCGAGTGCTGGAGACTTAAGCAGATTGTTTATTGACGTGTTGAGCTCGGCGTTGCCTGCGTGCACCGTGCCGGCAGCGAGGATCTATTTCGTACACGGTTATGAGGTATGGCGTTTTTTTTTTTTTGGCCACTTGCGCTGCCAACAAAGTTTGGTGTGTAAAGCTGTACGTTTGCCACCAGGTTCCGGGTAGGTTTTTGTTATTTGTTTAGTCTGTGACACTACTTGAACGGTGCAAGGTTATTGTGAAAGATGTGTGGACATTTAGCAGAAGCGCTTATGATGGGCGCTTACCGTAGGATCAACAAAATCGAGCTCAGTAGCATCGCAGCAGTAGTGGGCCAAAAGTACTTGGGATTTAGAAGTTCTAAACATTCCGTTCGATTGTTACATCACCCAATTTCAATTTATTAACTCATTTTTCGGTTGTTTTTTAATGATAAACAAATATCCAAGGTTCAACATTCTCTATATTGTCCAGGTTATCAAATAGTGAAGGAACAACATCTCGCTTTCTTTCCGCACAAATGGTCTTTCACAATGGATTCATCTGATATTCTGATAGAGGCAATTCCTGGACGGATGTTAGTTACTTGCGAAATTCTCCCTCGACAATTTGTATCTTAAAACGCTGGGAGAAATCGGATCACATTTAACAGTTGAAGACTGATGGGGAGCTGACTCTTATCAACAATTCTGAAAAATTCAAATATCAAATCTAACAATGGTTGGTCTTAGTTCGATTGGGCCAGGTATTGTGACTAGAATTATCAATTGTTATAGTAAACAGTAAAGCTAAGCAATTTCTAAATTAGTAAAAGCGCATTGTTTATTTTGTGCGTTAATGACTTGGCTTACAGACGCGGTCAGTCATGATATTTAACAAACAGTTATTGTATTTTCAAACACTTTTGCTTATCGAATCGACTAATCAATCCTAATAAATGAGAGCACCATGATTAAATGAGAGCTACACCAAACATTGACACGTACGACGACATCACCCTCCATCGTGCAAGCTTCTTGCGCCGCTATCAAACTGTTTCATCTTCGGTTATTGAGCAGGAAGTTTTCTTTCAATCATTTTTCCCAGTACTTCAAGAGCCCTGCTTTGATTGCCATCATACGCCGTTCGTCCTTTTGGTTCACGCCCGAGCCGAGCCCGGTGTGTTGATAAATACCCGGCCCGCTTCCAATGGTTTTATTACCGTGCGCACGATGAAAGATCTAATAACAGTCGAACACATTAACGCGATGGTTATGATGATCACAGTGAAGTGTGAAATGAAAAGCAATGGCCGTTGGATGTGATCTTAATCGATCGAAAACATACACGTTTGAACGTACGCAAAACACGGTGCGTAAGATTTCGATAAAGGAAGGAAAGGAAAAAATAACCCCCTTCCCTCCAAATGGAACCCCCCCCTTTCAAAGCGAAAGGAAATATAAGTCGCTGGAGTGTTTGTGAATGGAGTCGGAACGGAGGTAGCGTGTAAGGTATACGTACGCGGCACCAAGCATTGCCCTGCAGCAAGCATCAAGAGCTACACTTTGGCGGCTAGAGCGCTTGCCCGGCTTTCCCGAATGCCTTGATGTTTGTTTGCTTAAGCCGCGGGATACGATAAACATGGAATATTTATAATTGATGCTCACTAACTAGTTCATAAATCGATCGTCGAACTATTTACTGTAGCGAATGATCAACCGCGTGAGCAAAATGTTATGTTGCATTCGCTCTGCACGTTCGCTGTGTTTTCGTGTATTGTTTAAGCAATTGTCGATGTCATTCCATTATACATTCGGCAGATAATGGATATAAAATGGCCTAAAAAAATTGCTCATAGCTTTAAGAACTCCTTCTTAGCCTCCATCATCCCAAGCGTACCAGCTGTGCCTGCGTTTGCTTGATCTTTGCGGTCACGAAACGGCGAAACTGTGAATACCACAAAAACCTTACAAGTGTGAAGCAAAATTAGCTCATCAATAATTTCGAAATATTTACACATTCACGCCGGTAAGTTTCGGGTGTTCCGTTGTTCATCCACTTTTTCACACCAGCATCGCACAACCCGAACCCGGCCGGCCCGGTCGCCCAACCGACCCGATCGCGCGAAGGCACTGGCGATGGATGGAAATGCTTGTTTTACGCCGTTTTACAAGAAAACAATCGTGTAAACAAAGCGCATCACATCGCGCGGCGTACAGCAGCGAGCAGGAGAGCAGCGAACCGGCGTGACAGGAGCGCAGGAGTTGCGTGAAACTCGTGAAGTAGTCGCCGAGCGCTCGGGGTCGGAAGAATTTTGATGGACTCGAAACCAAAATGTTATTCTAAGAAGCAGCCATGTGTGATGATTATATGGGCCCCTGTACCGTACCGGGCCTAATTGGTGCTTTTACTGTCGTTGCGTCGCAATTGCTCGGTTGTCGATGCGAGCGGAAAGAGGTTTACTAAAGGATTCTTTTTACTCCGCTCCATGCTGTTGCCTTTCAGCTTAAGCCGTTTTGCTACGCTTGCTTAGCACGTGGACGAGCTAAGGGAAAGGGGAGAAAAAAAAATGCTTGCAACCAGCAATAGAAAAGTCATTTTCCAAAAAACACTCTCTTCCGTTCCGCTGATGTGTGGGTGAGAACAGAGCGCGAGTCTCTTGTGTAAAGAAAATACTTACCTTCTCCTGCACTCAGACAGCATCCGCTCGGTCCCTGGGCACAGGCCAACGCTTTGACACATGCTCGGGAACCGGGAATTTCCATACAATTTTTTCACTTGTTGCAGTGGACGGTAGTGTACTTTTCCGCGTCTTCGACAAGTGACACAAAGGCGGATGGGGGTAGTACGCGTGCGTGCGAGTTACGAGATCCTATTATTACTGCCAAGTGAACTGTAGTTAAATGGTAGATTATCGAAACGATGTGCTGCCAGCCAACGAAGAATTGTGCGGAGAGAAAACAAGCAAATTGTTTAGTCAACGACACCGGGAAGGAAGGAACGATCACCGTAGTGTGCCTATATGGGTCAAGGTGATGGGGTCCACCGTGGAGTGGACTGGTCACGATAGATGGATGCCACCGGATAGTGTGTTAACACGGACAATGCGTGAAAAAATGTCATACCAAAGTCTCATCTTGCGTATGTAACGAGTTAAATAAACATATTTTATGATGATGGTTGATACGGGTAAAACTCAAACTAATAACTTCTAATACCAATCTGCGTCTATTATTCTTCTGCTAAAGATGAGTATTTTATTTTAAATAACAGACATTCGTTAAGAAACCAAAACTGAATACACAATTCATTAACACGACGACTGTCTTATTTTTCTCTTGCGAAATTCTCCGTCACTCCACTGGATTTTCTAAAGAGCGTCAAACCTTGAAATGTGGTGTGATAACTGTTCTGTTTTGCAAAAAATCACCACAAAAGATCTGTGATCTGTTGTATTTTATATTGCTACATAACTAATTTTCATGATAGACACAAATTATTGCATTATTAATTATATTGTTCATTGTTTAGTTCAGAACGGTTTTGTTGTCACCCAACATGGCCTGGTGAAAAGTGTTACTGTCACCCAACATTGGGGGACTAGGCAGGCATCTTGTTAACAGGATTTAATGTTTAAATGAAAAAAAGCAACAAACTCCTTTTCTTTCCTGAAAAATTTAGTTTTTTTTTTTTAATTGATTTAATCTAAAAATAACTTTTTAAACAACTAAAACTCACCTCTCCGCTATTACCCAAAATCCATTACGACTAGCGGGCAATGTGCGAGTGGGCACACCAAGTAAATCAAACCGACTATTTTAAGCACACCCCACATCCATTTCCGCTCATTAAATGTTGTGCTTAAGTGAATGAATGATGAAAACGAGCACCATTCTTCTTGCCATTTTACTACCTACCCACCTAATGCACTACCGGAACCTAATGGGAAATTCATAATGCCCGGTAATGGTACGGTAAATATTTACAAGTGCCGTCTTAAGTCACTTTCGATTGTTTCCAGTTCGCTCTTAAAGTCAAATGTTCCGAATTATTACTGACGCTTGGTTGTTCCGCGACCGGCCACACAGGACTCGTAAAATGCAATTAGAAAATACTTCACTGCCGTGAATGGTCCGTTCGAGATGCCAAAAATCGTGACGCGCGAAAGTGGAATGTAATGGTAGCGTTTTCGGTTGTCTGACGAGAGACCTAGAACTGTAAACACAGGATGTGTCGGATGTTTGGTTTGCTTTCGCATTTTCTAACTGCTGTTGCAACTTTCCAGTCAGAATTTCAATTAAAAATAAATTTATAGATTTATTATGTACACACTTAGGAAAATTTTGTTAAAACAACTAGGTTTCCCATGCTATTGCCATCATGAAATGAGGGGCAAAATATTGGAGAAATAAAAACACTGCTAACTGTGAGTCACTATTTCCGGACGTCTTAGGACGAGCTATTCCGACAAGCGTAATTGATGGAAAATTGAAAAAGAAAAAGGAAAATTCCAAGGACGATCCAGCAGAGTTTCCGGACCGAGTCGTTAGATTGTATGTAATTTTCTCCATTTTGCGTTACATCGGTCGGTACATCGGACATCTTTTCTCCAGCTCTTTGGACGATTGGATTGAAGCTGGAAGAAGATTTCCCACTGATCACATCACGATAAGAGATGCTTGGTGAGTGAAAATTGATGAAAATTGACTCTTTTCCTTTCCCGTTTCTCCTTCACTCTATCTCTTTCTCTCTCTCTTTCTCTCACACTTACTCGGTTCCTCCGTAACGAAGATGGGATAAGCGGTATTTCTTAATGCTGCTTTTCTGCACATCACACACTGCTACAGCTCTACTGCCTTTTTCCCTCAATAAAGTGGCGTTTTCACTTCAACCGTGATCGTAAGCTATCCCTCCCCGAACATTCATGCTGTATTTCTCGAACGAGCGGAAAAATGGCAGTCAAAGTTGCGTTCCTCATTTCGTACGCTGTGTCGTTCGTTAATTTTCCCGACCGCTTCTCTGCCGGCGACGAGTTTTCTCGAGTTTCCGCAACGCTTTCCAAACACGGTTCGCTCCGATCGATGGAAAATGCCGCCTTTTTTTCGCTTCTCAATCAATCGACTCCGGAACTCGGTGGTGTTGCAAGTGTCTGTATGTGTGTGTGTGTGTGTTTATACATGCAACCACATTACCACCCACCCACCCGACTCCCGTTCGAACCACATTATACAGCCATTTGGGTCCCGGGGTTTCCACTTCCAGCTTCATGCTTGCCAATTGGATCGATGGGTTCGAAATTAGTGTCGCAATTGAGTAAAATGATTGAAAAGGGTGCCCATTAGCGTTTGCTTCATGTTTTGATTCACTCTCTTCGACGTCGTCTTCCACGACACGCCACACCCCACACCTTCCAAACCTTAAGAATTATCTTTCCCCGGCACCGGGCACCACAAGCAAGCTCGTGGGGCGCTTTCTTTTTGCATGATGTTTTTTTCTCCCCGCTCTGCTTTTGCGTCTCGATAGGTAGTCCTTTGATTGGTGCTGAAACGCTTCACTTATCGCTAATCGTTTCGATGAACCAAGAAAACTGTCCTGGGCGAGGAAAGCGAGATGCCCCCCGAGCGGGGTTATGTGCCGACAAGAAAGGAAACTTTTCTTCTTTTATTTCGTGGTGGCTAAAGAAAAATTGGGCAAATGCATGAAACGCGGGCAGGAAAAAGTCGTCCATTTGTGTGATTGGCATAAATTATCCACGTTGTATCGATACACACGGCGAACGTCATATTCGGTTGTTTTGTTCGCCATTTTCGCTACGAGCTTCTTTTAGCCGTTTGGTGGCGCGTTCGCGACGGAAGAAAGTGAAACATCCACCCAGCAATGGGTTGATAAAAGGAAGGAAATTATATCGATTGCTAATTGACTTATTGTTTCCCGCACGTCTGGAAACGGTTTCTTGGCGGATGGTCTTAATTGAAAAAGGAAATTTAAGATAATTAAAAGCGATGCACCGAGCGACTTGCGGCTCTTCAACAAAGGACGACGTATTATCGGCTGGTTTGAGCATCAATTTGTTTGGTTCAGTTTAATTTAGCAAATACAACCATTTTTTTATCGTGCCGGGGATATCCTTAAATAGTTAAAGACGATCACAAAACAATGCTCGACCAAAGTAGCGCAACTTTTGCCAAAATTCCTAACATTAAAGTGGATCACGATTCTTCAACACTAGAACTACCGGAAAATCTTAAACATTTCAAATCCCAAACAATTCTACTGTAGTTAATCCATAACTTTTACACATCTTTTTTTATAGTATGCACCCCCGAAAAGGCTTAAAGCCAATTTCAAATCATCGATTTTGTTAAGTGAAACCTAATAAAAGACGCTTTAAATTGCTTGTATGTGGATATATTCCTTCGGCTAAAATTAATCATATTTTTTCGGTTTAAGTAAAAATCAATCACACACATTGCGTCCTAGAATGATTGAATGCGAGTAAATTTTAAATACTGTACACTCATGGAAATAAATCGATTGCGTAAGTATCGTTTGCGTCACATGACGGCATCCGAACTAATTTATACCGATTGCCTCAACTAGAGCGATCAGTGATAAACAATTCGAAGAACAATCGATTCGGTAAAAATGTACGTTACGGTTTGCAACGGAACCAATTGGAGCAAGGAAAAAAAACACAATTCCTAGGCCCCAGTGTGTTCACTGTTCGATCGCCCATCCGCAACAGTGGAGTGAGTGAGAAATAGCCACCGCTGGGAAACAAAAAGTGTGAACGGCTCGCTTGTCCACCCTCCCCCGTAGTTGACTGTTCCGATCGTAATGATCTTCATTCATTTTGAATTTTTAATGCCTTTTCGCCTTTTTGTTTACACGTTTACGCGCGCACTATCTATTTCCTTGGCCGCTTTGTTAGCGACCCCACCGTTCCCCAAATCTCAACCCGCACGGTGTAGGACACTTGACTTTAGCTTTAGCTGCACGGCGCGTTCCCCACGCGGGTGGAGATAATCTAAATAATTGGGTTTTTCATCATACGGGAAGCCGTGGCAAACATTGCAGCGCACATGTTGAAGCCGTTGAACGCCGGCAGATTGGTCTACACCGCGGGCTGAGAGTTTTTGAGTAGAGAGTCGCTTCCACCGGGACCTGAGGTTAGGACGCGTGCGATCCTCCGGCGCGCTGCAACGGATACGCAACGTCCTTTGTTTATCTCGGTTTGCCGTTTGGGGGCGGTGGGGGGTGGCGAGCTCATGGACGAGCGTCGTTTTTTTTTACGACGCCACCATTATAGTGCCCTGCCCGTTCGGAAAATGTGTTCCGTTCGGTTCCTGGCCTTTCCCGGCGGCCATGAGAGTTCACACCAATTGTAATGAACAATTGCGTTTTCGGGACCAGACATTGCCAGACCAACATCGACGATGTGCCAGAATGGCTTCCCACACCAAAATGTTAGATGTTGCGTACGAACATCCAAACAATACGGAAGGATTTACGACGGACAACTGGCCAAAGACCGTGGTTCATTGGAAACACTAAGAATATCACCGTCAACAAATCTCACTGCATCGCTTCCTGTTGCCCATTTCACCACAGAGTTTAAAGTACTGCCGTTTTATCCCTTCGGGCTGCTAGTTTTGGAAAGCAACAGCCAGTATCAGCAACTATCGTTCAGCTTATAGTTGTGGGACGAAGATGTGGTCCTCTTACGCAAAGGATAGGCCAAGCGTCGGGCAGACAGCTCCATCGGTGAGACACCTCCACCTACGGGAGCGTTTGTTTGGACCATGGGTTGATGTTATGGTTTGGTCTGGCTCGTGGAAAGATTTTTACGACCCTACTAACATCTGCCCTTCGCCTAACTAGGTGGCAATATTTGGCCATGGTGGGGTAGAATGATGTGGGCAGTTTTACGATTGATCATTGCCTCCCGATCAATTGACAAACAAATGACCACCCAGCGGGGAATGGAACTTTAATGTGTAATGTGGTTTCTCTTTTTGAAATTTTGTGGTGAAATACAATGTTGAAGCAATGGGATATTTTATTCATCGTTGGTCTTGCATTCGAGAAAGGTGATCTAAAATCCCTTTATAGTATTCAGTCATCTGAAGCTTTATGAAGTTCAAAAAACTACTTAAATCATGGGACTTCTCGAGCTCTTGTTGAAACTAAAACATTTAACTGGAACTTTAAAATTTCAATACAGTAATTAAACATTTCGAACGAAACATCCATTGAAATATGCAAACTCTTGTCAGGTTTATCAAAATTTCATTTATTTTGTCATTTATACAACAGGAACATCTTTAGCCTACATTAGAAGATTTCGAAGCATTAAACATATCCACCGGCAACAGCACTGTGCACATTGGACTAATCGATCTCTACATTCTCACATTCGTCTTCCTCGCCACCGGACGACAGCACACTACAATGGCCGCTCGTTTCCGCCTCCGTCTGGCTACGGGGCCGCGTCCCGTCCGAACCCGGTCCCGACAGTTCCGAGGGTGATCGCGACCGCTGCCCGGTGGAGTTGACATGTTCCGAATCACTGTCACAACGCGTGGAGAAATTCAGCGGACCCGACGATACGGCCGGCCCGTGGTGGGTGGCCGGCGGCTTGCAGGACACGGAGGAGGCAGAGGAGGACGACGATGGTGTGGGCAGAACGACGGACGGTGCGATCGGTCCATTAGGTACGGTGGCTATCTTCGAGGGATAGAAGTAGGAAAACGGCATTGGAGGTATCCCGGGCATTCCGTACGCCATCTGTATCTGTCGGGAATCGGGAAAGTGGTCGCGTCCGGTAAGATTCGATATTTAAAAGACATGAGTCCGAAAGTCACCCTCCCCAAACCTACCTGATGTCGATAAACGTTCAGCAGGGCAGGGTCGAGTCCGGTGGCGTAGTGTGGTTGACCAGCGGCCAGCATCGGTCCGTACGATCCGTCTTCCCGCACCAACACCTGCACCGGTACGCGCTTCGTAGCGCTCAACAGTGCGGCCTCGTGCTGCTGGATCTGTTTCCGCTTCGTTTTGTAGCGCCGGTTCTGGAACCAGATCTTCACCTGCGTCTCGGTAAGCCGCAAGTTTTTGGCCAGCTCGGAACGCTCCGGGCCGGAAAGGTAGCGTTGCTGGGCGAAACGACGCTCCAGCTCAAACACCTGGGCGTGACTGAACGCGGCCCGGGACCGTTTTTTCCTCGCGGAAGGCATCTCTTCGTTGGCCAGCAGTGGCGTTTGCTGGCCACCGTGAAGCCCCAGTGCACTGGTGTAGGGTGACGATGAGTCACAGTCTGTGCGGATGAAAGGAAACGGAAATGGATTGTAATGTTCAGTACGTTGGAGGGGGGGAAAAAGGCACGTCAAATTCGAAGGTACGAAGAGGTACACGTGCATGACATCCGAGGTGAACCCTTTTGATCGGGAGTCACCCAAACACACTACATTAGTCTAATTATTTATCGCCATCACCCATAGCAACCGCCTGCTTTTTGACCATTCCTACCCGAATCGTTTTCCGTCAGGCGTCGCATATCGATGGGACTTTCGCTGCGATGATGGGATGCCTTCGTGAGCCGATAGCATCCGGATCCTCGTGCCGTGCCTTCCAGCAGCATGTTGGCAATACGTTCCGTCGGTCCGGCGTCTCCATCTGGCAGGTGCGAGCTGGAATCCTGCCTGGCTGGTGGTTCTTGCCCGTGCGCGTCCGATGCCACCATGAAGCAATCCAGCGATCCACGCCGTAAAGCAGGGGGCAGTCCGTTTATTGAGAAGGCTGCCGTCGAGGAACCGTTTTCATTGCTCTGGTTATTATTATTATTGTTGTAATAGGACAGACCCAGCTTCCCGTACAGTCCTTCCTCCGCGGACGATCGAGGACTTCCGGAAGTCTCGTGGGCGGTACCACCTCGCCTTTGATGACGAATGTGCTGCGGATGGTAATGGCCGTGATGATGATGATGGTGATGATGATGGCGTGAGTGATAGTACGACTTCATGTCTTCCTCGTTGCCAGACGATTCACCCGAGCTGTGGCGCTCGACCCGCCGGCTTCTGGTAAGGATATCGTTTATCGAAAACGGTGTCGACACGATCGACTTCGCGGTCGGAGCAGTCAAGCTCATTTCCTTTCGGGCAAATGGACAATTGTTTCGAAACACAGCACTAATTGTCTCACTGCAATCACTCGTGTATAACTCGTATTCCGTCAATGTCTCGTGGGGTACACACGCTAAACTTATGTTCCGGTTCGAATTTATTCACATTCAACGTATAAAAAAGATGTATTTTTGCTGCTAACTTCCCTAAAAAATAGTAACCATTTACACAAAACTGGCCACATCCACCATGGGCACATTCGCCGTTCGATACACGCACTCCGTAACGTCCCGGACACCCGGCATTTAACACGACCGCACTTAACGAGCTGAGCAGCACGAATGAAGCAGCACCGTTTTTCCCGCTGGCACTGGTTCGGAAAAAGAGTTTTTCCCTGCTTCCCGAACAGTTTTCCCATCCCACGCACGACTCGCCTCGCCAGTGTCACCGTTCCCCGCGGGTGCTGGATACCACTCTCTGGCGCACTTCGATTGGATAAGAGGCGAGCCGTGATTGGCTGAACCTTCGGTTCGGTTGGACGATGTTTTTCAGGGTTGTTTGTTTAGCGTGAGAGCGCGCGCATGGTCTCGGGGGACGCGCCGGGCATTCGAGGGTCGGGCCCCGGACCGGGTTGATTGGGAACGGCGGACGGCTCGGTTCGCTTATATTTCTTGAGGTTTTCCCTGCTTCTTTCGCAAATGATGACCCGTGTGACCAGCGAGCTAGTGTTTGGCAGGGTTGCAAGGGTGTCGAAGTGTATGACGAGACGATTCTGCGCCTTCTGGCACGGTACGCATCCTGAAGCCGTGCATTTTCACTGATGGGAAATGGTAGAGATCGAAGACGGCTTCAAGGTGAGTGTTGCTTTTTTTTTCTTGCTCCTTCCTCGTCGGCTGTTTGCACCATAAGAAGCTAGATGAACCGATGGTATTGCAGATTGTGCCTCACCGGAATGAAGGTGTTTCCGCGGGCAATGTGGCGAAGCGAATGCGAGTGTGTGCTGAATCATGGCAATTTTCCAGGGTCCCTAACGAGCGCTGCCGTTCGGTTGGGGGAAAAAGCATTAGTGACAAAGCCCTAATGGAATTACTTTCGGGAATGAGCTACTTTCATTCCGGGGGTGGGTTACTAGAGAGGTTCAAGGCAACGAACAAGGCTTTGTGACTCAATATGCTTTTAATAGAATAGTATAGCAGCTTATCCTTGAGAAACTTTTGCAATATTAAGAAGTTGATTGATTACAGGTAAATTGTTAGTATAAGTTATATGATAATTTAGCAAAGCTAATATTGAATTACTTCAAACCCAATGGTTTCTTTCTAAATTAAATTGTTTGCGGTCCTCCCGAAATCACATGATCCGATTAACCTCGAGTAATAAAATCTGAGCACTTCTTAAAATAGTCTGCCGTTCCGTTAATGTGCGCTCAGTACAGATCCTGTATAAATCACTGTTTGTCGATGTAAACCTTCATCGACCCCCCCGGACACTGTTGAAGGGCCGTAATGCATCATCAAATGTGAAAAGTGTTCGATGAGTGATCACTTCGCTTAATTGAATATTGACCACGGCCATCTCCGAACATATGCGTATATAGAGCGCGATATTCGATAATCCTTGGGTTGGATGTGCTCCGTGTTGCCGTCGCGCCGGGACTCGCAACCAACCCGAAAGCGAATGCGAGCGGAAGCGTAGAAGCAAAACACAACAACAAGGGCAAGTGTTTGTATCGTGTTTCATAGAGCAGCGCCGAGTAAAAACTGTGGTTTGGCTTATTCTCGCCATCTCCGTACTGATGACGAAGCGAATGGAAAAGGCCCCAACCAACAATTTCCATCAGCCGATGTGTACACACTTCAAAATCTCCAATCTAGCCGTCGCAGGTTTATGAAGATGTACTCACGATCAACTTTACCGTGTTTACATTGTCATTTGATGATGATTATCCTGCAGTCATCTGGCAGGCGCCCTTTCAAAGCCCAACTCCAGCAGCTATATCGATGGCGCAGTCAGTTCAATCAATGCATGACAATGCCCAATGTTGGACGATTGTTTTGACGTGCGAACGGAAGCGGGACGGATTTCCGGATCCAAAACTTGAAGGCTCTAATTAACACCAATTTTTACGCGTTCCCGAAACCGGCAACACCCTCCGATATCCTTCGCGTTCGGGAACGTTTGCGCTGTGCACGTGGCGCAGAACAAGCTTCTGTCCTCACCTTGCCCTTGGTTAACTGGTACACCGGTACACAATTCACCCGCAGCACCCACAAAAGCCGCAGGCAAAACAAATTCACAAAAGTAACACCTTCCGGGCAGTAATTTCAATTAGTGTCTATTATCCGGCGCTGGACCGAAAAGCGCTCGGCAAGCGAAAGTCTCGCAGATCCGTCAATGGGAACCAGGGATTAACTCGTGTCGAGTGTGAGTTTGGTATCAAGAAACAATGCGCAAAGTTGAGCAACAGTCAAACCCTCCGTTGCCGAATAGCTCTTACCATTCATCCTTTTTTTTTGCCCGCTTTCCTTAGGGAACTCATCGTTCCAGTTGGGTAAACGGGGACAATATGCTACCATGATGAGATCGGTCGCCGTTTGCCGTACCCGGCTGCCTTGGGGGAAGAAGGCATGATGCAAACACGCCGCGACACGACTTTTGCCAATCCGCTTGAGGCCAAGTGTCCTTGCTGGCTGGTTGCGGTGGATGGTAAGTGGTAAATTTGTGAGCTCAGCGCGTGGAATTGGCACGCTGGGAAAGTGTCCATTTGATTTGAATGGGCTGAAGCGTGTGGAACATTGTGCTGCGTTCGAGTGCACTTTTGCTCTGGTGTGGATTTGGCGCTTTAAGGTGTGATTTGAATGACAATAGGTTCATCGACAACTGAATTACGGAGGATCTATTTGGGAAAGTGGGTGAGTGTGTGAAATTCGGACACACACGGACACAAGTTGATGCGATATATTGTAAGAAATGTTACCTTATCAATCGTGAGTGTTCAAGGTAGATGTATTTTTTTCTATTCTAATCTTTTTGATCAATGTTCTGATGGTCAAAGCACTGTAAACAATTTAATTATAATATACTTTTCTCGACACTTTAAACATTTCATATTAATTTTTTACAGGTTAAACTTTTTTGTAATAATGACGATTTGATAGATTTTTTTATTGCAGATTATATTATAGATTTTTTTTATTTATAACAAAAATACCATTTTAAATATATTCCAGTTGACTATTTACATGATCGGATTAATTTATTTCATTTTTTCCCTTCTTATTAAAGGATTAAGCCTTGAACTAGGAATTATGGTATGGTAAGTCATTATGGTATTTTGTTCGATTGTTAATACTTTTTTAAAAATCCGTAAATACTGGTCCTGCCGTGTAATACAGAAGAAAATACACGTCTTTCCAAAAAAAGTATAGTAAAAGATAGTACTAGTTTATGGGTCTGGGATTATGGAACTAGTTTAGTAAAAGCTAGTTATGTTTAAATCATGTTATGTGTTTAAATCATGTTATGTGTTTAAATCATGTTATCAATCATGTGATGTTATACCTAAACAATGTATTGTGATGTCTTAATAGGGGAAATTTTTAAATTACACCCACAAATGTGCACAGATCTACCACAATTGCCGAACGAAGGTCAACACTGCGAACGTGCTCCAAACGAGCACGATGCTGTTTGCAGCGACATCTATATGACATACGTGTAACAAGCATTGCATAATTTCAGGCGTGAAATGTTTCACAAGAAGCGTCTGGGAGGAAGTCCATTGCGACTTTTCCAAACGCGAAAAATTAAATCAAATTAAATAATTTTTTTCCATTGGTATGTGCGTTGACAGGTGGTTTGAAAATAAAACTTAGTTAAATGGTATGATAAATTGTTGTTTGTGAGTACAAATTTGCAAATGTTACAAGGTAATTTTTAAAATGATTTTAGCCTGTTTTCCACGACGTGTTTGTATTGAGATATGTTGATTAATTTTAAAACTGCCCTGGAACAACACAATCGACATAATGTATTCCAATATTTTTATGTCTTAAAAAAATGAGCTTTAGAAAAAATGAGCGATCACTTAAGAAAATTTTCTTAGGGTTTTTTTTTCGCTATGAATACAACGAAGGCCAATAAGTTACTATGATCTAAGTTTAAAATTCGATCGTTTTAGGTGAGGAGTGTGAATAATATTTCTGTTTCTTAACTATATCAATACCCTTTAATTTCATTCTTCAATTTTCCTTGAATTATGGTCTGCACTTGTGCGAGCATAAATTGTAAAATCATCGAATTTCCCAATGATGTATAGTTTAAGCCTTAAGTATTTTGAAGCAAATCTTTGTAACATTTGTTCTAAGAGTTAGATTAATTGATTAAGCGCGCAAGCCGAGATGTTTTAAATTACAGTGTAAGTCCTTATCATCCAGAACTCAACAATCGATCCAAGCTTTCGATTGTTGTTTGTCTATGACAAGATGAGGCGTAATTCGTTCGAACAATTTCCAACTCCAGTACAGAAATACAGGCTTGCATAAATTTTCGCTACGAAATCCTACGCATAATAGACTCGTGCCGCCACAATTATTTAGTTGCCAAAAATAGCGAATTGTTCAAACACGCCTTTGGTGAAAGAGATATTCTGAGAGCAAATGTTTCCTACCTCGGTTGCTGAAATGATCGTCGATCGTGTCTTCAAGCTACAGCAGTGAATACCATCAAACCATGTTGTACTTTTCCGTAAAGGGCAAAAGCAAAGGGCAGGAAACTTATGGAACTGAAGTGTCTTGTCATCTACGAACAGGAAGATATGTTACAGCAATGGTCAAGGTGTAAAGCAGTAGTGATAGCCAATTATACGTGAAAGTTCATTCATAATTATACAGGGTGTAGCTCTGTAACAATATTTGGTCACATTTCTCTTGAGGTGGATTATTAGGCATAACTGCAAGGACTCGCTGCAGTAGGGAATAGGCAGTTTATCATTCTGTGCATCCCACCAAAAGCATCATAAACAATATCTAATTTCTCAAAGATTTAACCCACGCCACACTACTTCAGCCTAGATTTGATAACACAAATTTCAAAACAGACGGTTTGTATCTCGTGTTTGAAGGTTTTTGAAATGAGACCAATCAACCTGAAGTCTTTTGGCTTAGAATTTCCCATCGCCACCCCATGCCCAGGAGCGGCATCGACCGCTCAGAACATTCTCTATCTGTGATGGGAAATTAATGGGTGCCACTAGAAACGATCGGGGGGAAAAAAACAAACCGTGGAAAAGCCTGCATAAGACCAGCGAAGCCCTTTCTCTCTTTCTCCGCTCGGTACGCACTAAAAATGAAAGTGTCGGTTGCACGCTGCACCGCACGCACAATTAGAACGCACCGGCGTACGCCGAACGGGGAAAACTACGATTTATGGCATTTGCTCATTTTCCATTTCTGCCGTCGAGCTTGAACCAGCGGCCGGCCACTTACATTCATGACTTACGATCGCAACCATGCGATGCCAAACGCATGGAAAATGGAACGCGAGGAACCCGTAAGGGTTATCCGGGCTAATCGTTTCTTTGACAGAACGTAAAGCAGATGCCCCCGGTCGACCTCGCGGGAGTGAACCGTTTTCCAGCGGGGGTTGCGTTTTTTTGTTCGAAACTGGAACAGTTCTGATCGAAGTTGAAGAAAAGAACGAAACAGTGGAAGGAAGAAAAAAAATCCAGTGAAAACGGAAGGATCTGCTTGCTGCTTGGTGTTCGATTCCGTCCGTCAGTTCAACTATTCCGACATGAACCACACGCGAACGGATGAATGAATGAATGAGAAACGCCTTAATCGATCATAATGCAATCGTCCCGGGGAGCAGGACAGTAAACGATTTGGTCTTTATTTGCTTGACATGGTGGAGCGCCGAATCAGGTTTCATTCGCTGTCAATCGAACGCGGAAAAGTGCGACTGCTGCCAGTGGCACAGACCCGGGGGATGGGCCGCTTTTAGTCATTCATTCTCGACGTTCAAACTGATGTGTAAGCCGTCTACTGGTTTCGCTTATTTTCGGCACCCACTATCGAATTACGGTTGACCTAAAGCTATCATTCTGCGACTAAGCGACTCGGACGCGGGACCAAGCCAGATGTGCATTTGCGTGCGAGCGTTTACGATGTGATGATGGATGTATTAACTTCATGTCGATGTCACCGCATTTGACATACACACACACACACAAACATTTTATTAACATTAGATCAATTTGATCGCTTTATTGTCCACAAAGTTGCCTGCATGCAAAATGAGAGATTTTGCACCAATAAAAATATTTACAACGAATTTGACCTACTCACGGGACGGCACTACCAGTAGGAGACTTTTTGATCGTAATATGGGTTTGGCGGTGGTGGAGGAGGAGGTGTGGAGCCGTATTGGTCAGCGTACTGGAGGCCATAAGTCGGATAGGGAGGTGGCGGTGCTGTTGCCGATGATCCTCCACCGATCGGCGTGCTCATGCTGGATCCCATCGTTGAAACCGTTCCCGTACCGTTCGATCCGTGGAACGCGCCACCGTAAGTTCCCGACCCCGATCCAACCACGATCCCGAGCGCTAGCTCATCGTAATCCTTACTGCTGGATCCCGAGTCCGACGGACATCTGGGACCGGGAGCCGCGGACGTTGTGTCACATTTGGACGCGGACGCACTCTCTATCTGGACGCGTTTCGATTTGTAGCGACGGTTTTGAAACCATATCTTCACCTGGGTCGGCGTCAACTTCAAGATGCTGGCAAGCGTTTCGCGCTCCGGTGCCGATAGGTAGCGCTGCTGGCGAAATCTTCGCTCGAGCTCCAACACCTGCCCCTGGGAGAAGAGAATGCGTGGCTTTCGTTTTGCCCGCAGCTTACCGTTCTTGCGCAGCTCGCAACGGGACGAGGTGACGAGTTGGGTGCTGCATTCTTCTGGAAATAAAGACGAAACTCTTGTATATGAACGTATGTACGGGCTGGGGGCAGTTCTGTGCGGTTAACATAACGAAAACATAACGTACTTTGCAACATATCCTCTTCCATGGTGGTGGTGTTGTTCAGCTGACAGAGACTGTCCAGTTCCTGCACGTGTTCCGACGTTACGCACGTGGAAACGCTGGAAAAGGACTCCTCTTTTACCTTGATGCCATCGGGAGGGCTTCTCGTATCCGAAGCATTATCCAACGGTGTGCTAGTGTCCAGCAGGGTGGGTCTTACATCCTGCAGCAGAAAGCTGGAGCACGGATGTTCGTGGTCGCTCAGTACCGGGGGCTTTTCCGGATTGCCGTAAGCTCCTAGTTCCAGCTCGGATCCCACAGAGCTGGCCACGGAACTGAGTGCTGGGCTGGATGTCGTGTTGGCGGAGATAGTGGCCGAGCTGAGCGTAGCGTTATGATAGCCATACGATTGGGTGTGTGAATAATGCGGTGGAGGTAGATGTGGCGGCAGGACGGTTGAAGGAACGGGGCCCGAGCTAAAATCGTATGTAGAGGTTCCATAGTTGAGGTCATGATGATGGTGGGCTTGCGATAGGTATCCATGGGAAATCATGCCGTACGGATCCGGTGGATGATAGGAAGCTTCATAGCCGGTGTAAGACGAGTATGAAAAGTGGTTAGGGGCACTGCAATCAGAGGAATGGTCAATATAACTAATGTTGCAATTTGAAGTTCTCTCAATAGTAGAAAATAAAACACTATGAATATTTATTATATACTTTTACTATCTGTACCGTGTGTACCACGACACTTAATACACATACATTAATGACATATTTTTGAACATATAACACTATTTACTATTATTACTCGTCTATAAAGGATGGATCTGTACATCTCTTAGCCTGTACATGTAAAGGATTAACCTTCTGCACGTGCTCTGAATATGAAATGTGTATAAAAAAATTTATTACAGATTCGTAATTCTAGTATAAAAAAGTATTAAATTATGCAATGTGTTTTTCGAAGTATATTAACTAATTGACTGTTTTTTTTTAATAGTTTAATAATTATTTATAACCCATCTGAAAGGATCTTTAATCTTGATCGTCCTTATGCTCTCAAGATTTAATTAACAGAAGCGTAAACATTAGAACCATTGCTTTTGCTCACCTTTCCATTTGACAGTTTAGGTAGCCGTCCATGACTCCTGCACCTGATTCGACCATGTTGAGTATGTCCTTCACCGAAAACGGTGTATTATTGTTCGTTTCACTGCCACTTGATAAGTCCGCGTGTGTTAGATCGCAATATCCTTGCTGGAGCATTTTCCTTCACACACACACACACACACGACTCACTTATGTGTTTGTCTTTTTACCAGAGTTTCATTCAGCGGTTTATTGCGAAGAGTCCTATTTTCACTATTTGAGAGATTTCCACTATGTATATCTTTGGAACAATTTTAACAATTTCACATCTTCAAACACACGTCAAGGTCACTTACGAGCTTCTTTTTCAACTCTCTTTAAAGCGTAAAAATGGCACTTTCATCACTAACTCGATTCTAGCGCAAGAATCCTAATAACCAACCGTAAAACAATCACAAACAAGACACTTCGGTACAGTCCAACGGCAATAAGGGCAAGTTTGAGTCCAACGTCCTTTCGACATAACCACATGTGACCGACTGTTCTTACTGGTACGGAGAAACAGATTCGAAACACACATTCCACTACGCGTTTCTTCAATTTTCCGGCCCGTGCTGTGCAGTGCGACGCACCGTACGCTGGAAAGAGACGGCACCCGGTACTTGACATCGTGGGGCGGAAAACTAAACATTTACCAGAGCATGTTTCGATCGGTTTCGAATACTGCCGTCCTGTTCGACGGTATTTTCCTTCCGTGCCTCATTGATTTACGGGCCTTTCGCTCCGTACACTAATTTTCTTACAAATTCGATCGTGGGCCGACAATCAAATACGGTACGGCGTGCACGGTTGTGGCGTCTCCCGAGGGGGGCACAGAATCACGGAAAGCACGAAAGAGAGAGTGAGAATCACTGATTGGTACACGGGAACTTTCGGGGGGATTTTCAGCTTATTGGAAATGTTCGGTGCGTATAGTCTTGCGCAGTGGGACGCTATCGAATAGGTATTCATTTTCCCGCCACGGACCAATACAAACCCGAACCTGCCGAATAAAAGATGGCGGTGTTGTTGTCCATCGCCAAGGTATCGCTCGGAAAATAATCGCACACATGCATTGCACGCAATTTTCTCTTTTAATCATCAATGACCAAGCCTGTAGTGAGAGTTTTCTGCCATCACACAACGTTCAATCTTCTCACATTGTCCCCGCACGGAGGAATTACCTTCAAAGTATTAAGCAAACCATATCGATTCTGTTTCGGTTCAATTTTGCTTTCTCTACCCGGTTCTCAACCGCTTGGGACAACATCTGGAAGCAATGTTCTATGTCCAATTTGTTTGATTTGTGTTTGGTTTCGTTTCGTTGGTGACGCTCTTCCTTCCCTTTGCCTGGTGCGGACAATCCCATCCACATCGGACCTCAGGCCTTCAGGGACCTCCAAGGACTTCGGACCCGACCCCGAACCACCATCGAATGTTATGGCTGTTTTACATAATCGAGAACCCGCGCAGGATGGGCCCGCACGGCAACGACACGCTCGGTTGTGTAACACAAATTTACAAAACCCCAGGAAGCGCCGCCATGGCCGGTGCACCGTACGGGACCAAAGGATGTAGAGTCCCCGGTCGTCTAGACGCATGACGACAGTGACTTGGCACGCAAAACACCAACCTACGGCATTGCAGCGCTGGACTTACGCCTCAACAGTGACGTCGGTGTGCGCAGAAACCAAAACACGGTTCCCTGGATTCCGGGCTGTCCATCGCCGGTGACATGGTTTCGTATAGTGGATAGTACGCTCCGTTCGCCGTGCAGGGCAGGCGTAACTCGACACCGCGCTGCATGTCAACAATGTACGATTGTTTTTGTGGAGGATCATGTCAACAGAGAAATAAGCTGTCAGTGATATAGGCCAATGTCAGGCCCCGGGGGGAATTCGGCTTCAAAGGATTCCATTGTGGAGGGAAATTATGGTAGTTGTTGCTGTGCCTTTCCATTGCAGCAGGTTGACGAACGCGTACGGGATGGAAAACGTTGACGAAGAACAGAAGTGTTGTAAGGATGGAAAATGTCTACAGCAAAGAAAAGCGTCCGAGATGAAGAAAATCTTCAACGCCAGGGAAAGTGAGCTGAGCGAGAAAGTCTCAAATTGTATATTTTTAATGTTTCAGTCGATCAACTTGCATCATTTCTTTGTTGAGGAGGCTTGAAAAGGGATGGACTTTTATATGCATGGACGAAGATGTAATTGCTTTCAGCTGGAATAACTTGAAAGGTAATAAAAAATGGGAATCCAACAGTCAACCATTTATTTTATAGAAAATCGACTTTGTCTGGAAATGAACGGGCATTGAAGAATTGGAATAATATGCACACCAAAACATGATCTACATCTTCAAGCACTTTCTTTCTTCTGGAACGTTTTTATGTGGTGAACTTTATTAGACCACATCGACTAAGAATATTATCTGAACAAAACATCCCTTATTTTAGTATAACAACTGTAAAATCGGATCAGTCCCGAGCTTCCAGTTATTAATTCTCATGATTTTATCGTTGCATGAAATAGAAATTTACTTCGCATACCGATTCTTGCCATTGCTTCTAGTGTTTCTATGCACCCGTAAAATGTTCTCATCGCTCTGCATCCATTGAACGCGTCCGCCGTGCGTACCATCTTCAAACATCAAAGACATAACAAAACACACAAGGATTATAAACGGCGGTCGCTCTTCTGGTCGGTTCAGCTGGACGGCGGAGCCAACTGCTGACAAATTGCAACTTCCAACCGGCCCCGGAGTGCATTAGCGTTACATAATTTATGCTGCTTCCACCACTGTCACAGAACCACTTGAAAAACCCCCGGGCCACAGATGAGCGGCTGGGAATCGACGGAACAAAAGCATTTTCGGCCTAAAACATCCCGACGGCTTCTGTCTGCTGATGCATTTGGTTCACTTTATTGCGCTGCTATTTCTTCCAACACCGTACAGCATGCAGGTTATGCTGGTATGATCGTGGCGTTCATGGCGCCAGCATATCACCTCCTGAAGAACGGGAACACAGCAAAACAAAAATTTTCAAAACTGACGAGAAGAATTATGAGCGCCGCGGGTGGAACCATCGCCGAATGATCGTTTTATCAGCATTAAACCAGACCAGGATGATGATCGATCAGTAACAGTTTCGAATACTCGATCGTGTCTGTGATCGAACGGGCGGAAGGTGGCATCGCGATCGCACATCCGGCGTGGATTTAATCCAGATACAGGTCGGGTCAGTTGTGTTACTATGCGTCACCTCAGGAAAGCGATGGGAGAAACCAAATCCACTTGAAACTTGTCCGTTCTGTTAGAATGTGCCGATTTTTTGTTCCGCGTTAAATAAACACGAATGCATCTGCCGTGGTGTCCTGCGTAGAATCGATCGCATTTATTCATCAACCAAACGGTAAAATCCGCACGCCACGTGCCAGAGAGTGAACGAGCACATTAGACGCATAGGTGAAATTGTGGAAATATAAAGTTTATTACACAGATTTGAGCAATGTCCTAATTTTGGCCTCGATCCAACGCACAAACCAACATCCGAACGTCCATCTCCCTCGCCCGCCCTGCTGCTCGATATTTATGTCATTGTGTTGTGGTGGAAAAGATTAATGACGATCAATAAACGCGCCACCGCACATTTAACGCCCAGCCTGCCCAGTGTTTCTGTTCAGAGCAAAAACACGATCTCGGATCACCGGATCTCCGCACGCTGGGGACCGCGAGTTTGGTCCAGAACAGAAGCCGATTGTGGAGTCGTATTGCGATAACGAAGAAATTTATTGCGCTGCCAGATGCCACCAGCGCCACCGTTTTGGATAAATCCATTGGCAGCTTAATTGAATTTTAATTTGTGTCATAAAACTGATAACCCTTTCAGGAATGTGTGTTTGCTTTTCTGCCGTTGTGCGCTGTCGGTTGGCGGTACGGTTCGTTTGAATTCTGGTGATGAATAATTGTTTTTTCGTGAATGACGTAGGGTCATGGGCATGATTGACTAATTGACCTCGATCCGCTGTCGGAAAGGATAAATGTTCCCATGTTTGGTAATGGTGCTATGAGTTTACCAACCACATTTTCCATTGCTATGCATTTCGCCACTGATTTACTATGCGAATGATTATTTACATTTAGAATTTAATAACTGATGGTCGTTTTATTATTAAGCATTCTCAATCAAGATATTTCATTAGTATTTGTTGCATTAAAATTTACTTCGTGCGAAGCGAAATGAATACATGATTTTTTTGTTTTGCACAGCGATGGAACTCTTTTGAGCAGTAACTTCATTTAGAGATATTGATATGAATTTAAAAATGAGTCCATTCGTCATCGAATGTCCAAAAAAACGTATTCAGCGAACATGTTGACTGCACTTTTTTCTTAATCAGACGCTCCAACCGCTTCACGGTCTTAAATTAACGTTGGAGTCTTTTAAACCGATTACGGTCATGCTTACTGTACAGTTGTAATTATACTGTTGTAAACACTGTGTAAACAAATACTTAAATAGTTAAATCTACCAAAGGAAATTCCTAAATGATATAAAACTACACAGATTGATTGCTTTATGCCCCAAAAATAAAGGATAATGGATTTTTGTATGGCTGAATACGTCATGTTGCCCAAAAAGGACTAAAAAATAGGTTGACGCAATGATGTTCGTCAATGTAAAATTAATACACTATTCCTTTATTTAAAAAAATATACAGGCAGTGCCCAAGATACGCGGTTCCTCTTAAACGCGGATTGCATTATATGCGGAAATTTAACAGCTGAATTAATTTTAGCACAAAATCTAGGGAAAAAGATGAAAAATTGGTCGAAAATTCCCTCCTTTGTCATATGAACCATTATTTTTTAAAATTTATTTCAATGTTTTTTTTAAGTCGACCGAATTGCTGAATAAAGAAAGTGCAGAGGAAGAAGTCAACTTAGCAACTCGAAAGTATAAACGATTTTCCATCAGGATTCGACTTACGCGGAAATTCGAGTTACGCGGATTTTTCCCTGGTTATAGCAATCCGCTATAATAGCGTACTTCTGGGACTGTCTGTAATTATGTTTTAAAGTTTAAAATAGCTGTTACAATTTTTAAATTGAATTTAAATTATCCGGAATAAATTTCAGTTACGCCCACTGTGCAACGGTCGAAATATGCGTCTAGACCAGTTACACTGCAAAAAGGTCTTATACCAGCTACAAGAACAGTGGTTTGTGTCTAAGATAAACATATTGGAAGTATGGCGCAAAGCTCATGTAAAGCTTTGCAAGAAGTGTTTAAATAAGTGTCACGTGTTTTGCTAATTAATTTTAAAAGTAAGTAAAAAACTTTGTACTTCACGTTACATTATGAATTTTTATGATTTTGTTATGGTATTAAAACTAGAAATGAATTAAGAGAATTGTCAAACATATCTAAAATGTTTGAAATTTAAAGATATTCTGTAAATTTGTTTTCTACAGGATTATATCAGAATAAACTACAGAAAACATATCATGTTTATACTATATACTCGTGTAACTATACTAAAAAAAAGGCAAAACTTTGCTTATACGATGAATTAGAACTTCCTATAAATGAGAACGAACCAAAAATGTGAAAATATAATCATTTTCCATTTCTCTTTACACGTAACTAAAGTATGTAGAAATATGTTAATACGCATTAAAATTAAAACCATTTAGGCTTTTATCGCTAATATGAATTCCCGAATAGATGTTAAAGCGTTTGTAATAATTGCTGTGTTTTAATCAATGTATTGAAATATGTAGCAATATCTTGGGAATGTCATTAAGAATTTAAGAAGAAATATAGAAAATAAATAACATAGTATTATACGAATAAACCATTTCTTGAGCTTAAACTCCCAGCCAATGCTGTCTACTTTTTATTAATTCAAGCTCAAACTACACATTCGATTACCCAAACTGATCCATGCTTTACCGTCATCATATGCAATTGCTACCAGATATGAACACGCTTTAGCCTTCACAGCGGGATCGGTTGATAAATCCCTCACGAAAGCCCCAACAGCGACCTGTATGGTGATGGTTGTGACCTTTGTGCCGCCAATGCTTCGATCATCGACGATACGCTAATCGATCGTTTGTCCATGTGCATAACTATTTCCAATCCAATTGGTTTGACGAGTGCGTCCTCATTTGGCGTGATTAGCTGATTTCATGACTCCGTTGGATGTTGAGCCGCGCAATCGAACCGCTCGTCTCATTTACACATACCACTACCAGCGTCCTGTATCTGCACGGCATGTCACGACACATACACGCCAGCCCGCTCACGATGATCGACCGCGAACGGAGCATTGCATTAGTGACCAACCTAGTCGCCGTACGGCACTGCCGGCTATTCTATTCCAGTGTCGGGCCACAAACCTTCGATGACAATTGTGCTTAGCATTCCGTGATTCATCCATCAACCGGGCATTTTCGTTGAGTAATTACGAATCATAAATTACAATCAGATGTCCGATTGAGGTGCCGAAAAGTGACTCGCGCTCGACGAAAGTATGTTTTGCGGTTTTTTTTATCTACACCCGAAACGGATCTTCGGGTATCGTTTTCGATTACAGTTCGGGGCGGTCACCTTCCTGACAGCTCCAATTTGGAGCCGCGTAAGCGTGTGCCGATCATTTGAGCACGTGCGGTCGGTCGTCGGCGGCTTTTCTTAAATGCTCGGCGAAGCACTTTGGACGCACTTTTTCTCGCGCATACAAAATATCTCACATCAATCAGCGCCCAATCAGCAACCCCTCACAGTTGAAACTTATTCGTTTTCTCTGTTTTCAGCTCTGATGTCCGCTGGTAGATGACTTGCCGTATGGTTTTGTTGATGTTTTGTTGTGCTGTTGTTTGCTTTCCGATTCGACAGGCTCACGCAGGTCGTACGCTCACAGTGAGATCAATTGTCCGTTGTCTACTAGAAAATGTGCTCAGGAAACGGTGGAGGATAGAGAAAAAGAGTTGAGAAATTCGACGTATTTAGGATATCACTTTATAGATGCTATACGAAATATCTTGTACATATCTTATCATATCATAAGAACTTCCAGGAGTTTTATGTATTTTTATTGACGAATACTTAGAAAATTGACGAAGAGCTTGATTAGAGTGTAGCTCTACAATCTGGTCATCCCGACTTTAAAAAACATAAATTTATGGAAGCACTTCTTTAACATACCTTTAGCTACGTACTTCTTAGACCATGCTTCGCGGCCTTGGCCTCCTGCAGGAGTCCGCCAAACCGCTCATGGTCGAGTGCCGTCTCCTGCCAATCCATTGTGGTGAGCATTTTTGGAGGACTTATCAATGCCATAATTCCATCTCAATTTGGCAATATCACGCCTCCACATCCATGTGGACGACTCAATAGGACTTTACTGGGGGCTGGGTTATTCGGTGACACTCTCATGACATCACCAGACCACCAGAAGCTGCCAAGCTCGTCGTTGTAGCGACTCCATTGACCTTCCATACACACACGAAGCCAAAAATCCTTCTGAACATCTTCCTCTCCAGGGCGGCTAACAGAGTTTTGTCAATTTTAGACAAAGTCCATGTCTCACAGGCGTTTGCGAGCACTGGAACTAGATGAGTTCTAGCCCCGTTCTTCAGGTGCTTTGAGAAAAGAAGTTTCTTCAGACTTTATAATGATCGGTTAGCAGCCGGAACCTTAGCATATCTCCACATCAATGCTGTTATTAGTCTATCTGTACGGCGTAAATAGGGATTTTTTAGCAGGTCTAATAACAGGTAGTGCCATCATCAACTTAGTCGTTGCCTCGTTAGTCTCCGCCACCTGCTCAATCCTTTGGTAAGCGTCCGCTACGTAAGAGAACCGTAAACCAATGATGCCTATGTAATGGGTTTATGCCAAGGTCTTAATCTGAGCCAAGATCCTCCGATTTTCAACCTCCGAATTGCGGATGACCCTCTCTAGCGCTTAGTTGAAGAGCGGACAAGTACGTTACGATACCATAGGGCCCACAGTAACCACCATTAAAAAGCGCATTGAACTCCTGATAATTCTAATGACAATATTTTCTAGAGTTCCTACTAAAGAATAGAAGTCTATAGAATAGAATAGAATAGATGGAAACTATGTTAGCTATTATGGAAAGATCATTTGTTAATTAACTATTTTTTAAGCTTCTTCTTCTCAATAACAGTCTCCATAGTGTTTGGTGTGCCATTTATAGCTTTCTTTGACTCAGACTCAGTCAGTTATGCGTACGGGTGATGGGTCCTAATGGGATTTTTCCCCAGTCCTTTCGTGTGAAACCGGATCGTAACTATTTTTTTAAACCCGCAAAAACTAATATGATTTGAAGTGCTAGTGTACGATCGTTTTCCACGAAAAGCAGATGGCTTGTTAGAATACATGGCAATAATTCATACACCCGGAATATTTTGATCCGCTTGTATCCGCTGGTTCTCCAATGCCAATTATTTCCACGCATAACAAACGCGTCATCACGGCATCCAATCGGTATGCATGCAATGTATCATATTTGCTGACAATGGATTGTTCCAATCAAAAAATGATTTTCTCCAAAGTAAATGCAAGAATCGCATTCCACCTGATCCCGACGTACACACACTTTTCTCCTTTTAATGATATGAGCATTATTAAGATTCACCCATCATGTCCGTTTTGGTGAATTTGTCCACCCCCGCCGTCAAGGAGCGCCCCACCACCACACCGACCACATCAGCCTGCTCAAACTGTTTGGCTGCTCGTATCTCGCACAAAACCGTTTATAACGATCTCGACGATTCGATCGCACCACAGCCGACGATAATGAAACGAAAGCAAACTTCGTCCGTTTCGCCGTTTGCGCAGACAATCGCCTTTTGCCAATTTGACATTTTGCTTCACATCATTATTACAGATTTAGATGCTGGAAACAGGATTACGTCGACCGTCACCAGGGCACTCCCAAGGCAGGTTAAGCGATGGTCCCGTGCGTGCGTGGATTGACGTAAAATATTTCCGAGCAGCCAGTAAACATCGTCCTTCACCCTCCGCAGGTCCGTAGGATGCATCGCTATCTTCGATTCGGTTGCATTGCTGTCAAACTATCGATCGATCGTTAATTCAGCATCAATCTCCGATTTATTCCACCATCCTGTCAGCGCTGCCTACGGTAGCATCCGGACGAATTTGTTTTTCGGAAAGCGAAACGAAGAGGACCAAAACCATCCACCCAGTTGTGGGTCACCGTTTGACCCGCGCACAAAACGTAAACGAAAAAAAACCCTCCGCCTGGTTTTTTTTTCGCCTCGCTACGTCCTAGGAGCTTCGCATCGCTCGTTAGTTTTGTTTTCCAACGCTGGTGTGCGTTTTGAAAAACTTGTCAACCGATTGTCCTGCTGCTGCTACAACGCTGCTGCTGAATTTATTTATTGATATCTTCTTTGTCACAAAATGCTTCGGCGATGTTTTATTTCTTGCAGCCGGGTCTGTTTTATGCGAGGCACCCCAAAATGTGAACCTTACAAATTGACAGGCAAATGAATTATGATCGTTAATTTGTATTGGAAAGGAATCGATTGTTTTACGTAAAGAAGACAGCCAGGCGACGAAACGATGCACCATGCTAAAGGAAACGGCTGAATTAAGCATTCTGTAACCTCATTAGGCGCACGGAGAACACGGGCCCTCGCGAAATCGGTCATAAATTGTTTCGCAGCGAACCGACGTCCCGGTCGGGGGCACTATTTCAACCCCTTACAACCGGATGAGCAGAGTAATTGGATCGCTCAGATTCGTCTCAACGCGAATCGGGGATGCAAAACGGATGCAATCTTGGCGGTGTTTTATTTACCGGCGAATGTGAGCTTGATGGTGTGAATGCGCTTTCCCGCCCGGTGGCCAAATGCGAAAACTTGCGAGGATCGTCTAGCTTCGTCTATAAGTTCTCACTCGTCGTCGTCTATCGCAATCAATGGTCGTGAGATGGGATCTGTTACGAGCTGACTCATGGCCATTGCTTAACAAATTGGTTCCGGAATTAAGCTTTCTCGGCGACTACCAGGCGTCAGTTCCGGTGACGCGACGATGACTGGGCTGAATTGGACCGATGCTCGAATCGGTTTGGTATCAATCAACTGGAGGATGGATGGATTTTCACCTGACCTCACACATTGCGCCGTAATGCTCATCCGTACCGGTTGGTGAGAAAATGGAATATTAATTTCCCCCATATTTAACGGGAACTTTCCCAATCAACGTTTCTACTGGAAGGCTGCACTACTCTGGCTGGTTGATGGGAAGTAGCAAGTGTTCCTGGGTCTCACGATAGATCGTCGATAGCGAAGGAAAGTACTAACAGTAATTGATATGTTACGAAACGGTTTCATTGAGCGATGGGAAACTGGGAATGGATTATGTATCGCAAAGGTGTTATACTAAAGAACCGTTTAACTCGTTGTCACGTTTGTAACATATTGAATTTTTTTTTTATTTTATAATGACGCCATTTGCCGTATTATCGTATATTGAATTTCTACTAGATTACATGATATATACCTGGTTAAATGGTGGTTAAATTTTCCCGACATTCGCGAGACATTTTTAAGTTTCTTTTCTGCTTGAACATAATTTATCTATACACCTTTTTTCTTTTGTTTTGTCTTTTTAGTGGTTCTCACTTATCACATTCTTCTTTTTGCTGAGGTATGATGAACAAGAACATTGAAACTTGTAATAGTTCCAAAAAGAAGTAAGCAACATTAGTAATGAATATAAAATAACAAAATTATTATTAAAAAAAACATAATCATAGGTAAGTAAAGGAATAATTCAAACGTTGAACTAATAAATAATATTTGTTTAATTGGGATCAATTAATAAAGGATAATTCAGTAGATCACGTTAACAAAAAAATAGATGGATTCATAAATGAAAATAAAAAAAAAACCATGAATTAACTGCTTTTTAACACTCTTCTTGTGAATAATAAATCAATTTTAATCAATAGAATCAATAATCTGACTGTAACAATCAATCAATTTTGAACATCTGAATTGAATTTGGATGTTTTATTTGTGTATGGATTTTGTGTTATAGAACAGATAGGATTTCATATCAATGTCACAAAAATGTTACAAAATACATCACTTCAATTGTCTAATAGTTTATTTTTACCATTAGCAATCATCTCCTCTAATTAAGTGCCACTCAAATGATTGCGCAATAAAACAAAATAGCGCAACTGCCCACGTTAGCTTAAACAAACACTCCTAACCTGATCCTGCAGCGAACAACACATGAAAGAATTCCTCCTGTTGAGTAAAAAAAAACAATTGGCCCTTTGCTTTGCTACTTACTTTTGTGGCGTGTTGATTGCTGCCAAAAGATAGGAAGGTACCCTGGCAAGCCATAAACCGTTTAATGATGACATCCATTTTTCTGTCATTTGCTGCTTACCGTTGTTCACCGATGGCGCGAGGTGCATTTTGCCGATTGGTAACCAAAGATAAAGATCTTCTAGCTTAGAACTAACAGTAATCGTCGAAAAAAACATCCACCTGCAGTCGGTGTGCAGGACACGGTTGCCTTTTCCTTTCAGTTTCATTAGTTTGTTAACGTTTTAAGTTGGTTTCAACAACTGTTGACGCAGCATGAAAGGACTGTTGAAACTTCGCTGATGACTACTAGCCTCGTAGTTTCAAGCTCAAGTGTTGGAATGCATGTATACTGGCAGTTTGGCATGTGCTTACAGCCGTTTTCGAATTTGTCCATTCAGCGCAATGATTTGTGGTTTCCAATTAAAGAAATATGCACATTTTCTTAGAGACGCACGAGATCCGTTCGGTAGGCGTTCGCGATCGTTAAATGGAAGGGACACGCCTGCCGTTATCAAACTGCCGCGCCAACAAATCCCTTAAGCGAGGATGGCGAGTTAATTGAGTTGTAAATCAAAATTATCGGATCGCTCCGCAAGACGATCCGGGACGGTTGGAATTGCTTTTCAATGCCCAGCAAAAACAAAGCACAGGTGTACCTCGGTAGCTCATTTGTAGTTTGAAACCCATTACTCAACTTCCGATCGTTTCGATCCGACTCCCAAACAGGCAGATGGGGAAAAAAGGATTTAAAGAATGTGTCACTGATAAATGCAATATTTTGTTCGGTCCAAGCTCTCTGGAAGCTTAATTATTGTGATGAATTATTAACTTATTTATACGCTAAACCGTTGGCACAGATGCTTTCCTTACGTACGATCAACTTTGAAGGATCAACATTCGTTAAGGTTAGTTATATCTGCAAAACTCTTAATCGATACAATGAAACAGTTTTACTGATTTACCTTCCAGCATGATGGCACATTAGCAGTACACAGAACAATCGGTGGATGCAATGTTTGGTACAGCCAGGTAAAGCTGAAAAGTTTCTTCCCATAAAAAAGGATCAACCGAACGGTGCACCCGATACGATCTATCCTAAATTATTGGTCCGATCCTTCCGATTCTGGTGTGCCACTGTGCCAGAATGTAGCGGTGACATGTCATTGACTGAAATTACAACAGCGCAACCCGTAGATGCGGTGCAGATGAAAGAACGATCGATAAGCGCACAGGAAAGCTGAGCTGCATCAAGTGCAGCAAGGATTGTGTGGCCAACGCAATGCGATGAAACATCATTGCGTACAATTCAGATCCTTTCAATCGATGGGAACTTACGTAATGCATGGTGGTTGGCATTTAAGCCGTACAGTTTGTCAGTTGTCAATCGGTATGTGCGTTTGATTTATCGATAACAGGTGAGTTGTAGGTAGAAGAAATTGTGTTAGAAAGACAAACGACCGTGCGATCCAGGGCATTACAGGATTTTGACAATAAGAATAATTGTGTGGACAGATTTAATCGATCGCAAGGAAAGGACTTTCCTTGGCAGCATATTTATTTCTAAAAGATTGGTATGAATAGCGTATAGCTTTTTTTTACTGGATGTTCCACACCAGAGTAAAGCAGGTTTATGTCAAAACGCACTTCGTATCTCCCGTACTGCGTATATACCAAATACGCTAATTAAAAGGAGAGCACCCGACCGTACACGTAAGTAATTCTAGTCACCATAAAATACAATAGAGACTAGGAGACAAGGTGACCTCATCGTTATCGTGGGGATTGCTCCCGGAAGCAACTATCCCAATGGTGAATAATTACTTACACGAGATGAACATTATTATGTGCAATAATTAGTCGAAGCCATATGCATCTAAGCACCAGCCAATCACCCCCTAAAGTAGCGACTGAAGGTGATGGTGGAAATTTGTTTCCCAGGAAGCGCGACTTCAAGGTCCTGATGGATGATGAGTCCTACTTGTCTCCTAGTAGTCACAACAGACATGGATCAAATTAGGTCATCGTGTGGATATGGAACATTGAAATAGAACACGTTGTTTCTTTCTAGACGATGGTTTCGGATATCATTAAGTAAGATACCTGACTTAAAGACAAGAAATCATTGGAGGAGATTGCCTGTTCGAAAGTAAAAAATTCACCGAAGATCGTCAATTTGCCCGATGTCTTGATATGATCAGAACTATAGCGGCCAGAACTGCCCAAAGCACCAATAACAGAGGATACCATCAACAAATCATCAGATACACTCCAAAAATAAAGGATCTATTATGCCTCAAAAAAGCTAATTCAAAAGGTTTTAGTCAACCGTTAGTAAGACAGTCCGGTAGGATGTTTCAAAAATATAAAAATCACTAATTTTGAAGGAATACTGTATTATAAAATATATGGATTTACAACCTACCATTTCAAACCAACTTTACATTATACGGCACAACGATTTATTTTAAGTGTTCTATTTGAGACAATGGTGTTACTTTTATCAAATCTTAAATAATGTTGATGCTTGCTCAAAACCAAACAAAGACCACCCAAATCGCCACATATTTCTAGATCGATTAGCATCATGCTACAAATTACAAACAAATGGTGGCATACTTTCGAGATACAAATCTTCGACAGCTCGTCGATCGTTCGGGACAAATCCCATTCTCATTGCTCACAATCTTTACGAGAAACAATACCCAGATACTGTTTAAACTATGTGTCGGATCGTAAGCGATGATCTGATCGAACTGAAAGCTCTAGCAACGTATTTGAAGATTGCCGACCAGTGTACGGCGGTGCCAGCTACGTCGTGCTGTGACTTGCAGAATTCACATTCAGTCAGTCCACGGAATCGGAGTCTATCGTATCGAACTCAATTTTTCTCATCGCTGTCTTCCGGCCAGCCGATCAGGCGATCTTTGTCGCGTTTTCGTGGCTGCCTTTCCCAAATAGGGAAACTGCGTGAATTATCGCAATCAATTGCGAATTAATAAAAAGAGTAATTTATTTGCGTTCCGCTCCTCATGATTTTGCGCTTTTTTCCTGCCTTTTCCGGACAAAACACAACCGCACAACCGAATACGTAGGACAACAACCAAATGCACCGTGAATGAAGCGAATATAAAAAAAAAAACGGAACAACACAGGCGTGCGAGGTCGTACGGATGGGATGAAGGTTTTAATTTCAGTTCAGCCTGAGGCTTTGGCACCGGGCTTTGGGGATTCATTGGGGAGCGATGCAAAAACGGAAGCGAAATGCAATTATCACTTCGGGACGGACGTGTCCCGTGCATGGCTCGGCACTCGCAGCAAGGTTTTCCCGCAAACGAATGATAATGCTGAAGCGAACCGGTAATAATCAGATTGGTTTTCGAATTACACGCTGTGTCGGTGTCAGAAAATAGGCCTTCCGAAGAACGCAGCAAAAGAAGTGAAACGGCGGAGGGTGTATTCGGCATTGATTGAATTGGTATCATACTTGATTGATCATAACAATGTTGTCAAATGTGTATCTTAATCCATCAGAAAAGAGATCCCAACAGTACTTAAAACCATTAACGGGAACAACGAAGTTTCTCAATGGATTGTCTAAACCTGTTTGAAATTCACCGTTGACAGGAAAGCCATAAATCACACTGTTCAATTCTATTATTCTGAGAATGCACAACAAATTAAAAAATAGAGAAAAAACATCAAAAATAAATGCAAAGTGTGACCCAAACACGCATTGAACATTCCATTTCCATGCAAATTCCATTTCCTCGTGCGTGGAACTCACGACTCACACAGTGTCAGTCGCGAGCTAAAAAATCGTCCAAAAATCGCCATCATCATAAATTCATCAACGACCGAATCTGAAGCAGTGCTTTTTTCCATTTCGCTTCGGCCCACAAATCAATACACAAGAATGAAAATGACATCGCTAATTTATGTGGCGTGAGGTTCAGGCAGCAGAAAAAAAAGATTGGCGATTCAATTCGCCTGAACTTAATTTCCGCTGCGAAACTTTTCACCTTTTCCAGCGGAATGAAATGCGTAATGGTTGATTCGATTGATTGAAGAAACAAATTTATCCCCTTTTGTTGTCTTTTGTACAACTGAAAAACATTCCTGGAGCGGTTTCGATAACACATTTCCGATAAGCGGGAAAAAGGATATTGGATTTATGCGAACCAGTCTGGACCTGCACACCGCTGCACCATGTGCAAATGGGCGCAATCCAATATGTGTGACCGATTTTTTCGTTATTTTCCATTGTGCTTTCATTAGCATCCAATGAAAACGAACCCGCCACCACCCGGGACGGACGATCAACCAGTGAGTGTGTGCCGAGTTCGGGGCGTTCAATTTACCGCGCTGCATTATATTGCTTATTATTTGCTGCCCGCAAACAAACACTCAGCCGCGGCCACTCATTAGGAACAAGTTCTTCATGGTCCCGGGACATCGGCATCGGTGTCGGTATTTGGAGAGGCAAAATTTGTCATTATTACCGACAAACGGGACACATCCTTCAAAGCCCAAGCGGTAGGCATTGTTACGGCGAGACGGTCATTTTCATCACCGACCACAACAGCTCTCCGGTGTAGCCGGGCTGGATTCTCCCGCTTCTAGCGCTGCTGCTGCTGCTGCTGTCTATTCCCTGTGTAACGCATCCTACTGCTCCAGCAGCAGGTGTAAGAAACTGGGCCCGAAAATGGTCAAAAACCCGCTCGTCCCGTGCGCAGCTGCCTGCCTGCCCCGACAACCTCCTTTGCGCCGTGCTGCTTGTTTGCCCGGCATTGAAGAAAGGAGTTTTGCCGCTTGTTTGCATTCGAGTCACTTCGGCGCAACATACAACACCGCCATTGGCCAAGCATTCCAAGATTGCTTGCTTTGGCTGCGATTGTGGGCTTTGGCTTTGTTTCTTCACAGCACACCGCACATTTTACCCGTTGCGTTTCGGGAAGGGTACGCGCCGGTTTTTAGGGAGATTTTTAGACAATTAATAATCAAACAGCTTTCGGAGTGTTAATTGTTAATCGCTTCAGCAAACACAGGCCATTTATTCAACATTTGCATTCGATTAGAGTAGTCAATGGTAACGAAGATGACTTACCGGAGGTTCCATTCGAATAACAAGAAGAAGAAAAGACAGAGAGCGAAGAAGATCTAAAGTGAAATATCTACGTTGAGCCAAACATTTTTCTATTTGCACGATTATGAAAAACAAGCAAAGATAGCACAACGTTGCCTGAAACTAAAAGTGTTACTTATTAATCATCAAAAAGCAAACGATGGCAGAAGGGGATAAGAGATAATGTCTGAAATAGTAGCAATCGTTCAAAATTTAAACTTATTCCCCCGAAAAAAAAGTATTAATATCAACGCATAGACATTCTCAAAAACCTAAAAATTGGTGAATATAACATTTTTTTCAGGTTTTTTACACAACGATTTGCTAGTACTGCATTATTTTTTTTGTTTTTCATTCTATAATGATGGAATTTGCTTTATTTCCACCTCAAAATATAATTTAAATATTTTCTTTGTGTTTCATACTCAAAATGTTGACCAATTTTCATGTCTAAAATCACTTGTTTAGTTTTAAATGGACGTCATTTTGTACCAATAAAATTATTTTTTTGAATAAGAACTTCAAACTGAAGTTCCAACTTGAATGTTGGAATTTTGAAAATTTTGTAAAATATTATTAGTTTTCGACTTTTGTAGGGAACATATTAATACCTTATTTCCCTACTGTAAACATGATACAACTTTTGAAAGTTATATAGAAAATTGGAAACAAAATTCTACGAGATATTCAATCTGTTAGGTTACCACACACAAAAAATAACCAACACTGAACAATCCGAATGTCTCACACTCGACCCTACACTAACACCTAACTATCGATCATGCAATAAATTCGCCCAAAATCGCTTCAATACCTCTATCACAAAACTTTGTTGCACTTAAGGGCATGAGACAACAAAGGGCCTCAACTTTATTTCTTCCGAAACTGCACTTCCCAACCACACATTCCACCCTCAACAAGCCTTCCTTGCTTCACGGTCAAACGTGTACAGGATGTGCTCGTTTTGATGTCGATGGCTTTTGCATTGTTTTTCGAATGCATTATGGCATCGTGCGCCGTGTTTTGTTCTACTAATACGCGCATCACAATCCCCCTTGTTGCTGTTCACCCAAAACACGACGTAGGTGACACGACTGGGCTTCAAAGGTGTGTTGGGGGGGCCGGGGAAACTCCAAAGGCGACGGGGGTTCTGCATTTCTGTAGATGTCTATATTTGCTGAAAGATTTGCATATGATTCGCTGGCTGCGAACGGTCACGCCGGGGGTTTCGAAGGCGAAGAAAAGGTATTGTTTTCCGACTCCGGCAACAACAAAAAAAAACCTTCCATTTTCCTTTCGCTTTGATCAGCGCGCGCGATCAATTGTGCGGCTGTTGAAGATCCGCACAGGACGATAGCGCACCATTGGCGCAGTGATTAACAATTGAGCAGCCTCCGTTTGCTTCCGCAAACAACCGCACCCCAAACGCCTCCACAGGGAGGGAGTTCCAGTTCCAGTGCCGCTGGAGTCTCTTCATATACGTTTCCATGGTTCTCCGGCGCATCATCATCATCCAGTCCAGTCCCGGGACCGGGTAGATCAACCGACAGGCTTCGCGGTTCGACAACTAAATATTACAGCCGCTAAACATCCACTTCTTCTCGTCGGCATCGTTTGTGGCGATCGTGGCCGATCGCGTGGACGGAAGGGTGGAGGCGGGCGCGAAAGGCAACGAGACAGGAAGGGCGGCTGCTTTGATAAACCCACACATGATTTAGCCTTGCACGTCCGACAAGCCTGAAGTGCCGGCAAAAATTAACCGAGAAATCAATACTGTTTAATTTATTTAATATAAATGTTTTCCCCTTCCCAACCCGGCTTGGCGATCGTTGGCGGTTGGTTGCCGATAGTTGAGCGAGCTGAACCACAGTCGATGGCAGTTGATCGTACGTTTGGTCGGTGGAACGGTAAGGTCGAGCCCGATTCATACAGCGGCAACGGACGGAATTGCCGATGCAAAGTAAGCAGTGAACGTTGAAAGGGAACCTTCGAAACGAAGGATTAATGGCTTTATCGGTTCGTAATCGTGAAGATGACGGTGGTGGTGGTGGTCCGCTGCGGATGCGAAGAAAATATTATTATAGAAAAACAATAATCATGTTAAACATACGCCAACCATCGCCGCGATCGATTGAGCGACGTTGCGCAGGTAGAGCGCGGAACTACGGATCGCCAGTGTACTTACCAAGGAGGTTTACCAAGACATCATGCGAGTAGCTAGGACAATCGACAAAAAAAGGGTGGATGATCGGGGTGGGAAAAAGAGCCGCCTTGAGAGCGCGCCTTTTCGCTCAAATTGTGATTAATGAGCTATAAATTGAAAATCAATACACCGAACAGGGCACCTCATCGCCAGCACCAGCTATCCCCTGCGAGAACCGACCGATTGGAAATCGTTCATGCACAGTCCGCTTTCAATCTTTACGCCTTTTCCAAGCCCAAAGAGACATACGAGAAACGAGTATGCTTTTCGGGGTACCTGCTGCCGTGCCTGCTGCAAAATGGGATTGGGATGTGGTGTATCAGGCTGATTCAAAAGTTTTTCTTTTTTCTGAAAGTCTGTCAATGTTGCATACTGACGGTGGGGACACAACGGGACTTGCGATTGAATTTTTCCAGGTCTGCATCATTTGCATACTTGGAACATCAGCCAACAGTGCATCCCAGACAAGGACAGGTTCAAGACCACATTATGCGAAGAAGGTTGCTATGACATCACGGAAAGACTTCTAGAATATTTTAACAGAAATGACAAATCACAACAATAAGATCCTGTCCAGATCTCCTCTGACGTGTTTCAAATGTGATGAGTGGAAACTGTAGACATATTTTTTTAATTTTATGTTTAGTGATTTACTCAGTTACGCTATATCGTTGGTAAAGAATGTTTTAATCACAAGCTTACGGTTTACTGAAGAATCACAAAAAATGTTAGTTAAAGTATCAGTCTTCCCACACTCGGCAAACAATCAACATTTCTTATAAAACTCATGAATATACAAGTATAACTACAAAGATGATGACCAAACCGGATTAAAAAAATATTATTTATGGTTCTACTTGTGAGTATTGCTGTGGTTTTTTATAGCAAATGGAAACGACCTGTAATCTATTTTACAATCACTCAACCATCGATCTAAGACACAGTGAATATGCAAACGAGAGGAACTGCAACGCTAATCAATTGCTTCCATCTTCAAACGGTTACAATTGATTCACCGTCGTCCGCCCTGTTAACGTGCAGCAAACCAACTTCCGATGCAGCCAGTTTGACAATTGTTCACACTCATCGCCCCCACTGTCGGATAGGGTCAACTTTTCTTCACGCGATCGCCGGTGAGTCCCCGGGTTTTACATCATGGAACCCATAAATCCATCACCGGCCCTGACAGGACTGCTTCTCACTTGCTGCCCCATACATCATAAACTGTCTGATCTTTGGATTTTGGATTGCTGACGACTGCCGGCAACGGAGGCCTCTGCTGGCTGCTTCACTGCCCAGCAGAGGGTGTGAATACCAGTCATGTGCCGACAGCTCGGAATCACTCTTTTTATCCGTTTTGGCCCAAAACATGCATAATACATTGACGAACGTGCAGCATGATCATATCTATGACAGTATCAGCTGATTTTCTGCTGAGGTTTCCGATGTAAAGGGAAATATTGTACAACGGTAAAGATGGCAATGAAACAAGTGAAGTAAGAAATGATGACAAGTATGTAAACTAAATCAGGTACCAAGTAACAATTCCAATTCGTCTGGACACGTTTTTCTGTCTAAATGCGTGCTTCGTAGAAGTAGAGCTAGTTCAAGTAAAAATGTGAAGCTTTATGTTAGTATTAGCGATAGGACCAATGAGAGATTCTATGTAAAATTCCTTGTAGCAAACTAAAACACTTCGACTAGTGATGAAGCAGGACGGTAGCGGTGGCGCCCCGTCCAGAAAAATATGAATTATTCTGATCTTTTGAAGAACATGGGAAGCAAAAGATTAATGTTATAGTATAATGCATAGAAAATAGAAAAAATCAAATAAAAAAAAATTATCTCCGCCGTTGTGTAACTAGAATAGTTAGCCATAAAAGTCAAAACTCGTTGGATAAATCGTATAAAGAGTGCAAAAGGCTATGTACGTGAAATATTTCCCAAAAGAGCATACGAACAAGACTTGTGATATGTTAGTGAATTATTATAGGAAAACATTATGAAAATCTCTACGAAAAGTTATCTTAACTCGTTTGAAAATTAACTCATCCATTTGCGATTTTATTCGATTTTATGCGAATAATTTATTCGTGTGGTTATAACTCATGATCGATTTGCTTTAATATTTTAATCTCCGTGGCCATTTGTTCAACAATATTCCATTAATTCATAATATTTAAATAAAAGAGGATTGATAAACTTTACATTAATTATTTTGTAATATCCATCTCAAAGAATTTGATCGTTATAACAAAATTTCGTATAAATATATAATACTATAAATTATAATGATTTCCGATCGAACGTACAATGCTCAAAACGTCCTTCTTTGATACTTTATGCACTGCATCATAGATTTATTCCTTTAAATGATACTTCAATGCGTTTCAAGCATTGTCGAGCATCAGTTTAATGTAAAGCCACACCATGAATTTCAACCACACTCATTACAACGAGACAGAAGCCCCGTAGGTGCTATATTTGACTCTTTAAGTTGCCGCTTCATTTTCTCACTTCATTGCACTATTCCCGATCCTCGCCCGGCGGTTTTTAAAATTATTAAGAAGCACACTCTGCACTACAGACACATAAGTGGTGTAATGGTTAGTGTTAATTGAATCGGTAAATAACCAATCCATGGGATCATAACTCAGGGCGGTAACATGTCCTTGCCACGAATGGTACGAGCTGCGGCCCTGTCATCACCATAGCGACGACAAACACAGCATCACTCAACACGCTAAAGTGGCGCTGGTATTTTGTGCCTTCGGCCTGCCAACACCGCCAGGGCTCTGGTTGTGTGTTTTGGAAGCGAGGGAGAAAAAATAAAGATGTTTATTAAATTTAAAATCATTGTTTTGCCGTTTTTTACCCCATCAACCATTTACCCCGGCCGGCCGGCCTGGCGGACCCTTATCGTACCAAACACGGTGTCATACATGGTTTCCATCTTTTCTCTGACCGCGTGGCCACAATTACGCGACAATCGATCGAGAGCGGCAAAAACGGCTCCGGACCAAAGGGAAAGCATGCCGCCGAATCTCGCATCTGTAGGGATATGCGTGCCCTTGGTTTGCCTCTTTACATGTGCTTCTTCATCAAGTGCCCGGCCGGCATCTTTTGTTTAGCGCTCTTATCGTATCGCCCTGGGCCGTTGTCGGCTGATAGCAAGAAGCAAAGGATCGGTTTAACCCGCATCGTCCTTAATCGGTTTGCGTTGTTTTAGTACTCATGATCGGTTGTGTGTGCGTGTTTTTTTTTTTGCTTTTTCTCTGTTAGCTGTTTAACCGAGCACTGGCGCAAGTGGCTCCTGCTGCTACTTTTGCTTTGTTTCGCCGTTTTGTCGATTGTTTGACATAAGGATTAAGTGTGGGTCTTAAGAGATCGGGCACCTTCGACCAATATCACTATTATTTATGCAGTGCGTTCCACTCTTCAGGCTAAATCCTTTTAGTCCTTTTCCTGTGCTTGTTCATAAGGTTGTGGTAAGGGTATGTGTTTTTTTCTGTCATGTTTGAATTCTAGACACAAAAAACACAGCTTTGAAGTGGATGGATTTACAACTAGTTAATAGAGTGATAATCTTATCGGTAGGAATTGGCCACTTAAGATCCGTTTTCAGCTATATATTGCAGACTCCCAGAAAGAAATAAATAACAACACATTCATTCTTGGAAACGGATCACACCGCATGAAACTACTTGTGATGTTTGGAAACATTTAAGATGCCCCAAAAGATTCGATCCCAGTTGCACCTTGCACTCGGATGTGAAACACTTTGTTAATGTAACTACCCACGTGCAGATAATGCTCTCAACGCTATCTACGCCAGACCAAAAGACAAAGCAATCCCAGAATCATTTCTTTTTGTTATGAATTTTACATTTTCACTTGATCCCGTTACCACATTTCCTCAACGGAAAAGAATAAAATCAGTCACTGTTTACAGGTGCAGTTTGAACGTGAAGTTGCGCTCCGGCTTTTCCTGCGAGTGGAACAAACCAACTGCCATAAACGATGCCATTTAATAACTTCTTCCCGTCACCCGCAGCGACAAGGGCTCGCGAAAAATTCATAATCGTAAAATATGAATTTTCATATTCACTTCCTTCGAGCGGCTGCAAAAACCTTATCCACACTCACGGCGCAAGGGCTAAAAGAGCAATATTCTTTGGCAACCGGCACCGTTTAGTGTGAACCGTCCGGGCGTCGGAGCTTTAGTGTCTCCGGTTTCCGGGAAAGCAAAGGGTCGTAGACGACGGCGCATACCTCCCGAAAAACACGTCATAAAAATTTAAGCGAGTTTGCACCTACACGGGTCGTTGAGTTTTTCTTTGGCTATGAAGGTGTGCCTGTCGCCAACCGTCTCACCGCTCCGTTTCGCTTTCGGTCGGGCATTGCTAGTTGGCGTTCGATACTTCCCCCGTGTACCAAAGATGCCTGCCAGCTGGAAGACCATCCTCAAGACGATATTGCTACCAATTGCAATAAAAAGATTTTTCTTTTATGAAAATTTAATTCCCAGCCACTTGTGATAAATGGTAATGGCGGTGTTATTATCTAGCCCCGTAACGGTTAGGTACGGTGCGGCGTCTGTATTGGAAATCGTTAAGATTGTTCATAAAATTCATGCACAGATTGTCCCCAAGATACACTATTGATGCGGACCACAGAGATTTGTGGATGTTGAATCCGTGTGCCGTTTATACCGTTTATACTTAGCAGTTGTAGAATTAACTTCGCGTTTTTTGCTAAGCATTTTGGACGACATTTTGAAAATAAAAAGTCAAAAGCTTATTCAAAAATGTATTAAACACATTCGAAATCAATGTTCGTCATCCAATCATGGTTAAGCATTCACGTTCATAAACGGTTTTTAGTGCCCACTCTTTCTATCTTTCGCTATACTAATTTAAAATACATTTGAATCGACTAATCAATCACTAGAATGTTTTAATCTAAAAAGGGAAGGTATACGTCTTTCAGTTTCTAGTCCTGTATTATATTTCATTTAAATTTTTTGTTTGCCTGAATTTTGTGCAATAAAATCATCGAGCTGATAAAATCTGCTAATCTGCGAATCCACGTATATCACACATCGTCTCATCTCAGGTACCACCTGTACACTTCATATATACGGGCCGTACGGCTAAATATGAACGATAGGTTGTGAAATTTGCTCGCATAGCCGACGAAATGTGTCTAATTTAAAATAAAACATAAATTCATCCATTTTACAAACATGCAAAACAAACAATGGCTGAATTAGATGCTTTAATAAGCGACGATAAGTAAGTGGTGGATTCTATCGACATAATTATTCCTCCACCGGTATTATCACCATAATGCAATCTGTAATTGGATAATATAAACTGTGCGCGTGTGTGCAGAGCATCTAGAATCAATTGCGCACTCAATTGACTCAGAGCGGGACGAAGCTCAAAATTCAATTTGAATTTTCACTGTCCCCTGAAACCGGTAATCTCGTTTGCAAAACGTTCGGCGAGTCGATGCATCGACACAATAATGGGGGGAGCCACCTTTTCTTCTGCCCAAGAGCGTCAGCAAAAAAGTAAGCCAATCAATTCGAAGAATTCAATTTCTAATTTATATGCTAAAGAGAAGAAAACGCCATCGCGTAACATTTTGCCTCCGTTGCGACGAGGAAGAAAAACGGAAAAGCTGTCCTTAAACGGTTTCGATTCGCAAGGGCGTTCGATATTTGCCGCGCATGGGATGTACATTGAGGCTGCCGCGGACGCGCATCTCCCTTTTTCCACGAAGATACACAACTCCCGTTTTGGCAAAATGTTGGCTGCCTCCAAAAGCGAAACGCGTCCTTTCGGTAACGGTAGGGCCACGTGGAAGGTGAACCGAAAGATTGGGCCAAGTCGTGAACACAACAGTGTAGAACGAGTGTGTGAGCGAGTGGGAGTGAGAGAGCGCGAAAAAGAAAGAGAAAAAGAGAAGAAACCCAACGCACGGATGCTGTTGTCGCCGGCAAGGAAATAAAACGAACATATCAACCAAACGCTGAGCTCGGCAAGAATTTCGCCTCTCGGACGACTGGAGCCCTTTGGAGGAAACTTTGTTTGGTTTATGGGATTGCTTTCCATTCATATTCAAATTTTCGATTTCACAAAACGGCACACCGTTTTGGGCCACACCATCTCGAAGTACACAGCATGGAGCCTGTATAGCGATGGATTTTTTTCTCTATAAAACTCACTTTTGTACACTCTTTCATACGCGCCATCTTTTCCCAACCTTCCCAGGGATGCTGAAGATGGAGTAAATAGGTAGCATTTTATAAGAAATCAATTTTTCCCACCTCCCACACCAACGGAACCCGAAGCCATTCCGTTTAGGATTCGGTTTCAATCGTCCAGCTGTACAACCGGAAGGTGGCCATAGTGTGAACAGACGCAGAATTTATCGTTTTCCAAACACGGGCTCGTCCTTTTCCACGTAGTGCTATTCCACCTGGATGCCTGCAGGAGTTTTCTTTTTCTATGTACTGCACTATTGCGCTATTGCTCGGTGCGCGATCGCGATAGCGATGGGTAGAGGAGAAGGAGAATTTAATTTGCCGCCAATAGGTGTACTATTGGGAAGTTTCCCTTTTCGGAAGTTGCGTCCGCTCAAGGGACATGCAAATTTTTGCTTTTGGAAAGCAATAAGCTTATTCAAACCAATCAAAACCGAACAAAAACTCCAATCAGAAAGCTAATGGGAGAGATTTTCCTTTGCTTTTCTTTGCCCTGACTTCGCTTGAACAAAAGGCTGTGCGTTGAAGTTAGGCACAGTGTTGTTGCTATTGCACCTTTCATCACTAACGCATATCCAGCCTAAGCACTAGGCTAACCTTTCGTTTCATCTGTTTTTTTTTTAATATATTCTTACGGTAAGCCATCTCTGCTAACCCCAAAAGCAAGTTCGTTCGTTACAAAACCTATTTTCGTTCCATCCTGATCACCATTAGATGACGTGATTATGCACCACAATCAATGCTCAATGCATCCAATTAAGTTGACGTCAAACGACACCATCGGCGATCCTGAAGTTAATCGAATCCATTAATAAAAGGGCACTTTTCAAACTGTGAAAATGGAAGCCTAATGGGAAGTGATGATTTGTTTACACACACACACAAACGGCCTTTTCTGGCCCCTTTCCGAATAGCACGAGGCGTGATTTAGGTGATTCCATTTGCCATCTGCAAACGAGCACACTCATGCCGATGCTGCGTTTTGTTTTGTGGGGGTGGACATTTTCATTATTTTGAAAATGCCTTTCGAATTGCTGCTCGTGCGGCAATCATGTGGTGAAAAACCATTGGAGCGAAGAAAAAAAGATCCTATCCTAGGGGAGTGCAATAATGCATTCGTGTTGCTGTATGTGTGTTTTTTTCCCGAACATCCCACTTTCACTGCGCCACTCATTGGCATCGATTTCTCGGATGCCGCCACTTAATTGATGATCGTCAGCTGCAGAAGCAAAGAGCTAGTTAGCCAAAACCCTGAGCCAGAGCAAAAACGAAGGTGCGGGTGGTTTCTGGGCGGTTGCGGTCAAGTAAATATTGACATGCTCGGGAAGCTAAACGGATGTGGGTTCGTATGCCTTGTTCGTATGGGATGTGTGTATGCGTATGTGCTTTCGGTTTACTCGTATAAAAGCATCGTGACGCTGGAGCTGGGCTTCAAAACAAGCGACAATACATGTTATGCCGCCGCTTTATGCGGTGCCCGCACATCAACAACAAGAAGGTGCTAATCCCTAGAACAACATTCACCTTGGTTTTTTTTTTGGTAGCGAATGCCTTGCTCACCGGATAAACATACACACGCACACACACCGTGTGGCGCGTAGCATCAAAGAGCGATCTAGGAGGTTGCTAGTGCGTCAGGATTTGTTGATCATGATGCTTTCCTTTCGGGGTGCTAAATATTGACTTAGGATCGCTACTTTACCGGGACCAGATGTATTTGATTCCTGGTGTAGTATATAGAGATCAGACCGCTTAAGAGAGTGAGATATCCTTTTCAATGCCGATATGGTACATAAACCAACTTAAAAAGGAACACTGTGGTCCAAAAATGGTACGGACATGGCCGAGCGTTTATTAAAATTAATATTTAATTTCACTTAAACTGATTAGTGTGTTACTTAATTTCAGAGTATATTAAAAAAAAAATGTTTCAAGTAGTATGGAAAAGTTAGAAATTTAACGACGGTAATTTAGTGGCAAAAAAAAATGAAATTTAAATGGTAATTCAATTTTGAAAACAATTTCTAGCAACATTCGCAATATTGCAATTTCAGCATTTTCTCAAAGAGACATGATTTATTTACATCTGCAAAATATTTTGAATCAATCTTAGTTAACTTCGAACGAACTTCCAGCCCCAGAACATGACGTTCCCTCTATCTAAAATTCAGTTAAAGTGAAGAAAACGATCAGAAAATCATGAAACCCTCTTAACCAATATTCACTGGAAATTTTGTTCCGGTGTACTTCAAACCGATATTTTAGATGTATTATATGGAAAACATTGACTACCGCTTTGTAAACCATAACATCCGCCAATTTGTTTTTATTTTCTTCAAATTCACGTACAAGTTTAAATGTGTTTATCATGTCAAAATTTTATCCAAAATTAAAAAAAAACGTTTCTACATTTATGGCAACACTAAAACAACCCAATGTATGTTAACAAAATAATAATATACTCATTTCTGCTAATGGTTAAGTATAATTTGCTTCAATCCACTCAGTTGCACACCAAGTAGTACAACGAACAAATGTATCACTTTTAACAATGTTTCGTTTAATTGAGAAATTTATGATAACATACGTGAAGATGCTTCACATTTATTGCAATCTTTTTTTTTTTTTTTTATTCAATAAGAACGGCCAGGCCGTATTGCTATTTATTGCAATCTAAAAGAGTTTAAAACAATTAGTAATATATTTTAACATAAATCCAATCAACATTAATTAGTTGTCTGCTTTTCCAACACTACGTGGAGCACTGTAAAGAGTAGTTAATTTGATATTAACACCATTCTCCGATTATATCCACGCGAAACATGAAATTCCATCAATAAATTGATTAAGCTGTTTTGTGTGATCGCGTGTTGTTTTTCTTTAACCAACCAGCGGATGTAAATGTATCCAGCTTCAGCTCCCTCCCGATCACCAGTTCCAGCATCAATCCTTTGGTTGTTTGCTCTAAATAATGCAGGAATTTCAATCAAGCCACCCAATCATCGAGTTCACGCATTGAAATGGTTCCAGTTTTGCTGCATTTTCGTGCACGGGATGAACGACGGATGGCGCCGGGTGATTGATATCGAATGCAGTTTACTAGACGCGCGACTACTGCCGCGTTGACACAGCGTCGAAGATGGTAACATCGGCGCATCGATTGGAGCGTATGGTAGCAATCGCAAGAAATAAAGGGCTCAAACGCATTCGCACATAACGCTGGGCGAGTGTGTGAGCCTCGCGTTGCAGCTCGTTATCCTACGCGCTTAGCACACGTACGTAGCAAAAGTATCAATAGCCACCACTTTCGATCCTTTCGTGCCTTTGTTCGCGTCTTTGTTGATTTTAAATTGATCGCCATCGCGATCGATCGTAACGAGCTTGTCGATCGAGGATTTTGTACACGCACACTAACCGATCCTCCGAGTGGCTCAGTATGAAAGGCAAAAGTAAACAAAACCTTACATTTCCCGTTGCAACTCCAGGGAGCAAAAGCGGGCGTACGTGTAGAGGGCGAGTAGCTCATGCGCGTAGATTTTTATGCCATTATTTGCGATGTGCGCACACCACAAACCTTCACCAACTTGCCAACCAACCAGCCCGGGTGTGCGCGTTGTCTATGGCGCGTTCGCCAAAGAGCGAAATATTTACAACGATAATAATTGCTCTATATATTTTCCATCATGACTAATTGACTATTATGCTGTCCGACGGGGGTTGGGACGGAGCCGCAGGGTGGCACCGCCAACCCACTCCACAAAGCCGCTGCATAAACTTTATCGTAAGACAACTCAATCTCGTCTCGTCGACGCAAGACGCAGTCACACGGTCATGCATGCTAGCTGATTGTGGTGGAGCTTTGGTGGAAAATGCAACGAACCCACTTTTAGCAGCAGAAGAAATTTATTAACATCAAACGAACGAGGGCAGAAATCGACAATCGACGATCTGAATGCGGGAGCAGAACGTGAAGGCCACTGGCTGGTTTCGCTGGTTCAATGGCAAAAAGCGGGCGATTCCATATTAATAATATATTTCTGCCTTATAAGTCATGACGTTAATTTGCATTTATCAAAAGCAATGAGACACATTATAAACAGGCTGCTTCTGCCTGTAGCCCGGCCCGGCTGCACAGTTCGTGGGCCATAGGCAAACGGTACCCATTGTACTGTAGGATCAACCTCATCAACCAACCGTCAAACGTACCTCTGCTTCATCACGAGCCAGTTGGGCAGTGTTCGTCTTGGTTGCAAGTTTTGCTATTAAATAGACCATAAATAGTTGCAATAGCTCGGTTGTGGCTTTGCCGAACACCGAAACGAATTGATGACTTTTAACGATATTTATTTTCCCATCATTAGCGTTCGAAGTGAGACATTGTAAAGAAGGTCACATTAGACGAAAGCTGTACACCGAGCAATTGTAACGTTTGGAATTGTTTTATTCCCTAAATTGTTTGTGGCAATTATTAAATCATTTTTTTTCAATTTTATTTTAAAAACTATTTTTTTAAGCTAATTACGTTATGTATTTAAACATGTATTCATATTTTATACATATTTATCAAAACGTACCCGTGCATAGTTTTTTTTTAATCTTCCGTTATGACGGCCAAAAACCGTATGATCGACAGAGTGTGCCGAAATTAAACGTTTCTGAGCATTACCTCCCACTTATGATCCTTATTCCTGACTTGAACCGACCATTCTTCTATTTAAACAAAAAATTATCGACTGTTCACTTAAAATAAAAAAGATGAATTTGACAAATAGGAAGTATGCTTATTTGACTGAAATTTTACCATAATTACGCTTGAATTAATTAAACAACCATTCATGCTTCCATCATAACATCAACGATCGAAAATTGATTAAAAATCATGCATAAAAATCAAGTTGCTAACATATCATCGCATCACATCCATCATCAATTCCGAACACACCATACCCATGAATGTCAATCGGGATAAAAGCGCCGTAATAGCTGCATAGATAAGCAGCAACAACCTCGTCGCCGCAATCGTTTCGTTTGCTTACCACCAGAAGATAACGACAACCCACTACAACATCAAGACCTCGATTACACATTTCTAATTTCCCACTGCCATCGCACCGTGACAAGTGAACACCCCTTTTTTGCCCCGGTCCCATGCTCACGTTACACACACGGCACAACGGTGGTCCGATGGGCTCGTCGATCATTATTCATCATCATAATAAACTGCGTTTACAACCTTTGGCTAGGATTTGCGGATCCCTTCGGCCCGTGACCATATCAACCTTCCAGCTACCGGTATCACTCGGCTGGTTGGATTTTAAATTAAAATTAATAAAAAAAAAATTACAAAACCAATCCTCACCAAGCGGCACGCGTGTGAAGCGCTTTGTAAACACTGTTCAAACATCCTTTATTCTATTGCGTTGCGATAGTAAGCCGATGCATACAATGCCAGATAGGTATTATCCTTCAGGAGGGCCGAGCAAAAAAAAGGTCTTTCGAGTAATAACGTGTCAGAGGGTTACTAAGGTGGACCTGGTTAAACGTCGGTTGTCCGAGATGACTGCAGGCAATTATGAATAAAATAAGAATTTATCTTCCGGTTCGCTCGTTTCCGGCCCGTCGATCATGTGCCAGTAGTGCAAAGTAGGCAGTCGCCCGGTCACGTGTCGGTCTTTATGAGATTCATCCGATTGCGTTCATACGCATCCCGATTCGAGGCTTTTTTAATCACCATTTTGACGGCCGGCCACCCTTGTACGCTGGGAATCATCTTATTGTCACAAATCTTATCTTTGTGAAATAATCGTTGGTAATGTTTGCTTTGCTTTTGAAAGTAGTTTTTGTTTTGTCCCTTTCTTCTCTGGGTTTGAACGAAACCACAATGCTTCTACGCTCCCAATCGGGCATTCGTCAAATCACGTCCCGACGTTTAGATAAATTCTATTTGCTCAACTAACAAATAAATGATCTTCTTGACCGCGAGCAGAGCAAAAAGTGCAGTAAGGCGATACCAATAAATATCAATGCACACACTCATGAGCTTACTACATCATACGCATTTTGACTTGATGCTTGCGCTCGTCTCGTACGGAGCCATTGTTCCTCATCCGACCCTTTACTGGTCAACACTTGCAGCATCGCGTCGCAAGTTTTTCCACCCCGAACAGTCCGTTTTTCCGGGATAAATTTAATTTCTTTCACCCGATTAATCTCGAACATAAGTCTCCCGTATCGTATTTCCATTAAACACTGTTTAGTTTAACAACATTATGTGCTTTTTTTTCTCTCGCCTCCTTCTGAGCACGGAGCAACATGATCAACCCCTCGCTGTTCGCTGCACGCGGTTAGACTGTGAAATCGACTCTGTCGGCGGTGGTGGTTTACAGCAGTCGGCAATCTATTGCCCCCGCTCGTACCACCACCTAAGGACACTGCCGTTGCGCTCGGTAATGTCCGAAGGGAACAGAACAGGGGGAAATGACTCTATCATAATCGCATTTACTAGTTTTGCCCGAGCAACACTCGAGAGCAAGAAATCACGGAGGGTCGTCTCGTCCGAATGGATAAGGGTGTCGGAAAATCCGAAGGGATGCCAGCATAACGTAGGGCAGACTGTGTCTGGAGTTTGCTTGCTAACTAGCCAACTTCCTGCAGCTCGTACGATGGGAAACGGATATTAATGATCGACGCTAGCCGTGAACCGGCCGCCCCCGATTCGGTTGTCTTCGGAGGTGTTGGACGGAACGGGATGCACGTTTGTTTGATGTTTTACGTCGCTGTACGCAATTATTTCATTACCAGTTCATTAGGGTCAGCCGTATGTTTGCTGGTGGGGAAGTGATAAATCAACTGGAGGAATTTTGGGAACAGATTTCAGCATCAAATGTAGTTTGATGGAGGATTACATTGAATACATTGAATATGTGTTTCTTTCCAATTTTTCTGTTTTTTTAGATCGTAAATAAAATTTACAATTCCATAAGACATGCAATGCTTCAAATAAAATATTTGAAAATTAAAAATTACGCAAACGAGTTATTGCACTAAACTATTTCTTGTTTTTCCTTATCCTTCTGAAAAACATTCTAGACATACAATTGACAACAACGTGTGCATTCGTGCTTTCATGTATAATCTATGATCAATCATAATTAGTTCTATAGAAACGAGCATTTCCAACAAAACTCAACTCGGGCCAAAAGTGTGTCGCGATTATCGTCCTTTCGCAAAATCCGCTAGCGCCCTTTCATTGAAACTATTCTTACGCGTCGCTGTAATTGAAGCGGGCCTCACATTTTACCAAAAGGGGATTAGATTTCAACCAAACCATTCCACCAAACCGGAAGTTTCCGGTTTCGACAACGGGCAGGCGGTCGCTCGCTTCCTTTAAATCCTTATCCCAATATTTGACAAACCGATTTACTGTTCCGACAAAGGCTCGGCACATCCCTTTCTCTACGGTGGGCGCGAAGGATTCACCCCGGGCACACCGATACTCCGCATTTCGTCCGATCACGGGTTCCCTTCGACCTCGAGAGGACCAAATCCTATTTGAGAGCGATGTACCAAACTGCTGTTGGTGCGTGGTGCCACCGCTGGTGATGGTGCCTGAAGAAGATTATGCGCCACCGGCGCTTGTAGCTTCGCTCCTGTTGACTTTCTCATGGAAATTTGATATTTATTATTGCCTTCATGATCTTCTGCTTTGTAAGCGTTTTCACAGAGGTGAAGCGGTTTTTTTCCTCCTTTTTTGCCTCACTGTGACTTTTCATGCTTCGAATCACATCCAATTACAACATAAAGCTGATGGTGATTATTGTTATACGTCGGATTACGACCGATGGCGAGCGTTGTGCTGAGAGCATTGAGTCAATTTACCAATATAGGCTTTTTGATATTTCGGACACAGTTTTGCTTCATGCTTTGTTGCCATCCAAAGTGTGAGAATATGAGAAACAATACAATGATCATTGTTTGATTTTCCCATCGCGACTGGATGAATTCGGACAAAAATAAAGAATATACAACTACAAATCAGCATTTTCTATTTAGAACTCTTATATATAACTCTTTATATTTTTCAATTTGATTTTTTTATTTTCAGTTTTGAGAATATCCTATTGAATGCTTGTATTTTGATGTTGTACAACATTCTCTAAATAGGGCTACAGTGTAAGACCCATAAAGGTAAAATTCATCAGAATATAATCATCAGAAAGCCTATCCACGACGGACGGAATCGTGGTCATTCTAGCTAATCAAACCAATGATAAGCTGTCTAATCGGTCTGCATAGAAGTTCTAACCTCATACCAGCCGTTAATCACATCGGTCCAAAATATCAGAACATGTTCTGTTCCTTCAGTTATGGCTGCGAGTAAGCTGTAGGAATTCCAAGCGCTGCCAGGATCCTACTCGGCAGAACCTACTAACCACTGTACCGCCATAAAGTTAAACATCCAATTATGCTGCAGTAAAACTGTCCACCGTGTCATGCGCGCGATAGTGGCGTGACTCGTACGAAAAAGGACGGTCCCTTCCTCGTGTTACACTGTGCCATACGGTGCTACATTGACGGTAGAGGCTTTGGGTCAGTGAACATTATCTGCAGCCATTTCCAAGTCCATGTACACCTGCCTTTCGGTGCCACTGGATAATTCCTTTACGTGGCACCGCTGATTAGCTTGTATGGTATTCGGTTACAGGCATTCGGTTAGATCACCTGAACTCACATTTCTACCCAAACCGAAAACACATAATGCGTGCTAATCAGTGCACGCTAAATTAGTGCCTCCCGAGTGACTTTTTCATTCCTGCCGGTCCCTTGGTCGCTTGGAGCGAGAAACTCCTCATATACCTTGCACCACAGATTGACTGTAGAATGGGTAAACGTTTTCCACCCGACAACCATTATGCCGTATCTACGGTATTGACTGTGCCGTAACCCGAAGCACACCGAAACCGTGGAGTAATAATACTCGAACCGGTAACGATCTTCATGCAAACGAACTGCTCGCACGTATCATTTGCTGTCGGGTGCATGGAAAATTCAATCCTGCACACAAAGTGCAACATTCTATCAGCACCAAACCAAGATAGCGAACTAAATATGAGCAAAGGACACATACCTTGCGAACATGGGTGTGGCAAAGCACAGTCGCTGTGTACCGGTGGAGAAACAGGAGATTGATGTGGTTTTTCGCAAACATCATCGCAGCAGCCTCTGGTAACTGCCGGGCACAGTGCCACCCTACCCACCCCTCACTCAGACACGCCACGGGCACTCAGACATCCGTCGTCATATCACATCTTTTACCCATCCTATCGAATCGGCACGTGAGCGCGGCTACGATGCCGCCTTATATTTTATTATTTATTACAGTTTTATTACAAGTGAAAATTTATGAGATGTGAAAAACGGATACCAAGAAAAGGCGACTCGTTTAGTGTTACCCAAGCACCACCCAACCGGAAGTAACTGAACGTGCAGATTTAACGAGAAAAAGGAAAGGAAATATGATATGATAGATGAATTATGGGATTACAAGACTATTATGAGTAGGTAACACGTTTACGCAAAATATTTAGTGTACCAAGAATGTAATAATGAATTATTTTATCCTACATTCAATATTCGTATTATGTAACCAATTGTAAGGAACACTGTTATATATTTTGATATAAGCTATTATAGCAAACGTTTTCAAATTCAATGCAAATATAGACAAATTTATCGAACATTCGTAACATGCATACTCATAAGCTTGAATTTTGACCAGTAATGCTAGGTCTGCATGCCCACCGTCAGTATACATTCTTTACGACCAACCGGATATTTGATATTCGAGATTATGCAAGGCATGTAGACATATTCGCCTCCAGAGAAGTCTTTCATTCTACGGCTACCATTCCAGAGCTTAGAAAGGAGTCCAACCTTAGAGGTTTTAGAAGGACCAACCAGAGGACACCATGAACTCCCCCACTGGGAGTTGGATTGGATTGGAGTTGGCTGACGGATCGTGACGATGTGTCTCTATTTTCCAAGTAAGCAACTTTTCCAAACTCCTTCACACTCTGATCGACATCATATCCGTCTCCCGTTAGCAAAGCGCTGCCTCATCATTGCCTGTTGTGAGACATGATATTTAAGGTTATATTTTTATGGCTATTTTATGGCGTTCAAAATAACACTTCTAGTGATTAAAAAAAACTGGAGAAAATAAGTCTCCCAAGCAAGATGAATCATGAATTCAACAAAAAGAATTCGTTCGTTCGTTGAAGATCAATTCAAGACCAATTATTTTTTATCAATTAAGCAACCTCAAATAGCTGTCTTCAACTTTTCTTCAATTGAAAAACACGTCCAGCGTGGAAAAACCCACAAAAAGGGAAAACAAAACTGGTTGGAAAAATCATTCAAAATATGCTTCCTTTCAATCGTTGGCCAAATTTTAATATAAATGTAAATGACACGCATGTTCCCAGCGCCAATCCACATTAATAAGGATTACAGCGTATTAACGAGATTTTTCGGGTTGGATGTTTTTTTATGACGCATCCTTGTCATAATTTCCTTCACACCCTCCGTGTATGCCGGTTCAGCCGGTTTCACTATCCGAACGACGGTTTCTTTCGCCGAGTTTGCTTACCTAATTTCATACAATTTTAATATTCAATCTGTTGGCACGGCTTGCGCAAATGGCCGCACGCGTTTGTCGCGTTGGGAAAATGTTTTCCCTCAACACTTTCAAAACAGAAGAAGAGGGCATGAAAAACCGCAATTCATAACCAAAGCAAGAGCACAATGAAGGGAGCTTCATCCGTTGCTAGAGGGCGCAAATATTGATCGTTACCCTGCTGGGGGGTAAACGAGCAAAGGTAATTGCTATCAAAATGTATTATCACTACACGGATGCTAGCAACCATTTTTAAAGGTAGTAGGTTTTGTTCTTTTTGGTTTCTAATTTTATTCACATGCTTTCTATGGCTTATTAACTCTTTGCGGGTTTGTGTGATTGAGAAAGATATAAAATTTATATGCCCATATTTTCCTAATTATAAGAATGTTATATTGAAACGCAGTTAGGTAATTTTTTACAACAAAACTTTTATTATTAGAGATTAAATTGTAACTGATTTTATTATAATCAAACCATTGACCAACCATCGAACATGACGATTCAAACAATATGTATCAACTGATATTTTCAAATTTAATTATGTCATTTAAAAAGGTCTCTCCATCCATCTCCATCTCTCTTTCACTTCACTTTGCTCTCTAGTATCATTTGTAGCAATCGGTAACATAATCTAGCGCACTTCTATAGAAAATTAATTAATTAATTTGTAACTTAATTAACAATATTGCTGCACCTTTCAATAACCGCACGACCAGCTGGTGCACTCAACGGAAACATCAATTCTATGTAGCCCGCAATCAATACGTTTTTAATTGAAATTTTTGCATCCAGCCTGGTGCAATCCGGCCCCAGGGAGATCATACCACTCTGAACTGTCATCCAATTGTCTAGTTACCCGGCCGCGATAGAACACAACCGACGTAACAATAGATTATGTCCAGTCAGAACGCTTGCAGTGTGGAGGAAACATGGTTTGATGTAAAACACAAAAAACACCACCCCAGTTCCATTGCTCGAAATGGACAAATGTCCCGGTAAGTGAAAATAAAAAACAATTAAAACGCCAATATGTTTTTGTTTTATTCGCTAGGAAACTTACCGGACATCTATCCTTTCACATGTGTTCGAAATTGCTTTCCATGCAGCTTGTGATTGTTGTCATAATGGAATGAGAAGTATTTGACCATTTTAAGCCATCCCCCTTTAGAGCTTTTTAAATTAACAGCATACGAATATATGTGCAAAAATGAGTTATAACTTACTGAAAAATAAATTACTTTCAAAGATAAAACAAGAATAATTTGCCCTTTTCTATCAAGACTTGGCGCAACTTTACTTCAACAATAATAGTTCCTTATATTGAAAACATTTCTTATCAATCATCCGGAAACAAGAAACGTAACCATCTAAAGACGACGCAATGCAGCGAATAAAGTTGGTGGAAACGGTATCTAATACCTGCTAGTAAAACACGAATCACCACAAACGCTGTCGACAGCTTGACATTTTCTAACCGAACCGTCGTCGCATCTTTCACTCCAAACACTCCAAGATTCCATCGTCGACTGTCATTTAATGTCGAATAAAAAACCAAACGGAACTAGAATGCAAAAATGGATCTCCCTTTACCCCGCAGTTGACGGTAGGGCTCGTATCGAACACGTACCAGCTCGCCAGAAAAATCACTCCCACCCGAAACCCGTACGCCCCGGCGTCCACCAGTGAGGGGCCAGCAAATGAGTTTTTCATTGTTTTTGTCCCTCCGGTTCTTTCTCGGTTGAATCGGTTTAATGAACGGGCGACTAATAAAATACCGCGCAAACACCAGCGCTGCAAAAACTCCACCCACCCTGTGTTCGGTGGGTGGTAAAGCAAGTGTGAGGAAAAAGTTTAATTAATATTTATTTATTGGATTTCTATTGTTATTTACTGCACTCTCTCCGACTTGCTACAGCGTGGGTGTTAAACAATCACGTTACAAGCACGATAGAGGGAGTTTTTGGTAGGGAAACAACTTTTGCTTCAATGTTTGTGTTCCCACAATCACTTCCAATTTTATCTCCGTCCGTTTAATTGATTTGGAGTTGGGATAAAATTAAATTATCAACCACCAGGCATGTATTTTTAGTTTAATATCAAATAATAAGCATTCTTTTGAAATTGTTTTTTATTTTACCTAAGTCTGCTATTTAATCTAGGAAATAACGACTATGTTTTAATGTTAAAATAATGTATTACCTATTTATTTACAATTCTTTTTTTTCCCTAAATTGTGCACACTTTTATGATTTTTCTTTTATTTCTTATATATTTTGAAACGCACTGTGTATTTTAACACTGCGGCTAAAAATTCAACTCAACCGCCTAATCCATCTCTTTGTGCTTCGAATGGAAAAGTTTAGCGACCAATTCTCAATCCGAACAATACAGAATTAATTACAAAACGTGAAATATACAGAAAGGAAATTATACTTCATCTTTATCGTGCCTAATACATCAAGCAAAAAGGGAAAGGTTGGACTCTATTTACTCGTCTGGCATGTTGCTTTTTCTTTCTGACCGTTTTTTCATACGATAATACTTCGGCTTTTGTTCGCAATATGCTTGCAATAGAGCTGTAATGTAATTATTGATTGAAATGAAATTTTGATAGGTATTCGAATTATTCGGAGTGGTTTTCTTTAAATTTCGACTACCTTTTTTTGTGCGGGGATATTATTCCAGTTATAATTCCTCTTGAGCAGTATGAATAGTATGTAAGTAGTGAAAAAGACTATTTTGTTAGCTACAAAATATTGTAACTGTCCTATGTTTGTGTTTGTACAATGGTAGATCCGAAACCACGAATCACGCTGGACAAACACAAACAGTAGCTCTCCTTCTTTAACACCCTCAATTCACTTGACTTTCTAACCCTACATTAAACACACATACACACACCATCAAGATGCGGTTCACTCGAAGGACATGCAGGATGCTGCGGTATGCTCTACCATTATTGCCATCTTAAATAACAATAAAACTTTTGCCCAACGCGTTGTCTGCTTCGCAAACCGACCGTCCCTAGCCAAAGCCGTTTCTGCCGTCCCCAATTTCATGTGCAAAATTTGGCCTCTTTGTGTTGTGCGCGAAGAAAACGGTACATAATATCTTTGACAGCTTCCGGAGCGAGCGGGATTGCGGAGAAAAGCAGGTGGGGCAAAACGGGCGGTCTGACTGAGGGATGAGCAATGAATAGCATTATCTGCCATGCTGACATAATAAGTTTAAGAGGGAAATTATTCGGGGGTTGCTTTCGGTTTCCCTATGGCGTCCCGTTCCTTGGCGCGCTACGACCACAAACTCGTCCCGTTTCGCTTTGCGTCTTTCGCACGAGCGGCGAATGGTTGATATAAGCTGAGTCAAAAGAAGGCGGAAATCGTACCAAACGATGGCTCTTCAAGTCGCAAACCCAAGTAACTCGAGATCATCTATTCTATGGCCGTAAAGAGCCATATACCTGCAGCAGGATGGAAAATGGTTTTTATCTTTCCAACCGTTCGGACGGAAATGAGCCTAAACGAACAATCATATTTTTCTGGCGTAAGTTTATCACTTTCACACCACCCAAACAGGACCTGCACGAATCATCTCATCCGTTTGTGCTTCTTGCCAGCATAATCTTCCAACAACGGACGACATGAATCCAATCAAGCAAGGAAAACGTTGATGCTTGGGGATGAGACGGAATGTTTGCACAAACACACTTTGACGTAAAGGGACGATATAGGATGAAAGAAACGGTCAGATGTCGATTAATTTGCACCAAATTAACGTATTTCCTTGCACTTTCATGACGATAATTGGTTTGTTGCAAAAGAAATCTTTTAATTAGAATGACGTGAATGTATTATTTGTCTGTTATTAAAATATGTAAACTATTTTGTACATGTCCTATAAAATAAACTTACAGTATTATTGCTATGAACATGAATGCATTGAAAATTTCGCTATCGAACTTCGCTTCATTTAACGAACAAAAGCTGAGTATCTGGAAACAAAACATAAAACGGAACGGAGCACTAGCAATCGTAAACCGTATCAATATTACTTTAATCCTCCACCAGAACCGCTACGAAAGGAATCTTTATCCCTTCCATGAACAAAAAAACGGGAAAGAAGCCTCCACGGCTGCTCACGCAATACCGAGACGCTAGTCGGGATCATTCCCATTGCCACGGAATGTTCACGGCAGCACGAAATGAAACAGCTAATTAAGACATCAAAATATTGATAAATAAGAAAGTCATAAAACCCGTTTAAGCAGCAATTAAAGCCGCCTTGTTTCCGAACGAATGCCGGACCGGGCGTGTGTTCGATGTCGAATGAAAGGTACGGAGCATAGCATTCAAGTTCTGTAATTTTGCTAAATGGACGGCATGGGCACGAAGTAATGATGGGCTTTGGAAAGCGTAAAACCGATCATGAGCAGTTCCAGACGATTTCAGACGAGTTCCAAATGATAAGTGGAAAGAGTTTTTTTTTGGGATATAGATCCTTCTTGTATATATTTTGCTTAAAACTGTGTCTAAAGAGACCTACAAACAAATCAATCAGTGATTCGCTTAGTATTAGCGAATGAATGTCATAAGTATATTTTAATTTTTATATTTAGTCGCCATTGCAATCGCATGGAACCAAAATTAGCGTTTATTTCTCAAAATTAATTAGAAAAGTCAATTGAATACGCTTTACCAAAGCTTGCCACCTAAACCATCCCGACTCATCATCACTTTAGGGAATTTTCACCACAAACAAAAAATCCCTTCCTGTCCATTAAACCGTTACTCCAATTCTCCATTGCTTGCGTTCTAGCAAGAGCAAAAAAAAAGACGTATATATAATTAATTTGTTTTCCAGTAAATGACTCCAATTATAAATGTCCTTCAAGTCACTTCGCTCGCAACCGAACGCCTACCCCACGAAACGCTCCCGACGGTGTTTTTCGGTTTCGCAGTATCGGAACAAACGGAACAAATAACCAGTGCCATCCATCCGACAGTTCATGGCACGGGAGCAAGGGAGCACTTTAATTACTTAATTTGCATAATATTTCAACAAGCCATGTCTGAGAAATTGTAACCACCGACGCTAAACGTTTCGAGCGTGTCTTCTGTGATTGCTGCTTAGTGTGCAGGAAGATAACTTCTTCATGTATCGTGTGTGAGTGTCTGTGTGTGTGTGTGAGTCTTTACATAAACATAAGCCCTGGTGCAGGAGTTGTACATAAAACCGGTCGCTACCAACACACACCCGGTATGGTAGGTAGGTAACTACTACCAACACTACTGATAAACGCAGCATAAGTGGTCAATCGTCGGCAGTCGGTGTAGTAGTGGGAGTCGATGTAAATAATGCTGCTGTGCCAACCTAAAAAAAAAGAAGAAGGGATGAAAATGGAAAAATGGCTGCTCGTAGCTCGTGTTGTCCCCTAACCCGGGGCGTTGGATGCACAATCCCAAGCACCGATGCGTGGCGTCTGCGCGTTTTCCCAGCGTGTTGGCAATGCAAACACTCACTTTTCCCGACGGCTCGTGATGGGGATTCTGCGCATCACATTCTATGCAAGCTTCTGCAGGACGAGAAGTGAGGATCCGATTCCTTCCACAGACACTGCCTTACCTTCCGATTTCCCCGGAGGGGGGAGGACTATATACAACACTTTACGCAAAACCTCCCGAAGTGAATTCTAGAGCCAGCAGTAATTGCTTTCAGTCGCCCCAGAATAAGAACCCGATACGAACACAATCAAAACCGATTCGTTCGCTGTAGTGATACCGTTTGGCTGTGTGCAGCTACCAAAAACCACCAACAAACGAAGCGACACCAATAAATATGTAATATCAATATGTCCAATTTGGAAATTTGCAGAAAATTTAAGTTTATTGATTTTGTTGTTGTGCTCTCTACGGGCACTCTCGGTTTCGGATTGTTCGTTTTTGTGCACCGGTGGGCGCGTCGTGACGAAAAGGTCCTCCAGTGCTGTGTATTGCCCCACACTTCACCGGTTGGAATGGAGGAAGAAAAACAAGATACGTTTAGAAGTGACAGGAAAATCCTTTTTTTTACGTTTTTTAAATGCTTTAGTATACAGCTTGGCTGAGGGCGGACGAAACCACCGAGAGAGAGTGTGCCGGGGTGGTGGTGTGCTGCCGGTGAAAATGATGTTGTTAGTTTGTGAATTTCATCTCCGGTTTCGACCGTCGGTTATCTCCGCCTCGACGGTTCGAAATTCTGCCCATCCTTTTAGGACTTGATTCTTCTTTTTTTTGTGGGGAACGCTTCCTCTCTCATACAGTTGCTAAACGGAGGTCCATCCGGTAGACGGACGTAGCAGCGTAATCGAAGTGGTGACCCTTTTTACACACTCACGCCTCTGACTGAAACGGATCCAATTGACGCCCGTAGCTTCGAACATTTAGTGGATGATGGGGTTGCTCTTAAGAGTAAGTAATTTACGCTTCTGGGGGCTTTTTTATCCGATACCATCACCATTGGTTGGGAGTTAATTTTTCCTACTGCTATCAAACACATCGTATCCGGACAATTAAAGAATTCTGAGCGAATGTAACATTTGGTAAAAGAAATATCGATTGACAACAGAATTTTTCTAGATGCTATAGGAAGCTAATTCATATTATATTTAAATATTGTGTTAATGCATCATATCAGAATGAAATAATTATTATTTTGCAAACTATTGCGATAACCATAGTATGACGATTTTATGATCCACCAGTTTCGATTAAGCGTCAAACAAGCCTACAAATTACCAGGCAACTGGTGCCCTAAATTTGATTGAACATAAAACGCTTGTAACTACAATTGCTGATTGAAATATCAAAATGTTAAAGCCAATTTTACAGACTGCGTGTTTGACGTGACCATGTACCATGTGCATGCACGTACAGTGTCTGCCGTCATTAATACGATAATGAGTAGATTATCAATCTGGTCTGGTCTGGAGCGTCACGTAAACGGGGGTAAAAAATCGTGAGTACAGTCCATGGATGGAGCTTAAGGGCTCCGTTACAACCGTTCCCCTCCCACCTGGCTGGTAATTGGGTGCCTAAGTGGACACGTAATTTGCTCGTTTATCGGCACTCCTCGACCACCATAATATTTCCCCATCTTATTTTTATTCGACTTTAGTTTCGCTCAGCCACCGGATTCCGACCATCACAGCACCATCAGTACCGTTCGGTTGATCAAACTCCCAGCCACAAAGCCGTACCATGCTTTCCAACCGTACAAACATCCGCCATACCACGTTAGAGGCCGCAGCAGAAGGGTGAAAACAATGCAATTAAATGTTTATTCCCGCGCATTCGTCGGCCGTGTTAGCTTTTCCTGCCAATATTTCCACCATTTGCTCAATGTTCGGTTCGGGGTTTTCGTTTCCCTCGGTGCAGTCTTGCCGCATGTCACCCTGCAACCGGCATCCCCATGGTGACCATTAACCGATTGGTGTTTTTCCCATTTTTTACCCTTTTTTCGGCTAATGGGAACCGGTGGCGCGATTTCACGATTTGCTCGAATTTCCATCACTTTCAAGAATGGAAGCCAACGTGCAGCAAACGATAGGTTGAAATGGAGTTGGTTTGGTCAATTATCAATGGAAAAGAGACGAGGACGAGCTTGTTACTTACGAAAAACACAGTCCAGCTTGCACTTTTGTAGGGTTCTTGCTCTTCATACTTGCTTTAATAATTCCTTCCGATAGTTGGTTTAAGCAAGGAAACTTTATTTTCAGAAAAAATTGTTTCGAATTTCTCTTTCTCATTGTCAAGCTCAAATAATACATTGAAGATATTCAATTCCATTTCTTCATCTCAAATCAACAAGTACAAACCTAATTTGGCCCGTAAAGTGCAGAATTAACACCGTCCCACATATTGCAAAAAAACACCCTTATCCTGCTGGTAGGGTGTGGGACGTTAGAGGGGAGTGCACATTGCTCGTTAAATGTCTTTATTAGTCGGTTAGTGGGCATTCAGTGGATTGGACCATCGGTATCCATTCCGTCGTGCAAACTGTACCCTTTTCCTCCCAGGCACACACATACATACCCCACTAACTGCCACCATCGGCTTAAGTGCTGTTTTTGCTGCCATTACCGAACCAACCGAACGAACGGTGACCCGATGAACAGCGAAATTATTCAACTCTTTTCTCTTTGCATTTCTTTCCCCACTTTGGACACGCGTGACACGACTCCACGTGTCCGTGTGCACATACGGGGCCGCGACTTTACGTAAAACCAACATTAAATCCTTTCGATCTCTCGATCTCCTGCCCGAACAGTGCCACACCGCCGGAGAGATCTTTCGTCAGATTCAACATTCAATAAAGCGTTTTTGCTTCAGCTGTTTGACTTACCATCCTACCATCTTCCTGCTTCCCGCAGCGGCGCACCAGTACGGTTCCGAGCTGCCAACCTGCATTGACGATACGGCTAATATTTGCTAAGCACACCACACCTCAAACCATTTCTCGAAGGGACAATTTTACAATGCACGCAATACGATTGCATGCCGAGTGCGGTGGTCCTAGGAGGGCAGCAATTTGCGATGTTGACAGAACCGACATATTCTCAAGTTCATTGGGCAAACTGCCAGCTACGTATATGCAATGATCGGTATGAATATTTCGCCTCCGTTCGCTCGATTTCTGTAGAGCCCTGAGAGTTCTCGAAAAATATAAATCCATCATCAATTGTCAGCAAACCTAATTATCCATCCGTTATGTTTGTATGTGACTTGGGAAAAGCTTTCCTAAAAGCGTTTCTGATGCAATGTTTTTCTAACAAATTCCTTACCGACTCTGCCAAAAATGGGTCACGTGGAAGTTTGCAAAGACCTGCGTCACCCAAATTTGGGTGACGTTCTTATTCGCCAAGAAAAAAACTCTCGTTTGCATTTTTGATCTGAAATCAACGGAATAATCTGCTTAGTTATAAATTGGGAATATATAAATGACAGTAATTTAAAACATATATAGATAACGATGGTGTATTTGCGAGCGGTGCCGATTTTCAAACGACAGTCACGGTAAAAAGTCTCATTCAGCCTAATCCTCCATACGCAAAGCTGCCTATCCAGCTACAGGTTAATAAAATGTCTTGCCTATATCTCTTGAGGCCCCAAGCATTAAATAAAAAACTGTCTATATATAAATATATTTGCTTCTCTCATACATTTTTGCAAATTGCGATAGCATTTTGAGCCTGTGCTGATTTGCGTTGGGCGCCGAACTTGAAACAAACTGTCCTAAACGATTGATTTGTCTTCCCGTACCTTCTAATGAGATTTTGTGACGGTAATAGATCTGAAACATAATCTATAAATCCTCATACTGCTTGCATTTCCCTGAATGATTATCTCAACTTTACACACCAATGAGGATATAAACTTATAAATTACGTATAAAATATACAGTTTACTATTTGGAAACATCCAACACTTCTAGCAACAATCCAGACCCTGGTTGCCTAATTCATACGAAAACAATCTACCTAATAATTTAATTTTATATCTCACCAAACCACCATGTTGCTTTGTACGGAGACACCCGCTGAACGGAAATTTGCTCAATTACATCGCATATAAATCTCCCAGTGGCAAATCGGAACCAACCACATGGCAACGGTTCGGAAAATACAAACACTAATTAATGAAATGTTCAACAACACAATGTTCAGCATGATTCATTAACGGGTTTAAGTCACAGAACAGAATAAACCAATTTTAAACTCACCGTTGTCTCTTTCCCGGCGATTCATCTCATTTTAGAAGAAAAGCTTACCATGTTTTACATGAAGGCACAGGACGGTAGAAACGATTCATGGCCATTGTCGAACAGATGAAAGAAAACGTATCCTTCTGGATGGTGAACCTGTTCCCATCTAGCCCCATCTACATGGTGATCGCACAGTTCAATCGTACGCTCAGCATCTAATGACGGATCACCGGAACATCAACACATCGAAGAAGAATGTTTTAGCAGTAGCACGTTTGACGCGCGGATGAGGAAGCTATGGCGCATGATGTGATTAGGGAGAAGTCTAATTAATTATCTGCCATATAAAAGTCATCTTAGCAGCGAGTCGACGTTTAGGACCCGCAGCCTCAATGTTTGTGCTTCTCACGGATGTAAAGACGTTTCCTGAGATTTTGTTAAATCGGCCGACAGGTAGCGGGCACGTACTGTTAGCTGACTTCGTATGGCGGCCACATCAGATGGATGTGGCAAAGGTAGCAAAGCGATTGATCGTAAACCTGTAATTAAGATGTTAAATTGATCGGTACGAGTTTCGGGGTTTGAAAGAAAAACAAAACCGCACTTGTCTGTTTTTGGAAAGACATTGGAACGCACACAATAGCGAACCACCTGCGGCATCCAACAGTGTTCCAAACATCCTACCCGTACGTGTACGCCCAGAAGCACAGTGAGGGCAATTACTTTTTAACTTGAACCGGCGCCGGAAGCTTGCAAACATTTCCCGCTAAATTAATAACAATTAAGCGTTTTTCACATCTAAGCTATTCTAAGTCTTGTGAGCATTGGCGCAGTTTGATTTGATTCTCATTACCAGGGGTGGCTTCTCGTACAGTGCCAGGTTACGATCGTAAAATTCAACCCCATTAGATTGCCTAAATGAGTGGCCAAAGTAATGGAAAATTCGGCGATCAAATATCTGATGGAAATGCGAAAAGAAGCCGTGCTTCGTACAATTAACGCAGGAAAACAATATACAACGAATACTGAGAAGGCTCTCCGAAAAAAAAAACACATTGAAGTTAGTTTGGGGTGATGGACCCGTTTTCCATAACCCGGAAGCTATAATGCGCCCAACAGCAAAGGTAACGAAACAGCGCATGGAAGTCACCGTGGCATTGAGCAAAGCGAAGAACAAAGGCTAATTACCACCATTACTCGAAATGCAGGATAGCGGACGCCAAACGTTGTGATTGTGCTTTGAGCTGGTCCGCTGCCTAAGCATCGGACGAAGCTTTTCGTTCCTTCCAACGCTTAACGCTACCAAGCACTCGCCAGTGCACTTGCACACATTTCCATGCCTTTAGGGCAAATCTGCCCCAAAGAGATACTGCAGACGCAAATGGGCAAGCATTATCGTGCAGGAGCAATAAAATTTCGTATTCATGACTGAGTGCCCTCTGCTGATGTTTTGGCGGTTCTTCGCGAGTGCTCCGGCCGTCGATGGTAGGGTGCATGGAGAGGGGAGGAAAACCGTGGCTCATTCCCTGCCCCAAAATGCCAAATATTTTAATAAAGCCATTAAACGATTGACTTCCACGTTACCACAATTGGTACCGTGTCCCAGCCCCGACTACACCTCGTGGTCCGTTGCACCGATCGTAAAACCATTCACTCATCAACGATGATCGTTTTTTTTCACCGTGAAACAGAGCACTGGATACCGGAAACGGACACCCCCGAGAAACGAGATTCATACTGTGGAAACGGATCAGAAATGGAAATTTGTTTAGGTTAGCAAAGCGTTCGCTGGACGCAATTTGAATACGGGTGCGATTCCAATCCGGCCTTAATGGGCAATGGTTTTTCACATCGATAAAGCATCCAGCGATAGAGAGCTGGTCGTTAAAACAGCCGTTTCCCTTCCCATTCAAACGTTCGCCCCTATCAACGCCAGCGTGTTCCGTTTCCCAACGCAACTACGTCCCCGAGATCCTCGTAAAAAGTCACGCACACTCCCCGTATCCTGACCGCGCCCAGTAGTTCCCTCGACAGCAAACCCAACGAAAAATGGGAGTAAAATTTGGAGCGCGGAAATTAATGGGCCGATTGGAGAGAAATTGATAACATTCCGAGTGCTCGATCTCTTCGCCCAACGGGTAGAGGAACAATAAATGGGAAAACCTGGGACCCGGGGGCCCGTTTTTCAGCATTTTTAGGACGACACGGGCATGAAAACCCGGTAGCAACATTTTCGGGAAGGGATTACAATAATTCCGATGAGCGATTGCTAGCGACCGATCGTATTCACCGCCCGGAAGTCGTTAGCACGAGAAGTTTGGCAGCAACATTTTCCTTAACGCTGGAATGGCAGGTTGCATTTTGTTGGTAGGTGTCGCGCTACGTCATGGAGGGAACCGGGAGAGTAAAAAAAAGGTTTCCTAGAAAAGCTACAAATTGCGGCATAATTAATGAGCATAGGCCCGATAACCTGGTAACGAAGCTACTTTGTAGCAAAAGATTCGAAAAGTTGGAGGGCATTCAAAGGGAATTCTTGGAAAATGCGGATTAAGGCGCTTACCGAGGGGAGAACGCATTCCGATGATTTTAATTAGCCAGGATACGCCAGGAGAACCGTATTTCGGGTGGTAGCGTGGATCGATGGTATGAAGTGTTACAAACCGTTTCGCGGAGGGACCGAATCCGTACGGCAGGAAAGTTTTTCGGGGATAAAACAGCACAGGAAATGGCGAAGAATACCGACGCGAACAATGTACAAATTAAGCAATTATGCTTTTGTTCTGCTTTCAACCAACGGATACCATGTTGCATGATTGTGACAATTTACACAACATGTATTACTTTCGAAAAATGCTTTAAGGCTAGGCAAGTTATGAGTATTAATTAAGTAAAATTTCAAATATTCAAACCCTCATCATCGCTTTATTGGAATTAATTTGCTGCTCCGTAGTTACTCACCATTAAATCACATCGGTATCAGTCTTCACGATCATGACAGTTGGCATAAATTTTAACACAATGATGATATTCCTGCGTTACTCTGCGTCCGTTTGGGTCTACAGCCACCAACTCGCTATGCGCTAACTGACCCTAGGCCCGTCGCGAAACCCTAAACTACCTGTACTATCCTAAAACATGCAACGATTGAGTAACAGAACACACAATAATCTCCTAAAACCTAAAGCCATCCCGGCGACGCGGGCAATATTTATTCATTCACAAAAACAGAATGTCCCATTCATTAGAATGGCTAACCAGCCCGTGTGTCCTGCACGATCGTTTTCAATCGCGAAACCGGTTCCCGGAGAAAACGGACGCCAGACAACGTTGCGCTGTAGTTAATGGCCAGTTCTGTCAACGCGGTCATTCTGTCAGCTCTGGACGAACCGTTCGGAAGTCGAAAACATTGAGTTCTCCTCCTTCGTCCGCGATCGTCACCCCGCTAGCGCGCCAGTCCAGAAAACGCTGTGTGATATTAATTTGCTTTTTTATCTCTATCTGTCCGGTTAATTTGTTTATATAAATACTTGTCCAAATTAAAACCCATCAACGGCGTTGCGCTGTCGCGTTGTGTGGATCCCACTCGATGCTTGCTGCGATGCGATTGTAAACGCTACCATGATGATGATGCTGATGATGATGACGATGCTACGTGAACGACAATCACGATACGGAGAGCGATAAATTTATGCTACTGGAGCTACAGTTTTCGGCTCCGGCGATACCATATGATCTCGCGTATGAGAATGGTTGCGTGAGGCGTCGTTTTCGGTCCGGCGGCTTCTGAACACCGAAAGATGAACCCGTGTGCCCGAGGTGGAGACAACTCCAATCTTGCCTGCCTAACGCTCGTAATCTCGTCCGCTAATCAGCATCGTTAAAACATACACAGGTCTCGATTCCTTCTTTTCTTTACGGATTCCTTCTTCCAGCGTTCCTTCGTTGTCACCAGCAGCCAGAAGGCCGCCTCAGGAAGCAAACTGTAGCCGTCCAATTTCCATAGCCGCAACCCGCTGCCCGTGCGATAAAACCTTCCAAAACCATCCGAGCGTTTGCTCATTTCATCCCATTTTATTTGGGCCGATCGATTAGAATCTTTTTCGGTTTGGTGTACGGGTTTCTTCGCCGCATCCGCACCGTGGTATATTGGCACGGCGAAATCTCATAATCTTCAGCCTGGTCGACGCTTGTCGTCGCTAGCGCTGTGGCTGCACTGCGCGAACGTGCTAAACGCCCATAAACACTGATGCAATTTGAAGTCCATGCAGTACAGCTCATTGCACATGACTCGCGCATGTATGCCGTTGCGACATTGTGGAGCATCAGCGAAACGAGAGATTTACAGATGAGGTTTTTATTGCTCATTACGTCGTACCGTAATTGCTATTACACGCACTTGTTCGATGATGAACCGAGACGTTCCGGGGATTGGGTGGGATCGGAAGGGTCCCGTTTTGCCGGGCATGCCGGTAGAACGCCGTTCTGTGTGGTAATTTGATTTAATTAATTCCGAGAAATGAGCGATTTGTGCGATATCTGCCACCATTCGTAACGCTCGCTGCAAATGTGGCTACGATTGTTACATTTTAAGCTGCACAGCCACAGACTAACGTCACATTAGAGACACATTATAGATTCAGATCAGTACTTTTATTACAATTATCTGAACGCTTAGATCGTAGCAACACAGTAGAAAAGGTCATTTTTCTATAGTTTTGTCACGAATTAAACACGTCATATTAAATAAAAATTATTAAATTTATATTCAAAACAGAAAACACTTGATTGGTTTACATTCTCCTTTAGCTTTCATTAGTTGGTGGTTTGTACTTTCAGTATGCTGCAGCTGTAATTAGTTTACTAACACTTATGCTTTCGATGAAACACAGCACAACCGTTACCATTCATGCACACGCCGATAGCAGTGACCTACAGTGACTTCTTATCATTGAGTTATTCCCCACTTCCAACGAACGGCCAGCAAAATCTCATTCTCGCTGGATTAGTGCGATGAGTGTTATAGCGCATAATTATTTCCGATTCGATTATTATTGTTCCCTATCATGGTAATCATCGTACCGTCAGCGCTCACCCATTTCGACTGCATATACCCTGACGATACCGACCCAACACGCTTCCAACTACTATCGCTTCAAGCTGCAGCTAAAGGAAGCGTCAATCGTGCTCGCCCGATGTCATTAGTAACGTCTTATCGTGTGTATTCCCTCTGCGGTTGTACGCTGCGAAGGGCTATACGCGGGAAACGATCCTACCGCCAGGGGGTCTTCCCGAATAGCTTTGTGGCCTCGGTTCGCAGACCGAGTGTTTCGCTGCCCAAAATGTTGCGCATACTGTTCAACTTGCATTTCAACCATCCACACCACCCTCGGCGCCATGATCCCCACCCAAGGGGATCGCAACGGACTTCCCGTGGAGAAATCACTAAACCCATCAGGCTGCCGGCATGCGGTAGAATCGATTTTTCGGCCGCTCTTTATGAATCCGCCTATCATTCAAATCATCCACCCTCGTAATGAGCGGCTGATTGAGCGGCTCGTGGATACCGTGCCTTAAGTTCACTCGCCACTGCACATCGCCCTCGCTCCCTCTCTTTCTCGCTCCTTCTCTCGGTCTCTTCTTTTTCGGCCCCCCTAGAACGTCCGATTCGATTAATAGTGGCGGAAATTTATGGTTCGGACCCTGCCGCCAGTGTCGAATGGAATTAATTGAACGTGGCGGGATATAATAATCCACTGATTGTGGATAATCGTTGCGAATTAAGCGCTATTAACACTATACAGTAGCGACACCGGAGACGACCGAGTTCGAACGCTTGCTATCACGGGAAGGGTTTCTCGATTGATCATTGGCCCGATTAAGCATGGGTTGAATTGAGTTGATGCTTTTTACAGCTGCAATGGACGGATGTTTTGATTTTTCCAATCAGTGACAAAGAGTACATAAAATAAAACCGCAAATTACGCAACGACGATAAAAAACGTTTTGATTACAAAATATTTGCTAATTTATTATTAATCGAAAAAATAAATCATATAAAATTTAAACAAATATAAACAAATTGTTCTTCAAGAGATGCAAAACATACATGAAAGGCCATCAAAATTATATTGAGAAAATTGTTAACAACTGAGTCTCGTCGCAATGTTTACGGATCAAATGTACGGATGTGCCCAATGGCAAGGCAAGTAAGTTTAACTTGTGGATTCAATATTAAGGTTTGCATCTTTGATATGATTTATAAGATTGTCTCAGCCTGCGTAGTGATATTATATAGGAACAATATAACGTTATATAGGAAATAACAAAAGGAAATAAAAAACAAATTCTGCTCTACTACCGACTACTAACTAAGCTGCTACAGTTCAAAAAGTCTTAAAAAAACAAAGAAAATTGATAGGCCAAGACTTGTTTAATTTATTACCACTAATAAAGAAGAGAGTCAACAACATATGCCCCAATATAAAGTACAGTTTTGGTTCAAATCCCCAATTAGGAAATCAAATCACAGATGGTCAACCATTAGTTGTAATGTAATTCAATTGCATATGGAGAAGAATTAACACAACATTACTGAATACTTTAATCGATTCAGAAAAAAACAACAAATCATTATTAGGTCATACAAACGATGAGACAATGTACGCTAAAAAAAAATATTTGAAGATAATTAATTTAAAATAAATTAATCAAATAATAACTTTCTGGAGTGGAACGACCAGCGCCATTCAAAGGACCTGAAGAGTCTATATACCCACACATACTCATTCCACACATATGGAACCCAAAATCTTTCAGAACATTTCCCACTCGAAGGCTTCATCAGTTTTTGACAAAGTCCTTGTCTCGGAGACATATGTGAGTACCGGAACTGTTTGGAAAAAAATACTTACACATCGTTTGCTGTTCAATTTTTGTAAATTTCGTGTGATATTGTTTAAAGCTCTTGGTATACAAATCAGTAAAAGAGAAGCCACATTTTGTTCTTCATTATTTATTGTATATATTTTCCTTTTCTTTATCTTTTCTTAGTTCTCTTAGTGTTCAAATCACCAGCATATTTGTATCTACCCTTACGCACTAGCACTTACATTTGCATGATATTTTCTTACGCTTCGCCTTTTTGCTTATTGTTCCTAGTGCGCAGCTTTCGGCTTCGGGAAGCGACCAGTCGAAATAATACCAAACATCTCTCCACCCCCTTCTCAAATCTTCAATCGAGCATCCCACAGCATCAAGCGCCCGTTTGATTGCTAATGGCAAGTGTGCGTCACCGTGTTTCTGAACCAACACACAAACCTCCTCCTCCCCCAAACTACTCTGGCCTGTTTGTCCTACGCTTTGTCCTGCCCTGCATACACACCTTGCCTGATCGATTTTCCATCGCTTGGTTGGTTTTTGTGGTATGGTGCCCGATTTAATTGTTTATGAGCTTTGCTTCAGGCGTCAAATTAACCCTATTTACCTTCCACTTAAGTGGTTTTCACTGCTCGCGTCCCATACTCCCGGGAGGTTGGGGCCCAGTGTACAACTTTGGCAGCAATTGGATAAGTAATCGATCGAGATCGGCACACGACACACAAAACATTGGAGACCTGCCATCAAACGGCACCTCTCTATTAGCAACTCACAATGGCCGAGGAAGCTGTCACCTTTTAAACAAAAAAGCGTCTCCACCTGTCGTCGTCCTTCCCGAGGTCTACCTACTCGCCTAGCACTACTCTATTTACACCTCACATTCGCCTCGTATCGATCGGACGCATAACTCAACCGATCGGAAATCTCGCCACGAAACACCTCGCTCCGTTCGCTGTTTGCCTTTTAAACTTTTTTAACCCCAACTTCTACCTCTCCCCTACAACTCGTTCCCATCCTCCTTCGCCTAGCTTTCGGCGGCCTGTTCTCCTCCGGTTTCGTGTGTCTCACATTACGAGCTGCTGCTATTTACAAAAAATTAAGAAATTAAAACCGTGCACACACTTGAGGTTTTCCTTCCCATTTGAACGATTCCTAATCGAAAAACGCTCGAAACCCGTATTGTCCAAACGGCGTCCACCGTAGCCGAATTCGTTACAATTGTGCCGGGGATAGGAGGGATGCTGGGGCGGGAAAGAAGCGGATGAAGTTTGTTTCCCGCATGCCGACGGGGGCGCACTCATCTGGGCGTTGGAACGGCGGCTTGGGGTACACAGCACCAAACACCACACCAGCGAAAGGGAATGGAAGGGAGCAAATTGGCCGAAAACGTTTCGCACGCTCCTTGGGATGCCAAATGCGTTTTCGTGGGATAATATTTACAAATGGCGGGATTTTTTTTTGTCTCGCGGCACTGACGTGTTGTTGGTCCAACACACCACTCAACAATGCGCCGTGGGGCGTACCGTACCGTAACTTTACGATTGATATTTACAAAACTCTTGCCTGACTATGACGAGCTGCGGCGGTGGAGTGGGTGATATGGAGTGGGGTGAAGGAGGTGAAAACGCGTTTAGGAATAAATAAAATTAAAATCTTCTCGCCTCACCGGGACGCCTTATGGACGGGGGCTGACACCTCTAGGGCGATACGCAGAGGCAGAAAATGGAGAAGGACGAAGAGGAGGAGAAGGGATTTGCTTTGGCGCAAGGAAACCCGGAGTTACGATTCCGGATTAGGAGGGTTAGGACGTTTGGATGAGCAAACTAAAATAAATACCTAATCATAACCTCACACTTCGGCAGTACTATCTTAGGAGTATGCAACAGTCGTTTAGCAATAGACACTTAAATGCTAATATTCACAATGGTTGATTGGTTGGTAGGTTTTGTTGGTTTGTTGGTTTGTTGGTTGGTTGGGATTGGCCTTCACCGTCGGGACGATCGCATTCCTGCACCGGCTTCTTATCCCAGATGCATCGCGCCACCCATTAAGCTTGGATGGAAGTAGCCCATGTACAGCTGTGCGCCGGGTGCTCGCCCGAGGGCAGCCATCTTGATCTTCTCCAGCTCCGCTTCCTGCAATCGCTTCGCCTTGGCCCGCCGGTTTTGGAACCAAATCTTCACTTGCGTTTCGGTCAGCCGCAACGACGAACTGAACTCGGCCCGTTCCGCTATGCTGAGGTATTGCTTTTCGCGGAACTTCTTCTCCAGCGACAGGAGCTGTTGGGTGGTGAAGGGTGTGCGAGGCTTCCGGTTCGGTTTATGCTTCCGCAGGTTGCACTTGATACGAGGCGGTTCGTTATCTGTAAAGGAAATGCAAAAAAAAAAACGAGAAGGCAACTGATCAGTAACATTCGTTCGCCAAACACCTCCTGACACGTGAGTAGCATGCATGCATTGAATCAACCCAGGAACATAACACCGATGTGCCACCTTTTCCCTGCCCATCGGAACAGATTGTCAAACATTCGAAGAACCCTTGGGAGGCGAAGAATACCAGGGCAGTCTTTCAATCATAACAACCCTTGCTCGGAGCTTGGAACCGACCGAGTAGTTCGACACTACATCGTAATCGCGTGCCAGCTGTACATTCGTCCCACGGATGCACCCTCCTATAACATGTGCTCGAACATCGAAAATAAAATGCCCTCATCATCGGTAAGTGAGGTATCTCGTTCATCATTGTGTTCGTGCTTGCGTACGATCATAGCCCCCTTTCTGGCACCGTTTGCGCCGTGAGAAAAGTTCCTGACCCGGTGCGTGTATGCGCCGAAAGACACATTACAATATTTCAAGTGACAGTTAATAAAGTTGCTGAAGACAGCTATCTAAATACAAACACAACACCACGCGACAGCACTGTGGTCTTTCGAAGCAATCGTCATACTAATAAATTTACAACACCTCATCCGAACGACGAGTACGAGCTTGTTGTGGAAACGGCCAAGCACGATGAGTGGAGAGTGAACATCGCCGCAAGATTTATTACGATTTTTAATTTTTCATGTTTTATGAACATCCAATTCGAGGTTTACGTCTCGCGGCGTCTACTTCCAGCCTAATGCGGAACGCCGAACTCCACACCAAGGGTTCCATTCGAAAAGTCTTTAACGCGCATTCGAAAGCGTTCGACAGAAAGGGCACACTCATGCACATTCCCCTTACAGAACGCTTGTCGAAGATCTCTAATGTCTCATTAGTCAAGTGTGGCTTGCTGCTACGTACTAACTGGTGGCAGAGGTAGAATGTCTTACCGTTCCGTACCCTACTGCCTGCGAGCATCAGTTTTGGTTCCGTTCCGTTGCCACATGCACAGCGACTACTGGCGGCGTTCCCAGTGACAGCGATATGTTTATTTTTACACAAAAAGACAACACAACAGAACCGAGCGGAAGCGCGCACCCGAATAGCGGAAGCGGGTGACGGTGGTAAGTGTATGTCCCAGCGAGGAAGCTAATAGTCTATTAGACATCAAGCAATCGATACCGTCCTACCGTAGCATCCAGCAGAACAGACAGTGCGACAGTACCCCTTTTTTCCTGCTGCTGTTGCTACTGCTGCCGTTAGTCTGATGTACGGAAACTCCATCCCGCTGGAGTTAATTGATAGGAACGCACACCGAAGTCAAGAGAGCGCTCAGCAGTCAAGTGGCTGTGGAAGTGGCACTGGGTAAGTGACACAGTAAATTATAACCTCAATCAGCGTTAATTGACGACGATCGACGCCATTGTATCGGCATTACCGGTACCGCGTCGACAAGAAGAAGTTTCAGAGCTTTCTGTGCATTTGTGGATTTGCGTACCGTCAACATCGGTGAATACCTCGGTCCCCAACACGTCTATTAAATGTTGTACCACAGATTTAATATATGCAAACTTTTCAATTAATAACAGTTACATTCGAGAACTTCCACGTATAGTGTTTCGTATGCCTGATTCAGATCCGTGAATCTGAATGTGGATTTAAACCAAATGATTGACTTAGAATCTCTATTCTGAAGATTCAAGATTTTCCAACGTTTGAAGATTTGACGTTTATTTATGTGGAGATTCTGCAATAAATTCAAGTACATCTAGTCTTCGGTTGCCTACACCCGTGAAGCTGAGAAGTTCAAGAAATAAATCCTGGGTGGTTCATTAGGCTTTTGAAAGCCGATTCATGGTTCGAATGACTCTTTACTAAAGATGACTCTTCTCAAGAGGTTCATTCAACACAACACTATCGTCATTCCTTTTTTTCAGTTCTACTGATACAACTCTGTAGAAACCCATCATATTAAAAAAGCTAATACAACACCACCTCACTTTGGGCGTCCTTTTTTCGAGCTCCAGTTTTTGGCCACACCCCACACAAAGCATTCTTACTGCTCTTTACATCGCAACTGGGGAGTTCGGTACGACACCGTGCAGAAAACATATTTCATGCTGGTGTTCCACTAACCGACCCACCCCGGGCACGTTGCCTGCCATTCCGTCTTCCAAACACTTCCTGTGAAGCAAGGGAAAAAAACCACAACGTTCCGGTTGGTTGCACCCGTCACGGAAGTTCACATTGTCCTGCCGTGGGCTATAATGGTGGTGAAGCAGTAAATAAAGGTTAGACCCCACGTCCCAACGAGCAGAACGGAGAAACGGGCTGATAACCGTACGCCCGCACATACAGTGTCGGATCGCGCATTCGCCCAGCAGACATTCCGCGTGCAGCCGGAGTGCAACGTTTGCCACGGTACACAGTAGTGGTTGTGCCCAGTTGATGCTGATGCTGTTACACTTTGCACCGTCCCGTTCGCACGCATTTGCGCAATGTGCAATGTTCAGGGTCTTTCGTAATGGATCGAAGACGTGTGAATTGCAGTTTAATAAATTAATTTCATTCGTTTGCCACTCCTCCAAAGGGACCATGTGCACGTTGTTAGTACTCGTTCGGTGTGTATAGGTGGAAAGTTTTGATTACAACCCAGTTCTATCTTTTTTTTTTTCATTCCGTATTTTACCGTACCGCGAATACGCCCAACCGATGTTTTGCGGTGGTAGTTGTTTGGGGATGTTCTACAACTTGCCTGCAATTTGCAATGCAATGCAATGTCTTCTTGCTGACCGAGGTGCCTTGCCCGCGCAGGCCAATGCTTTTGTGTGCGATGGTATTCCAAGGGCACGCGGCCCACAGTAAAGGTGGTAAGCAGGCCGAGCAATGGCGACTTGGCTGAGAAGGGGTGAAGGGGACGAGAAAACCTTGTGTGTGCTTTGCTTTTACTAATTTGTTTTGCACAAGAGAGCGAATCGATTAGTTCGGGTTCAGGTTCAAATGCGATTGCTTTTGCTTCGTGTTTGTGTAGCAGTTTTATTTCACTTTTGCACAGCCCTACCGCTTAATCGCGGTCCTCTGGCAGTGGGACCCGAGGCACCCATACACACACTGTGGCTGCCACCAGTAGTACAGAGCACCCTGGATGCAGTGCGGTGTTATGATGATGAAGACTACCACGTAGGCAGCAGCAGGAGCAGCAGTGAGAAATTTGCATTTCCATTAGCGTCGATTAGTAATTGCTTGTTACCGTGCTGGGTGAGAAATAGGAGGATCGATGGGTGTTGTTTTTTTCTTTTTTTGCACACAAGATCTAATCTCAATCGCAAACACTCACACAAAAGCTGGCGGCGGTGATCCTTCCCAGAAAGACATCGAAATACCGTTCCCACAGCAGAAATGTGGTTCTATATGTGAGTCTACCTGAGGTAATGAACTAAATTTATTTGTCAATCTCAGGAATTTTGAAAATTCTTCGAATAGATCCAAAAAATTTCAACTCTATTCAAAAACATTATCTCTAGAACTAGCATAAACAGCAACGAATTGAATGTTATGTTTACTGTCAAACCAAATGTACACCTCCTGCCCTGTACCATGCAACCGCTTATCTAAATTGCTAATGTTCATTTGATCAGTGAATTTACGCGCACGCCACCATCGCCAATCCCCTCGCCTCGTCTGTGAAACGACCAGCAATTCATTAACTGCAATCAAATCAATTTGCTGTTGCGCGTTTCAGTGCAGTTGGATACCGTGACGAATTCCATCTACCGCACTTGTACACAACACCACCAACCGCAACCGCACATTTCGATCGCGATCTCCGCTCTCTGCCTACGGCTCAAGCCAACGACACGCTTTGTCACACACATGTTTCGCGATTCCAAGGCAAAACATGCCGGTTGTCGTGCCAATCCCGCCGCGCTGAAAAATCTCGTCCCCGCTATCAGGTTTGACAAATGGTAATAAGATAATCTTAGTCGCAGTGATTCTACCCGCCTCCCAACTTCACCGTGAACCGTGTGTGATGTTACCGATATATTCCTTCGGTGATATTTGGTCAACTTCCGTTACCGTACTGCTCGCAGCGCATCTCGCGCACAGGCGCGCCAGAACGCGAAAATCAGCTGCAAAACAACGGTTCAAGCGACATGGAGGGATACCATCGCGAAGACACGCTACCGCACTGCTTCCCACCGCCGAAGAATGTGTCCCCGAACGAATGTACGAATCGGTGGTACAGGTTTTTCCTTTGATGTCGTAGCGCTCTTGGGACAAACCACCGGGGGAGGAAATGGCCAAACGCAACGCCTCTAACCTCCGCCGAGAAAGAATTCCCTCCCAGTCTAATATGGGTAGCCGCGAAACCTGCTGCCAAATGTTTGCTGTAGCAAAAGGGCGAAACAGGGTTACCGAGCGAAAGCAATTGGGAAATAAAACAAATGCTCGATCAGACGTATCGGAATGCACTAAATGCCGCGATCACCCGGCCCAGGGCTTCCGCCGAACGAAATCCGTCAGCGGAAATCGGCAACCGTTGTCGAGCGGTGGTGCGATTGGATCGACATTTTTGGTCCGATCGTTGGGCTGTGCAAATCTGGTACATTTTAATTTGAATTTTATTGTAGCACTTGTAGTGCACACGTTGGACGTTTTTTTTTGTGTTTTTGGGGGAAAGCTTTTGTTCGTTGAGTTTTAATGCTAATGCTGGGAAGGTTAAATCGCAATTGTTTTGAACAGTAAAGAAGATATTCCAAACATTGAATCCTTTGGATGGTGGAACGTCTATGAGAAACGATAAAAACGCCATGACTATAGAAAAGCCATAAACTGCTTTATATAGCTGGCCATTATCATAGCATCGTACAGCACCGACATCACTTGGCAGGGAAATGAGCTGCAGTAAAAACCCAAAAAATTCTTGATGAAAGTCTCCGGAATTGTGACAAACCGCAAAGACTCCAACAAGTCCTGAACGTCGGTTGTATGTTCCGGTGAGATTATAAAACTGTCTCCCCAATCTAGACCGCTATTTAGCGCTGGGCCCCGGGAACAAAAGCCCTTTCCAAGGCGACTTCTTGCCCTATTCGAACGATAAAACGATACAGCAAACAACTCATAAAAAAGGAAGCAAAAAGGTCTCTAAGCTTCCCGCCGGAAAAGGGTTCATCGACGTCCGTCATCTGGCCGGTAGGTCCATAAAAAAAAGGTTCCGTACATTTCCTTCCTTTGCGCTTCTCGGGGTGACCCCAGGATGGCATTCAAAATGAAACATTGTTTAAGGATTCGAAGGCGCCTGAGTCACTCACGCTCCCGCCTTATCTGCTGTCGATCGAAAAGGTGAAGAAAGGATTAATTAACACCATACACCCGGTCGGTTCGGTCGGCGCTGTAAAGCATCCACATTTCCAGCACCAATCGTCGTTTAGGGAAAAGAATTATGGTACCTAATTGAATTAAGCGGAAACGATTGGCCTTTACACCCGCCCATTTACACAGGGCCTTCGATGGACGAAGGGGGCCATATTCTGAAGGTTCTTAGCGGGAATGAAGCTCGGTATGACGCTACCAGATGCTACGTGGCGGAAGTTACGCCATCACCCGATCGAGGTCACCAAGAGTGTTCTATTTCTGTCGACCCGTTTCAAATGTGTTCTGTCACACGCTCCTACACGCTGGCAGGTTTTGAGCCCGTTCGCGTCGCAAAACTCCTGGCCCAACAAAAAACCAATATCTCTTCGACCTTTTCATCACGCGCATGTTTGAACGATTGCATACACGCAAGAAATATAATCAGGCATCCGAAGGCGAAGCCACGGAACAACGGCACACAGCAAACGCGAACCGTGCCTGATGTCCGGCCGTCGAAGGCGACGAAGATTTTTGCAATTAATTAGCCACCATTTGCATACAAGCACTAATTGGGTTGAACTGGCCGAAGCGCGCTAAAAACGAAAAACGGTTACCCGTCCTCACACTGCAGCTAGTTCCAGTTTTTTAAAATGAGTTTTTAATTTTTTTTCCTTACCGGTCGGATCCGAAACAACTCCCCCAGGTGGAGTGTTCGGGACGGGCGGAGAAGGTATTTGGAGTTCCCACTGTCTGACGTCGTGGTGACATGCAAACGTTTAAACGGCAGCAAAGAAAAGAAAATCATAAACTTTGAACGACATGACGTTTATGTAACACAACAACAAGAGCGGACAAAAAAAAAACCGTCCCCAGGTTTACCTTCGAGCGGTCAATTTCAGACGAACAATGGTAATAAATTCGATTCGATTCGAACCCTAGAAACGGTCAAGTTGTTGTGGCATGCATAGGCTTGCGTGGTGGACGATGGTCCTACAATGCAAAACCGAGCGCGGTAGCTCCAAAGTTAATGGACTAATTAAATCAATTACACCTGTGATAAACCATTTTAATGACTCTATATAACTTATAAGCGCGTAATTTATTTCTTGTCCGAGCCCTCACCATATCTGCGGCCTTGTGCCGGACTCCGCACGCCCGGTTCATTCTCATCCGGAACACGCAAACCCGTACGCGTTATCGCGAATGTCACATTTTGCGCGCCATTGCCACCGGTCTTGGAGAACCATCCAGCCAGCCGTCGGCAGCGGTCCATTCACGGTGTCCCTTAAGTGCTCTCGCAACGGTGGGACCCCTTCGGTTTTTTTGGGTGACTCCTTTAGCTTCCGACCGAACCATCCGACCCTTCCTCATCAGCCGTTGTCATGGAACCGTTTAAGATTAGATAAGGACACGGTTGCGATGGCAAGCTGCAAACGCATCCGAACCGTAATTATCGCTGCTTTGCACTTGTCCCCCGGGACGTGATATTCGATGCATTTCGAACGGGCGGTACCCCGTACGGAGCGTTTTATTGTCATTCATTTCGTTTTTATTTACCAGCGCCTATCAGTTCGGTTTTTTGCTTATGTACTTTCGTAGCATTTGCGGCCCTTTCCCGATCGGCGCGTTCGTGACGTATCTTAATCGACCGGAATCGGCATTTCGAAAACGGCCAACCGGCTCGGTAACGGAAGGCGTTATTAATTGGTCGCGATTATGTGGCCGATTAAAATTTATTGCCAAAATTAGCGATTGACACGCAAATTTGCGTACTCGGGTGAACACAGTGCCTAATGTTTCGGGGCCCCTCGACGACGATCTTCATCGTCATGCGAGAGCTCCAATGGTTGTGCACAAATGATTCAAACAATACGGCGGCGCGAGCCTCGACGCGAAGGCAAAAGCGAGGGAAAGAAACGGCACGGATACGAGACGGACAAGCGTTAATCCTCGTAATATTGTAAATCTCCACACCAGCAGGCCCAGCACACCGCACGTAGAACGAGTGTGAACGAGGGTGGAGAAATTTCTCTTCTTTGCTCATTCTCTTTCACATCCTTTTTCTTTGCCCACGGACAAACGACGGGAAATAGAAAATGATTGAAATAAATTTCCACTCAACCTCCCAGCATCCCGGGCACACCGCTAGAGAGAGCGCGAGAAGCACCGAAACGATCGCGCCTGTCATCGCAATATCCACCACCCAGCGGACGAGTGAGAGTTATTATTAATTTATTTAAATTCTAGTTCCGGTCTACAATTGTCCACACGCTCGAACACGCTGGGTTCGTTCGCTGTCTCTAGCCTATCAGTTGCATGGGTGTCCAGTTGCCCAGTTGAAGATATTGCGTTCGACTCCCTAACTGCCCGAAACACAACCATTAGCTAGATTGATTACGTCGTGGGGCGTGTGTGTGCGTCTCAATCACGTCCGACTGGATGCGTTGTAACGGAAGTAATATAGTTATTAACTATTCAAGTAATCAGCTTCCTCAGCTGCACACTTCGTTCACAATCCATCAACTTCGGTTAACGAAACTGTGTGGTGGAAAAATACATAAAAACGACGAGCTTACAGCAACAACATCTCCTGTATCAATGGGAACTACACTCAATAAGGCATGATAAGTTATTCCGAAACTAGTATTAAAAGTATTATCTTCGTGCTTCATAAAATTCAAGTTAAAAAAACAGAAAGTAAAACAAACACAATCCGTTTCTAGAATATTTTAAATACGAAGATCAATTTTGTAGTGACGATCTAGTTAATTATGAAGATAAATAAAACAAGAACAATGTACTTTTGATAGATGAGATCAAATAAAGCAAAATAAATGTGTTCTGAACATTATACAACTATAAGCAACTGTTTTTTTTTTAATGTAAATGTAAAAATTGTTAGCTTATGAGTTTTTAATCTTTTCGAAATTCGCCGATCGGTGAAATGTCAGGAAGAACATGTAAAAAATTGATTGTAGCAAATTGTTTCAATTTCAAAAACTGTTCTTTTACTTAACCAAAACAAATAAGCTTCTTGGGACCCAGTGGTCAGTGCATAAATATTTCATTTCTTTTCTATCCGATTTTATCATCTCAACCGTCTGAGCGAACCGAAATCCATCTGTGCCTTAGCAGCAACAGCAAAGATTCTTATCGACCGGTAAATGCTAGTTTTGTTCCATTCCGTTCTTCAAACGCCCGTTCCGTTCCACCAACAAACGCCATGGGTTGAAACTTGCCAACAAGAAAAGGATCAATTCATCCGAAAATGACGGTACACAACAACACTAAACAAACAGTATCGCACTAGTATCGCACCTGCGTGTGAAAAGGCGACCGATATTCGACGAGCCAGGAAAATGTGCCCACTAAACCACACACAGCGGTGTGGCTGGGAGCGGTGGAAAAGAAATTAATTTTCAAATCATCACGGGACGAACCACCTTTCGGGTTCGTACCAGCCGCGGGTACAAAGCAGCAGCAACGGTACGGTTTGGTACGCGGACACTGATGGGCGATGTGCACGGTACGTTCGGCGCGATGCGCGCCAAATTCGCCGTTACATAAAACAAATCTAAATTAACAGCTTCATTAGCAACGTCGGATGCGCGCAAATATCGTTTCGACATCCGCGGGCCCCTCTTTTCCATCTCTTCCTTTGCTCTGGCAGACAGGCGCAACATGACGTTCCGCTAGGAAACAAGGGAATTTGCGTTGTGGAACATTTTTCGGAACAACACACAGAAACGGAATAACCCTTAAGGAGCCCATGAAAAGGATACAGCTCGAAAATGGATGTCTGTAACTGGATTATTATATTATATTGTACAACACATGTAATGTAAATGTCACAAGTATAAAACTCCATTCTGACTCCGAGCAGCTACGGTTAGGATTTTTGCATTACCTACGTAAGGGTTTACGAGCATCTCGATGCATACGTGCCGTAGAGGGACCAGTGTCGTTATGGATTGAAATTTATTCATCTCATTTACGCTGGGCTTCGGGTGCGTTCCTAATGATGGTTGTCATTTTATGGCCACACCGCAAAACCCCGCACGTCCCTAAGACCGGCTCCTATGCAGCCCGAGCACATCCATGGTGGTGTTTAATTGTTTTGAGGAAAATTGCATTTTCTGCCCGCGAGTCGCTAGTGCTATTAGTCGTGCACCACTCAATTGCCCGCAGCGCGTGTTCGAGGAATTGGCGCAATGGTCCCAAAAAAAAAACACAGTACGTCAAGGGTTGTAGAATTCTTAGAATTGTTCTACAGTTCGTTTCCATTAGTAACCTCACCCCGGTCACCTCCACCGGCAGCCACATTGGGCTGCTGCATCTCAATTTAACGGCTCTCCACCGCTTGTGTGCGCCTAGCACAAATGTGTCAAAAATTTGAATTTTGCAGCTGCAAACATCGTGATCGTGGTGCAAGGAAAAAGAAAACGCTCCATCTTCCGTTTTGCCTTTTTAATACATCCTCCATAAAATTCTTTCCATTGCCATTTGCCAAACAACCGACCGGCAAGTGGCGGACGAGAATGGGGCGCTGCTCGTAAAATGGCTACATTATTATTGAATGAATTAGCAACCGTACTACTGCCGGCGGTACAAGTGAAACCGGCATACGGTTTGGCAATGGGCTGTTTTACCATTGGACAAATTAAGTCATTTAAAATGTTGAACAGGAAATCGGTAGCCCCCCGGCGTAAGCAGCACGAAAGCGGTAGTACATTTTTCAACCACCGCTCACCATCTTACCCTTTACATAATCAAACTTCTACAATCGTATTCCACAGCAATCGGTAACTACAATTGCTCTAAGCACAAACACACACAAAAACCACAAGAAATTATTCTCTCAAACACAAACCCCTAAACCAACGCTGGACGATCATTCGTAACCGGGTGTAGCCGGTCCACCCTCAGGATAAGCCGGAGCGCACGAAACAACGAACTTGAGCAACAAAAAAAGAAACTTTCCAACTTCCTTCCCTCGGAGTTCGGGAATTTGTTCGCGGAAATCACTCGTTTCCCCGTTGGATTTGCATTTCAAATTCTTCGTACGATTCTCGGTTGGTGCGGGGTTGCGCTGGGACCCGTGGAGACCATCGTCGCCAGTATTAGCGTCCGGAACATTCACGTAAGGTCCCCACATCTCGCCGTGGTTCCGAATTTATACGCGACACAAAGTACAAGAAAATACAACACGAACAATAGCGTTATCCATATCCTCTCCCTTACTTTTGATTCGAGACCGAGCTTCCGAAAGGGGCCCGCAACCAGTTTTGCGCTCACAACTCTGCCCATCGGGGCCCCGAAGAAATTGTATTCATCGCAAACACACAAACATTTGCAATCTCAATCGATTGGCTACGGCACCAGTCTCTTCGGCGGGATCATCGTACCAACCACCAGCCCGCTGGCACACACAAACAGCAACCGGCCGGTCAAGGATCGTTTACAATCAAATCATAAACCATTTCACCGTTGTCCACACCGTGTTATTCTGCGCTGGTGGTTTGGGTTTTGGAGTCGCCGGCAAACAATGGCGTTGTAAATTATTTTCAAATGCATCGCCCTGCTGGCTGGCGCAGGTCCGAGCTTGGGGTCTTGGACGATTGGTAGGCGAACGATCGATCGTCAACCGCTGGACGATCGGTTTCCGTGTCATCCGTTGACCTTCGGCACGTTAATAGAAATGTTCCGATGTGTCCGAAAGGTGCATAGTGCCGTCCGAGATCGAGGACGGAGCACCGTCTTATCGGCAATGCATACAATTCGGTTTGTGGCAGCTCTGTGTTCTACGCATGATAGGTGAGTTGGTGAACGAATCATGCTAAAGCACACCACTACCTCACTACAGTCAGCACTCAGCTGTCCAAAGTGTGTTCCAGGTGAGGTCTTCATTAATATTGATTCCAATTAACGGACAGCTAAGTGTGGTGGTAGAAATGGTCCAATTTTTTGGTGTAGTTCAAGTGCATTAGCAAAGAACAATTTACCACCAAGTGTTTCCCAAATAAGGGCTCTTAGACGAAAGATAATCAAACCGAAAAATTAAAACCGCACACACAGCACAATCTATGCGTCGCGTTCAAATAAGGAAATTGAAATGAAAATACACCAACAAAATGGACCAAATGGTTGATGGGCGGAGTAGTAGCAGCACCTGGTTTGCCGGCCATCTAGCATCCCATTTAGTCGCGTTTTATTTTTTCTCCTAGTTTGGTTGATTTCTGGTGGAATTAATATTAATTAGTGGAAATTACAATAAATAATAAAACAGCTCACGAGGTAGCCCAAAAAAAAACAAAAGCTGGTGGAAAACGGAGGCGCCCGTTAAAACCTAAATTGTGCAAAGGAAAAAATGGGCCTCCATCCATCTCGTGCCACCCAATACACAACAACAACCACTTCAAGTGAAATGGTCCTTGGTAAGGTTTGCGTGTTGAGAATCTATTATCAAATCCCTTGGGCCACCACCACCGTGCCCGGTCCCAAACGCTGTAGACCCTTCATGGCCCACGGTCTTCCGGTGCTAATTCATTCGCTGTCGAATGGCGGAATCGGGCACGGATGGGGAATGGGACGGTGGAAGTGATTTAAAATTATTATTACATTAATTTGATACTTGTTTATAATAAAAGCGAACATGGAAAAGTATTGTTGTTAATTTATTTGTTATTGTAATTTCACTGCCCCCGCGGGCTCCTAATTTGGACCCGGGGCTCCACCCGCGGGTGAGGAAATCGCCCGGGTTTGGTGTGGTTACCACCCGTTACCCACATTAACACTCATTTCGCCCGAGCGTCCGAAGAAGGAGATGGATAATAAAAATGCATAAGCTGTGGAAGCCGCGAATTCAAACAGAGGAATCACATCTGCTCGGCGGCGGCGGTGGTGACGGCGAATGGAACGACGACGAGGCGAGGGATCAAGTTTTCAAGCACCCCGGGCGAGGTGATGTTATGCGATCTCTCAAGACTCATTAGCGATCGGACGTTTGTTTTGGGACGCCGGATTGCAGACCGGAGAGTGCAGGTTTACTCTTCGATTATCTTTCCATCCGCTCGTTCGCTCGCATTCCCGGCCGCGTCATTGCAATCGTACACGCGGGGACCCCAAAACGATGCAGCACACGGTGTGGAATGGACACAGCACACTATAAAAATGTTTTAATTTGTTTTATACACAAAAAACCGCACACACGCACACAGAATCCAGCTGAATGCAACGTGCCAACAAACGACCGTGCAGAATATATTTGCGCTTTATTTGCAGCGGCATTCGTTCAGCTACTGTGCATCGTGCAGGCGAAGAACCTGTGCGTCACACCGGGTTGCACACAAGAAATCCGGTAGTTGCTGATTGCAGATAATCACGACATGTCGTCTAAAGTTTCATTTGATTTCTACCACCGACTGTCGACCGACGGTCGCCCGGCAAACACATCCAGCGCTAAAAAAAATGGCTGGAATGGATTTTCAAATCTTGCGAACGAAATCCTTTCGCGAATTCGAGTCCGTTGCAAAGCTGACAGTGAAACTCCTCTGGCCTGTTAGCACCTACGAAACGCACCATTACCACCACTAGGGGCAACATTTATGCGGTACAAAAGCTATTTTCATTTCATGCTGTTTTATGCTACCATTGCATAAGGTACGTTTACCAGAGATGGACTAATTCATGCTGATGGTAAAATTACTCTAATAAGCGCTGTTGTTAATTTGTATTCTTGATGAAGTTTTATGGCGAGCAAATGAATAGCTGTATCATTACGGTTGGGATCTTCCAGAAGAGGTATCAATGTGTGTGTGTGTTTTTTTTTTGTATAAGTCCTCTTTAAAATTCATCGCCCAGTGCTGTTTTTGCTTCCTGTGACCCGAACGGCTATCCTACTAGCTTCTTATCAAACGGAGCGCTTTACATACTTTCCCTAAACAAATGTAAAATTATGCTGTGGAAGCGTTTCAAACAAAGCAAAAACAAACAAAATGCGAATTAATTTCACGTCCGCACTACTGGTGGCGTGGAAAGGGAACGTGTGCGTATATGTTTTTGTTTTTTTTGTCCATTTTCTCCAAACAAAACCGAACCACCCAACGGAACAACAGTTGACATAAAAATATATCAAAAAGGCGCCACACGGGCTAATTAAAACACTTATCAAATTTTCACCCTGTCGCATCCCGTTTCCGTGCTCGCCCCTGCCGGAACAGCTAGACGCTAGAAGCCTCTCGCAAAATTTCAGCTGCCCCTTCATAGCGGTTGGGGTAAGCCCCACAGAGCCCCGGAACGTCAGCGACTCGAGGGTTAGATCGAGCGCCTTGTTTCCCTAATGACTTAATTTGCGCGCAACGTTCCGACTGCGTATGGACAATGCCTCCGGTGAAGTGAAATGAAACAAAACGAAACTAAACGAGAACGAGTGGAGGAAAAAAAAACATACCTCAACAAACACGCACACTCAACACAATCGGACAAATGTTTCTAAAGGCCCCACAGTGAAGTGAAAGATGGCGTCAATGTGTTGTGTCGAAATTTAATTCCGAGAAAGAAAAACACCCCAAAACTTCGATACCTTCCGCACTGGGAAGGTGCCGAGGAAAAGCTGCAACAGAGAACACAACAGCACAACAAAAACTATTCCATTGACTAATTACACACTCCAGCAACAGCAGTGATGACGTGAGTATCAGACACCATGAAGGAGAGAAATAAACAAAAGCTACAAACAACTTGATCCTAACCCACGAAATAATCCGTTGATCTTGACACGATCACAAAATGGTGCTTTGAAAGGAAGCGTAATAGAAAACGGGTGGCGATGGTGGGCACATTACACAGTGCAAAGCGACTACGGAAAAATACAACGAAAACAATGTCCAAGTGGAAGGAAACGATCGACCCTCCGTGGCGTTGCTCTACCGCACCAACCGCACCAACTTCACAACGGTCGCGATCGCGAACCCCGGAGGCACCTCGGGGAGTCTAGTTTAATTAAATTATAGAATTTAAACGGTGAAATTATGATAATACCGTGCTTGGTTGCTGCTTGGTTCATTTATCTACTTCCATCGTTTGGTTGATGATTTTTCTAGCTTCCTGTTTCATCGACAACCATTTCTTTTTTTTATTATTTCTTCTTCTTGGATCGCTAACGTCTTAGTGCTACAAGAACATTAAAACAGAAACACAGATCTGCTGAGAGTCTTTGCGATCTCTACCAAAAAAAAAAGCACAGGGAAAAAAATAGTACAACGAGCACCGAAAAAAAATCACGCACACACAACGAAACGACATACACAAAAACTCCAACCCCGGTGTGTAAACTAATTACAAGTTAATTAACCGGCCATCACCGGGACACCGGTTTCACTTCCTGTTTCCAGCTTCCTTCTACTGACAGTGTGATGGCATCGCAAATGGCTAAGCGCATTGCTTACCGCTACCATGCGCCAGCAGATCGATCCGGCGATCATCATCATGAGATGAAAATAAAGTCATGAAGACGTCCCTTTCGAAATTGCCTTTCTTGTGTCGTTTTGTTTTATGTGCACACACACACACACACACATTTCTTTGCACCCTGTGCTTTAGTCCCGCAATCGTTTGTTTTTCCCACGAACGTTTTCCACCGCACCGCCACTTTGATTCTGTTCCGATTTGTTGTTCTTCCTTCCCACCAACTCCCACTATTCCCGCGTCGATGTTCTTCTCGGTGCGATCATCATCATCATCGTCGTACGATCGCTTTGCCAGGGCTAAGATGTATCTGAAATCTATTAATTAATCTTTCTTATCGGCGTCCTCCCGCTTCTTGCAGCGTACACTGGCTCGCTGCAAGCAAGAACCGATCGCCCTAGTTCCTCCGCGTTCCCCGCCCAGCCAAGCGTCCCAGAAATCCCAGAAGCACTTCTTTAAAAAACACCCATCGCAACAGCCCCGAAACCGAGCCTAATTAATTGTTTTCTTGCCTCTGTTGAGGGGATTGATCAGGGGTCGGCATCGAAGCTACAGAAAACATTAAGTCCTCGGGAGCACCGGAGGTACGCGATGGATGAGAAGCGAGAAGCAGGGGAGGAAAACACCAAAGCAGCAAAGATGCTTCCCGGGGTTCCAGGTTCCAGGAAGTGGACAAAGTGATAGCCGGACCCGAAAGAAAAAGGGCCGTGATTAAAGAAAATATGGTCAAGAAAACCTAACAGCAAAGGCGTTCGGAAGAACGGCCGAACGCTCAAAACATTCCTTCCGAAATTCTCCGTCCCGCGCTTGCTGGGCTCAGGGACTCCCTGAAACTCCCGAAACTCCCGGTTGACCCGATAAAATATGTTTATATCTTTCCCGACCGCTCGTTTGTCATCTGTGCTTGATGACGTTTATCCGATGCCGCCGATCTCGATCTCTTTCTCCAATTCTCGTTCCTTGTCCCGCTCTCTCTCTTTCTCTCTCGGGCGCGACTGTATTTGGTACTACGGTTTATTGGAGGCATTTTCGAGGATCGTTTGGTCGCGTTCACTGATCGATGATTTATTGCGATTAGTGTTGTGCCACCGATCGTACGCGCACATACTAGCTAAACGGATCGCGTCTCGAATTAGCTAGACTTTCTTGCTGAACTCCGCCATTATCGCATTCTCCAAAGCGTACGTCCGTGATGCTTCATTAGGAAAGTATGCTGCCTGCTGCTACACCAGCCTTGAACACATTCCACTAACATAACAGGACAAAACGCATGACAATTGTGTAGAATTTCACCTTTTCCTTATGCTCCGTACATCCTCAGATATTTTTTTTTCCGGTAAAGATCGTTTTCTTCGATGTCAACAAACCCATACGCATAAGTCATTCATTGGCACACATGTGCGAAATATCAGGCGTATAATTATCCACGAACGCCAATGCGACAATCGTGCACCGTTTTGTATTTTGCATCAGAAATGACGATAAGAAAAAAAAACAAATCTTCCCCCAGCATCAAATAATCGCGATGTGATTTCGCTTTTAACGCAAACAAAATGCTTGTCGTACTAATTTAAACGAAACCATCCGCACACCGTTCACCATGTGGTGCCGGTTTGCCGTCGGAAACGGGTGACACATTTTGCACTCGCCAGCATCCAACCAGCGTCAGGTCGGATAAACTTCAACGCGCTAACAAATCGTTCCGTCCGCGGTAGTGCGCGGCCTGCATCCGTCCACGCAGAGTTTTTTTCCCCCGAAAACTTAACCACACACGCATGTGTGACTTTTCGTCAGGCTTTTTGTTTTTTTTTTTAATTTGGGACTTGTTCGCCCCAAAACCCGCAGATATGGGTTTTCTACGTTTCATTCATTTCGATTCCCATTAGCGTTTCGCTCGTCACCCAGGCACAATCCGGACAGAGATACGCTGAGGTTCTCTGTTCCCATCTTATCTTGTTTCCTTTTGTTTCACTCATTCATGCAGCACAAACATCAAGCAATGGGTTAAATGTTTCTAATTTGTTGCCAGCCCACCGCCTGCTTGGGTGTCTTGAAACGGAGCTGGTTCGGTGCGATATCGATTACGGATTGCTGCTGCCGGTTTCGATTCATCCCTTTCAGCTCTTCGTTTATCCACTTTCTTTTGCTTTTGCTGCAGAACTGTACAGCAGCAAGCTTCCTTACACCAATACGGCTTGTAATGGATGTGTAAGAATAACAAAAAACCAAAGTTCTTTCCCGCCTGCGGCCACATTTTAACCTCACCTCAAAGGGGTGCTCCGGCAGAAGACGCACCGAATCAAATAAAATGACCAAGCACAAAGGGGCGAAACGTAACCGATCGATTATGTTGACCTTTTCGGAACACGAAATCATCCGCAAGTGGTGTTTTTCTTTCTTTCATGCCCATAAAGCACCGCCAAAAAGATCAATATTTGCTTTCTCGCATGCTTTGTACTGACATGTGCGTTAAGTTGTGGTACAAAATTCTACAATAAGTAAAATAGAATATTGACCACATTCGCTACGCGTTGAATTATCAACAAAGTACAAACAAATTATCACCACATTGGTAACTTCCCGTACGGCCTTTAGTCCCTGCAGTGCACCAAAGTGATACCGAAAATCTGTCAGCGCTTTCGACAGAAATTCGGCGCCACAATTAACCTTTCACCTCTGGGGCTGGACTGTCGAGTCGCAAACATAACTCGAACCAATGCTACACCCATGCGCACTCCGCACCAGAACTAACCCACGATAGGCCACGATTAAACGAAATTAATCTTTCACCTACCCAAGCCTCGCGCCCCGCACTACTTCCACGCCCGTAGACCACTTCCCCGGTCGCGGTCCAAAATGTGTTGTCTAATCAGGTCGCCTAATTTCTAATTCGTCCCGGAACCGAATTCGAACACGCGCAAACACCCGGTGCATGCGATTAACCTCACTTAAAAACAAAACCCACTTCGAGCCATCCGGGAACCGATTGGGAACTTATTTGCTATGATCCGGTCGAGAAACTTACCTCCACCAAGCTGACCGGCACCGAAACCTTGCCCCGGGAAGAGACCGGGCGGGCCGAACGGTGGCATCTGGCGAGCACCGGGCCACGGGACACCACCGCTCATACCGCCCCAGGCCGCCGCTGCCGCTGCCAGCGCGCTGAACGGTGTTGGCCGGATCGGTACGTGACCGGCCGCGGCCGCTAGGGCGGCAGCCGGTGGTGAGCCGTGCGGCAACCCCATCGTCGACGGAGACCCCGGCGAACCGCTGCCCTTGCGACCCGATCCGCTCTCGCTCAGCTCGTGATCCATATCCTCAATGTCCACGATCGAGTCTTCCTCTTCGTCGTGGTTCGAGTCGTAGTCGTCCGATTCGAGCAGGCTGTGCGGTGTGTCGGCCCGATCCGTGTCGACGTTCTTGAGCGAGCTGGCATCGTGCTGGGACCGGGGCGAGGAGGAACTGGTCGTGTGCGAGGACAGATTCGCGGGCAGCATATCGCCGGACGGTGACGCACCGGGTAGGGCCGTGGTGGTGGTCGTCATCGCCATCGCCGCCTGGTGCAGCACACCGTGCGGACCGTGCACCATCAGCGGGCTGAGGGGGGTGAGGGAGGGCGTCGGGGTGGTCGTGGTGGTGGTGCCGGAGGTGATGATGGCATGGTGGGAGTTGGGCGTTTTGGGCCGCGTGTCCGCCAACAGTGACGCGACACTGAAGTTGCTGATCCGCGTGTTACTTTTCTGCTGCATGGGCACCGTCGGGCTGGTCATCGCCATTCGTACCGGAGTTACAGTCATTCCTGACGATTTTAGCATGAAGATTTGCGACCAAACTGCGACCACTATTTACCGGAGGACACTCTCACTGGGACGAATTTCACAAACTCGGGTTCGTTATTATTATTATGTGTATTTGTATGTTTCGTTTTCAGGATTAGCGTGACACCAATCGAACAAGCACCAATATTATCCAAGTGATCGTTGGGTGGTCTCGCAAAGGAGTGGGAAAAAATGTTTTACACACTGTTAAGGCTTGTCACCACATCACCACTAGCAGTCGCTGAGCGGCGAACACTTTGAACGCAATCGGCAACTAACGTCATATGACATAGTTGACCTCATTTGATGCGTGATTTGATGTTGGAAATGGCACTGCACTGCTCCGCTTCGATCGACCGATCGATCAAACGTGTGCGTGTATATATGTGTGTGTGTTTTTTTTGCACAGACTGTCACCACTGTACCGCAATGCCACTTTTGCTAATCACAAAACATGAATGGGATCTGTACAAAACTACACCCCAGACCAGAGACACTTAATCACTGTGCACAACGGTATGCGCTGAATCGAATATCGCATCGATAAAATCCTTCCTTGAACCACCTTCGCGAATTCGAAACCGAACACTTGACGACAAAAAAACACTCAACCACTACGATAACGGACAACACCTCAGCAACAATCCGGACCTGTTCTGCTTTTGCCGGTTACTTTTTAATTTTACGTTGTTGTGTTTTTTTTTTGTTATTGATTACCGATTTTCCTGTACGTTCGAAATCGAGCGACACACGTTCACAGATCGTTCGGGCGCGTGGACGTACGTGCGTTCGAGTCTGCGTCTGACAGAGAATAAAAATTGAATGAATCCGAGGAACGAGCGTTGTGTTGTGTGTGCATCGGAGATGACCGTTTTCATTTCTTTTTCACCACACAGATTTCCATCCCCGGCGGCAGTGCAGAAGGCTTCATCCCTTTCCGTTTGCCGGCAGTTACGCATCGGGCCCCTTGTGCGGCGACCAGCAGCTATTTCACTTCCACCCGAAACTGGTTTTGTTTACGTTTACGGTGATGCGTGCAATGTATATAGCGCACCCCTTATGTACACGGTTGTTGCTATGGAAACCCGCTTTAGTGGGCGGAGCTAGCGGCACATTTACCATCCCCGCAACCAATGACGTGCCGAAAGTGTTGCCAGCTGCGTTAGGGGTTGCAAAAAAAGGGGGAGAAAAATGAAGTTGTTCATATTTTATGATTTCCCTTCGGCCGCTACACGCTCCACCGGGTTTTTTCTACAACCCCTGCCGAAGAAACACGCCACCGATCGTTATGTACGATGGCGTTACTCGCACTCGCCTCGTGCTGTGGATTATTTTCTGCGCTATGCACATGCAGGCGACAGAAGCATCAGCGGTAGCAGCTGCTAACTTCCATAAAAGCTGTCCTTCTTCAGGACGTACTTTCCGACACCACCCCCCGAAGATTGGGGGAGAAGAGAGCGGTGCTTCCACCCCATTCCTGCACACGTCTGAACAGCCCCCTTTCCACCGATCCAAAACGCCCAACAATGAAACGATGAAAATCCCTCCGCATTCTCGGGGCTCCGGCTGACAATGGCTGAGCGCTTTTACCCGAAGGGACTATTCAATTTTCGTTCCATAATTTCTTATTTACTGTGTAATTAATTTTCGGACAAAACGGTCACCCGGTTCTCGGCAACTATTTTCTCACTTGCCTTCGGTCCTGCTGTCCGGACCAAAAAAAAAGCAAAAAACCGTGGAGCGATATCTTTCCACCATTTTGTGTGTGAGTAATTTTCGCTCGGTTCAAGGCTCATTTTATTCTGGTTAATTTTTAATGGGTTCACTCACTTCCTTTCGCGCGCAGCATCCACCCGGATTGCTGTTGTATTAAATGTCATTCTAGCCGGTGGGGGACCTTTGCTTGTTTCCATTCATTTTTTTTTGTGTGTTCTTTTGCATCTTTTCGCAGAAAGAGCTATCCTCTTGTTACATTCTTTGAAGGTTTAAAAAAACGCGACGGTAACATATCAAGCTGGATTTGACATTTTTTCGTGCAAGAGTTGGCAATTATTCCTGAGGGTCTGGTATGGCAAATGGAAACATAACTAGACGCTTGATTTCATACCACGATAAGTAGCATGTCTAGCTAATTTTAAACCAGTTCCATGTGTCTCATTTACGATGTAGTTGAATGGTAATCTAGAACTTATTTGATTTGCTCACGTACAATTATGGAGCCATAACAATCGTCCCTTGATGAATTCTTACGGTTAGCTAACGAAAGAAAATATAACCCCATAATGTGAGTACAGCATGCAGTCAATCGAGAAGTAAAAAGCCCACTCGTACTAGAAGTCCTCAGCTAACACCTAATAAGCAATTTTTCGCCTTCATTCACATATGTTAAATTGAAACGGTAGCACAGGGAACTTGCATTTGCAACTGACGCCCACGGATTGGGCGAATCATGCCCATTCAAGACTTTGGCGCGTGGGTTTTCGCACGGAACATGTTTAAAATGGTGATTACACAGTAAACGCGGAAGGATTATGCGCAATAAACAAATAATCCTTGATCATTATAGTGCATAGATGGTTTATTAATTTTAAGCCGTGATGTGAGCGGTTAACCCATGAAACGAAACATTTATCTTTTAATTTAAATTGAGGAACAATCAAGCTTCATGTGTTCTATTTATTGAATGTACATATAAACCACTATTAATAAAGTACTCTTAACAAATAGTTTATATTTTCAAACCTCCATAAAGTAATTATATTAAATTTTAGTTTTCAAGATTTGTATAACCCGTGAGGCAAAAAATGAGAATAATATATAATATACAGTAATAATAGTAAACAGATAAACAAATTATAAAAACTAATTAAAAATAAATGTTCGTTATTGTAAAATGTTGCTTTTATTAATTTTTTTACATGTTTTTACATTAAGAAATGAAGATAATACGGCATAGATCTGTCATAATAATAATAATGTTTGCTTAATACAAAGTAAATAAAAATCAAAAGTGCATACAAAATTCTTCTGCTATCCATCATGTTCACGATCATTTAGCCAAATGGATTCATGGAACGAAGGCTTTTTAGTTTAAAGAAATGAAGTTATCCACTGCATAAACATTCAAAAATATGTATAACATTATACTGGAATATGTCACCTTCTCTTTAGAAGTAAACACTTTTATCAACCCAAAAACAACCAATCACTCTAGTCAACTTGCCCCTATTTATCACTGCTCCAATTTAACACAGCACTGCTCGAGTGCCTGGTATAATAGCACACACCTATCACATTCACTGCCTTGTTTCGGTGGTTTAATGAATTCTTCGTGTTCGGCAGCATTCAAAACCACATAAACATCAGGAGCACACCTCGCATTACACGAGGATCGAGGAGCAACGCCAACGGCGTAAAAACCTCACCATTAGTGATCACATTATTAATCAACCACTTAACATGTAACAAACCGTTTTAAACGGCGCTCATCATTATGTGTTCCACACCACGCTGGGTGCCGTGCAGTCGAGTCGTTTGGGGCCCGTTCCCCGATGCAGTGCATCACATCGCTGCCGCCGTTCTTCGCACTTCATTTTCTGCTGTTCCAGTTTTCACGGCTCTTTGAAGAATTTTGACTACTTTTGTTTTGTTTATTCTCATCTCCGCAGCATCTTGCGCACCATACGAAGCAATGGAGGAAAAAGGAAAAATTCTCCCTTAATTTTGGCTTGTATTTTTCCTCCATCTGGCATTTCTTGCATTCCGCACCAATTTCCACGCGATACACGCCCGCCGGATGCCGGATGCTGTGTAAGATGCTTCACCGCAAAACATTACACCAAAATGTCGTACTGCCGCCTTTGTCGCTCGGAAGATGCATTTTGTTTGCTTTCATTTTTGTTTCCGCTGTTACTTACACACCAGAAGACGCGCGTTGTGGCTGGTATTCATGACTTTACCCAAAACTCTTGGGCGCCTAGTTTTACCCCTCGGAGTTCCACATAGCAGACCGAAGCCTACATAAAAAAGGGGTTGTCCTCCAGTGTGAGACTCTTGAGTGTGTAAGAAATAGCAAATAGCATAATAAGTCGACGAAAAAAAAAGCTTGAAAATGGAAATTGATTTATTACACCCGTGACACTAAACGAAAAGGAAACGAACGGGCTCTTCCGACATACCCGCTCACATTCCATCCTGAACGAATGCATACGAGCACGGAGGACAAAATGTGTCATTAATTAGATCTCCGGTCAACTGTGACGTGTCTCTAGTTCTGTTCTATTCAACTTTCCCTGCTTGCATCACCTCATTTTGGCGCCACACCGTAACTCTGTCAGAAGAAATACCTCCGCTTGCGGTTGCATTAAAGTTTGTTTTGTTTTCATAAGCTTTTTCACCGTTCACTTCAATTGCCATCTTTAAATTTTAAATTGTTTCCTGTCATCCATGAGGTACGCAACAGAATACCACAATAGCGATATGAACTTTCGTAATTTGTTTCCTCTAGATGCCGGGGCAGTCTAAAAGATGCATAAAATTGCCTTTTGTTGTACGGGGTGTTGTAAAAACGATTTGCTTTGTTTTGTGTTTTCACAAAGTCAAAGGTGACAGAAATATTCTTACTACTAAATCAAACTACTATACCCACAAATAATAAACTTACGGACCAAAGAATCAATTCATCACCATGCAAACCCCAACTTTTTGCCAATCATTGTAAAGAATTTCTTGAAAATCTGTGAACCAATTGAGGAGAATGATTTATTTTCTTTCATCACTAAAATACAGAAAATTTCAAAAAATCCATAGTTACTTATTTACCAATACTTTGACAGTTGTTCTTCTAATGACCCCTTTCTGAGATCCGGAGTGAGAAAAAAGAGTAAAAAAGAAAATGATAAGTTGAAATCAATTGATCTGGTTATAAATTTACTTTCAAGAAGATCGTTTTTACATTAAATCCTAACACATACTAAAAATTATCGCATTTGTTAAAAAGTGTCCACAATGAACGAATAAAAGACTAAGTTCAAACGGCACTAGCTCGTCCGGGGCATACAACCGATATCGGCGACATCTCCTCTCCACTATCTCTACTCCAGCAAACGACATCAGCAAACAATAAAAACCCCACTTCCCGAGGCCGTTTTGTAAATTGCTGCGCACGTGTCAGATTTTGCTGCAAACGATATCCGATTCCCCGATTCTAACCACTATCTAAAACTCGGCCCATGATTTGGTAGGTGGTGCTCGCTATGGTACCAGTGTGCGTTCCTCCGGCATTTAGTGTGGCTTCACACGGAAAGGGAACGAAGTTAAGTCGATGAACGAATCATAGCCGTCGTAGTACGGTAGTCGCAAACGAAACGAATCGGTGTCACATAAATATTGGTGCTATAGCAACACTCCTGAGCAGTTGCGCCCGTTCCAAGGCAGAGGGATGGATGAAACCGACCGTACCATTTAGAGAAACGTTTATCTAAATCGTCCAAGGGATGGGAAGAATCATCGTGCGAATGTGATTATATGCCGTCGAGCGAAGGGTAGAAATCTATTTGCGGGCGATGAATTTTTCATCACAACCAAGCCCTTCCCTAGCTAAATGCCTCGTACGCAACCGTACTTCCGGGAACCGGTGCCATATCCTGCCAACGTATGCTATATTTTCCAAGCATTATTTTCAAACAAATATTTTAACAAGATAAGTGATTGTAATTGAGCGTTGGCCTCTTCCCTCGTGTCCTGTTCACCCGGCAATCATTCCCCCGGGGATGATTGAAGAGGAAAATATAGGAGTTTTCCTCCGGTGAGCTTTTCTCTACATAATTTACCCGCTGCTGGTTGGGAGTAATGGAAGGATAGAGATGGATGCTGGCAAAGGATTCGTGTTTATTACAACTGGCATTTTATTCATATTCATTTGTAAGCTAGTCTTAAATGTTATACTTTTTTATTAAAATGAACGCATATTGTTTTTATTCCAAGTAAAATAATAAGTAATAATGCGCAATAAAGTGACTATTCACTGTGTTTCATGGATAAGGAAACATATTCAAACGAATGTGAATCGTATCTTAGCTTACTTAAGCTTACTTTTTTTGTCATAATCAATAGAGCCTGGCCGTTTCGTTTTGAATAAGACAAAATAAATAAGTAATAATAAAACCAATACAAACTTTATTCTGAAATAAATGTCTATACAGCCCTTACACTTCAGCATCATTTTTTAAATATTTAATTATGGTCGTTTTGGCACGAGGCTGACCAACATTGTATCCCTCTCGTCACGTGTCTCTTGTGTGTGTGTAACACACGGCTTGTTCACCTGTAATTGTGAACAATATGTAACCTTCCAGAATCGTTTTTTTTTATTTCAAGTGTTATTCAAAAGGATGGAAGTCAATTACTTTGTAATTTTCGTCTTGATTTTTCTCTCCCCCTCTTCCTACCCAAAACACCTTTCGTTTGATGTATTTTGTAAATGGTTTCGTTTTATTTGCTTTCCAGTTCTGCCTGTTCCTAAACGTCCAACACGGCTTCAATGTTTCAGCACAAACTTTGCGTTCTTTTCCTCACCGTTCGAAAATTCAACCCAACGTACTTCAGTGCGCCACTCTCACCGTTTTGTGTCATGCTGCGCCAACCTGCTTGCAAAATCATCAAACAATCGTGTTTTGGGAAAAGGGACGACACAGTTGGACGCGGGCGAGGATGAAATTTCTGATGAATTTGCTTTAAATTTGACAGTTGACAGTTGGTCATCCCGACATAGGCCCAAGAGTGCGTGTATTTTTTGCACCTTTCTGCGTTAGCTTACATGCAAACAATCAGTTTGACGGAGTGAAACAAAAACTACACAGAACCTGACGGTTACAGAATAGGATCCTGGCCTATTCGAATGAAAGCTGACATCGGCTTTTGCACGAAAGTGTTCCACAGCTGTGCGGGTGGCATTGGTTTTGTTTGAATGCGCGTTTCTGGTCCTTTCATTCCGATCAAGAGCGTACTCAAGCGGCCCAATTCTTCTGCATAATGCACTTTTGATGAATGTTAATAGCGTATGTATTGTTGGCAAAAAGGCACACTTATTCCATTAAATATTTTTTAATCCTCTTCATTGACTTCATACGTTTTGCAGCATTACATGCTAAACCGATTAGAGGTGTAACGTTGAGACTTCAAAAGTTGACATCTTTGTTCATTTTCATTTATTTTATTTCCCTCTTTCCTTGATTTGTGTTGTTTGCTTTACTTTCTTTTCGATAACGTTTCCCATATAGGGTGAAAAATATTTCATGCATCAAAAAATATTCAATCTTGGTAAAATTGCAAACATCATTTTCAACTAATTCATGGAATTAATCAAAAATTTACGATTGAAAGAAGAGCATGGTTATTGTTACAGACGAAAAGAGATGTTAAAATATAATTTTACCACAACCACATGTTTTACGCGTGAAATCTCATCCATCAACTTGCACGTCCTCTGTATTTATAATCCAATCCGTCACTCATTGAGTTGATTGATCACTAAATTATTTAGTGCGAAACTGATCGCTACCCATGTCCCACAATTATCACATGTTCCCATGTTTGCAGAGAGCTTTTCTCATCTCAGGGATGTTTGAAGATTTACTGCACTTCGGTAAAACGTTCCAATCCCTTGGGATCGTTCTATTCTTTGATCAATCATCAAAGTTTTCGGACAGATCTACACTTTCAGATTTCTTATTTTTTCTGGTGCACTTCCATGAAGGTTCCCTTTTCGAAGCAGTATAATACGAGCTTTGCTAAACTAAGGATAATTAGAGGGTAATTAATTTGTGATAGACTATCCGGGATGTATGTACCGCCGCTTCCAAGTCCCTCGTCTAGCTACGGTCACGCAACACACATGCTCTCGGTTTTTGGTCCCTCCATGTCCCGCTTCAAGGATTGATCTTGTGGGTCAGGTAAACGAAACTCATAAATTGCTGTCTATTCTCTACTGCTAGCTTGCGGTTTTGTAACCAATCCGGCATTACTGCAATCGGCTTGCCATACACCGTGTACGATCCCTTCCAATTAAAACGGTACTGCACGAAGATGACTTGGGACGAACCGATTGAATCTGCACGAGATGGCTACGGATATTCATTTAACAACAAACAAATGACACATTTTACAAGACCCTCGGTACAATACGCTGATTGGTTACGTTTCCCAAACTGTCCCATTTGACAGCTGCTCAAAAAACCCCCCGTAACTCTGGTGGTCGGTTCGCCTGTAGCAATCGGCATACGACCAACTTCTCGGCGCAGTATAAACGTTGAAAAGCATATCAAGAGCCCCGACAAACTGATTTTAAGCAACTGCACACACATGACAAGAGCTTCAAAAATCAACCACATCGACGCCAGCAAAGAACTCGATTTTTATGACCTTTTGCTCGGTTTGCCTCACTGCAACGGAATTCCTGTGATCCCTCGGCAGAGAGCTGAATAGCGAGGATCATTGGAAGCTTGCAGCAAAGCGAGGACCACTCACGGTGCGACACGAAAGATGAAGCCAACACCTTGAACGGTTCTGCACCGTTACCGGGTATCGTGGCCATCGGGAAGAACAAGAGACACTGCGACGATGGTAAATATGACTTTAATGAGTTGAACCACTCGAAATCGCACAAAAGGCATGACAACCGTTGTCCCACTAGGAAGGAAAAAAAGGATCTCTAGGCCGATTTGACATGCCAAACACGAGTGTCTGTTTACTGCTGCACTGATGGATCGCATTTCCTTTGAATTCAGTGCATAAGACTGGGTGTGCTGTATGGATTGTGTGGTATTAGTAATCCCACCAATCCCACAAGACACGTAGCTCCCATTTTGCTGCAATATGTTATTATTTGATGTGTTTGTTTTATTTGCTCTCTCGTATCAGAGCAGCTAGGAAAATACTGTGTATGAGATTTCAAACTAGCGAGCCACATTTTGATTATTAAAATAATCGTACGCTATACGCTTGTTTTACGTTTCCAAAAGAACCAATACGTTTTTTTCCACTTTTTCGCGACTATGTCCCCCCTTAAAAGTTCGTTAGGATTATTTTTGTGCCGTGGAATGTTTATTAACCCGTGTGTTTGTTCTATACCTATACTCATTGTTTCTATGCTAACCGTTCTGGTGCACGGTTCCTCCCTTCCGGGAACAGCAGATAGAACCAGCATAGCACGCAACCATGGTGATTCGCGTCCTATCAGTCACTTTTATTTTCGCTCGTTATCAGCAACATCCGATCGTAATCCACCTCTAACGAGATGGTTTGTTGTGTGCTGTAAAACTCCGGCCAATTTTTCACTATGCTGGTGTGCCTTTTGGCAAACGATTTAACACACACACGCACAAAGATCTTAACAAAGCTTTAATTGTTCAAATGTGATTTCATAACTTTGATATTCTACCAGCTACCATATGGCGCTATGGGAGGAATGGCATGGATAAAGATAAACAATGTTGCACCAACTACACGTGCTACAACGAACGGTTAACGTATCGTAAGGCGTTACTCCATTACAACTCACCGTTTTGATCATCCTTTTGCTAATCAGCGATCGCACTAATGAGGATGCTGTTTGTTCGTGTGTGATGTGCTGTTTCGTTTAGCACTGAAAACAATGTCCACATACATACATACAGTACTAACCTCCAGCATTCAGATCTGTGCGGAATTGACAGATTGGTTGATCTGATAAGGGTTGAAAAAGCCAACGTTCATTACGAGGAGTAATAATTGAGGCATTGATTGGGGGAGTTTGGAAATTAAGAGAACGTGTACGCGAACCCAGATCGTCAATGTCGATTTTTGGCAACGATATGCTAATTAGTTGCGATGAAGGTGTTCTTCTAGATCGCTACGCTACGAAAGCTCGGACATCATTAACATTTTTGTTAGTTTGTTCGCCGAACTGCTTCGAGATTATATGTTAAATGAACAACTATACCACAAATAAGAACAACAAAGATAAAACAACTTTATATAAGTTATTGACAAACTTTTACAGTAGGAGACGTACAATGAAGTACTATTTTTAAAATGATACATTTCAACAGGAACTTAAACAACATTTTTTTGTTAGAGTCACAATATTTGACCAAGGTTGTTAAAATTCTTCCATCTCTCTTCGAACTTTACTTTTTTTTCCTTCTACTCATTCGTAATCTTCGCACAGCGACATACAAACTTTTCATAACCAAACCATTTGTTTCGGTGCACCATTACCGAAGTATGAGGCAGTAATTTGACTCCCTGCACCGAGACCACGGACACTTTCGGGCAAGTGAGAATAGTGATTAATTGCTCACAGCCTTTGACGGCATTTAGCCGCCAGCAAAACCTCATGTTTTGCCGATTTCGAGGAACTTTAGCCTTACAACAAATCTTGTTTGAAATTAGAAAATTGCATAAACGTTTAGTGAGTAAATTATATCCGTGATCTGCACACCGTATACTGACGAATTATCGAGCAAAATAATTTATCGAACTCGCCCTATTGTACTATTCTAACATTTGTTTGATGTCTGGGGCGTTGGTGGCCCTGGCATCTGCAATCGAACCGAACATCGAACAAGCTATACTGAACCGGCTCTGATAAACCGTAACGGACCGTTCGGCACGGAAGATGTTTGAAAAGTTGACCAAGCCTACGCCTGTTGGACTGGTTTGAAAAAAAAACATATGTTTTGACCGCAACATAAATCATCGGATCATCTACGAGGACGTTTGGCTCGTAGGCCATTCCGCTAGATGCTTACACGCATCGCCCAAAAAGTATCTAGATCCTGGCCTATCTATCTGGTGGACCTTCTAAAGCGCCGCCACCCTGTTCATACCAAAAAGCTAAAGACTTACAAAGAAATACCAGAAAACCTCAACGCATCGCACTGTGACTTATGACCAATGTCAGTGCGCACTTGTTCGCTAGGTCATGTTGCAGTGTGACGTCTTTCCAACGATGCAACATGAGCGCACTTCCCAAAGGATCTTCCAACATGGACTGCCCTTTGGAATGGTGATCGCAGCGATCGCTAATAAGGTGCCACCAAACCTTCCACACTGCATGTATGGTCTGTGCCTTTAGTGACACGAGGCAGTACACGCCCCCGGCGCCAGCAAGAGTCTCGAAGGCAACAAAACGCGGCAATAATTATCCCAATAGAATGAGGCAACTCACGCCAGCAGTAAGATAGCGCCGAAAACCGTAGTCAAATCGTTAAATTTCACGGATTATGCCTTTGAAGTGCGTGTCGCTCTTTTCCTACGAGTGCTTGCTATCGTGACCAACGCAGCAGATAACCGGCTAGCATTTCTACAACTTTACTCATATCTCGAGTCAAATTGGTTACGGGACTGGGGCAAAAATTAGGGATGATTTATGAACCTTTTTTGTTGAGATAGTTTAACACCGCGGCAGAAACATCACACTTGAAGTTGTTTTGCAGCAAATAATACAGAACAAAGAATACTCGAATGACGCGTAATATAGAATATAAATATGTAGAAGAACTGTAGTTACATGAAATAAGAAGCAGCAAAGTAGAGTTGCTTTTGTGGCTAAATTTTTATTAATTTCCACTGCAATTTTATTCCATTCCAATTTCTCCGTCCTCACATGTTTTACTTGAATGCGATCCATTGCTTCAGTTCGCCATGGCCTTCACGATCTCGCCTGCGAATCCGCTAATTGCACTACAATAAGCAATAAATTATCATAAAAATTCGAAATTATTTAACGATGTCAGCAAATTAAATTTATGTCAAATTTGCATCAGCTCCGTAGCTCGTGCCGTTACGCCTCGGTTCCGACCGGTAGAGGATGTAAATGAAAAAAAAAAGAAGGGCCACAGACCTATAGGAGCAGTCCGTATATGACAATGCCAAGAAGCTAATTCCGAACGGCGGAACGCGATTATCAAACACACCTTGCCGTTCATGATCCACGAGACTTTGTGATCCCCTCACTTTCTTCGCCTCCTTCTCTTCAGCCCCTTCCACACCGAGTACTGCACCAGTAAAGATACGACCAAGAAGCTCCAAAAGTTGATCAGCATACGGAGATGAATAAGCTCCGACGCAGAATGAAATCGGCACGGGTGAAGCGTTATTAATAAACAATAATTTATAGCACCGGGGGTGACTTAAATCGCTGCTGATCAATAAATTAAATTAATACGATTTTAAATAACCTCCAATCCCATGGTCGGTACCGTGTATTCCAGCTGCATCTCCACCGTTCGTTTTGCCAGCTATAGAATCGCTGCGACCGAACAGCGGATTTGGGCTCGGGACGTTTGTCATCGGGTTGCCCGGGTGCCGGTTGCTTTCATGCAGGCTTGTCAGAAGTTTGTATTGGAAATTGATTGCCCAACCAGCGGGAGGCCCTCCACGCTCGTTGCCAAGGCTGGTTAGTGGCGGACTTGCAACGTTTGCATCGAACTAAAAAAACACACACACACACACACACACACACACACACACACACACACACAAAAGGAACAACATTTCATCCAACCGGTCCGACCCAAAAAGGCACAAGTGAGAGGACAACAAGCGTGAAGCAATAGAGAATGCCCGGTGCCACCGCCTTCTGGTGAGTGCGGGTGTGCGCTTGCAAAGCAAATTAGTGCACCAAACAAAACATGGCCATCCCGTCCCCTGTTGTCTCCGAAACGCAATGGTAGCGTACAATTTGCACAAGAAAAAAAAGGTGCCAGCATTTCTTACCAAATAATGAGGCACGAAAAAGCAGACCATTGTTGCAAACAATGGTCTCAAGGTGGGCGACATCCTGGGGCGGATACTTGAAATTAACCACGGGACGCTCGGTCACCTTGCACCCTGCGCATCGATCGTTTTAAAGGTGTCCCAGTTCAGGCAAATCTTTTACACCTCGAGCTTTCACCTACAGCATCGGCTTCGGCTTTTATTAGTTCCCGCCTATATCGCAAAAAAAAAATCTAACTGGGTCAGCGTGGCAGAAAACGAATAGTTTGGCAATGTTACGAACTAAACTTGCCTAAGGTCACCAAACTACCTACTGAGCTTCTTGAATCATATCCTTGTCTTAGGCTAGAGTCGATTTTTTAAAGAATTCCCCATTCAAATGATCAATTAACGATGAACGATCGCGAATCTCTTGTGTGCGGTGGGGCGATCTTGTCCCTGTTGACAAACCGCTTTAGCACCTTCTGTGTCCAGAATCATTAAGCATATCGCGAGGAACCATTTACATTCACCGATCAAACGGTTGCGTTGTTTTGCTGGCTGCAAATTGTCGTCTCCACTCCGGATCGTGAGAAAAGTCACACATTTTGCAAATGCGTCACCGTCAGTCTGCAGTTCCGTGGGAAGAAGTAGCTTTGGACAAATATACCGAGTTGTATCCGGAACGAACAGACAAAATAAAGTATACATTCCACACAATATTGCAGTGATGTGTGTAACTGTATAAGCAATGGTACAACATGCAACACACATTCAATCGAATAAAAATGTATCAATTAAACTTTCTAGTGGAATGAATACATTCACACTGATGAGTCAAAGTGCGCACATTACACTAACTAGAATGATGGCAGATCAAACAACAAATACAAATCAAACAATCAAATCGCGCTCAATGGCAGCTGCAGCAAAACATAAACATCCTTCTAACAAATCAACTCCGACAGAAAATCCACAACGACACCAATCAACTCACAGCAGCTTCCAAATTTAGTACGATCAAATCCTCGCATTACTCGTAAACATCCGTGCCACAACTAGAAACTTCACCAAAACCCTCATCACTGCAATTGCGTCAGTGCTGCGTCTTCGCAAAACCCAATCCCAATCAAATCTCAGCGCTCTGTCCTGCGCGATAGAGGGCCAGCGGCTTCTCTGCTAATTCAAAGTTCATCAATTTATTGAACGTCAGATTTATTTTGACCACAGCCCATCACGCGCTGGCACCGGCTGCGATTGTGCTCGTGTCGTCCGACGTTTGTGCGGTTGCGCGTTTGGCAATAATTAAATGAAGCAAATTCATGGCCACCATCAAACTGGCTCCGCTAATCAAAATAACACGAGATGAAGTCATCGTTATATTTGGTGCAATTAATAATTTTAATTTCAATCTCATCCCGCCGTGACCCCGAGGGGTTGCGGTGATGGGCCTAGCAGCACCATGATAAGACCGCGACCGTCTGGTAAATGGTTCGAGAGCGAAACGGATGAACAACCGTTCTATCAGCGTGCAAGACCCTGCGGTGCTGTGCTGACGTGCCACCCGGGTCAGGCACGTCTTAATCTCCCGCCTGTTCTCAACTCTTCGCCCATGTCGGGTGGTAGATTTGTCTATTTTTTTGTTGTTGTAATGAAGCTAATGGTCGAATACGTCGCACTTTGTTTCTCGCTCGATTGTTTGGTGTAGTTTGCGTTCCGTTAATCATTCCCAAACGTTCGCTATGGACGGTGCAGTCGTGTTTTCGCTAAGAAGTGATAACATTTAATTGCTTGATTACTGTGCTTGTGCTTGTTGGGATTTTTATTTGTCGATCCGCGTCACTTTTCGTAGCCTTGATTTGTCTTCGTATGTTTTTCTGTGTGCGAGTGTGTGTGTGTTTTTTTTGGTTATCTCCTCCTTACGTGGCCTTTTTGTTTTACACAACCTTACTCCGACACACAGCAGACCCTACAGTTTCGTAATTATCGTCAGCGAGCTGTCCAACACTTTTTCTCCGCACTCTTTGCACTGTTTGTAACGTTTCTCCCAACAGCAGCGTCAGGATGAGCTAATGATTTGGGCTGGTGTTATGTGTTTCAGCAGTTGATAAGAAGTTATTTTAAAGGCATTGCCAAACCTGATGTGCTTTCTCTGTGCCATGCTGGACCGCTTGGGTCGCACGGATGTCCGTTAAGACGTTCACACCACACGATCGCACCTTGTCTTGGGAGCGGCTTTGGCGAGGCTTTGTGAGGAAATGGCTGATGCGGAGCGGAGTAATCATCACTTGGCTTTCTTTTCCCTTCCGTAGCTTCCGCAACCCTCGTTTGAAACGGTGCTGCTTCCGGAGATCTCGTAATTTCCTGCACCTCATTTGACACTAGCTCGTCACCATCATTATTTGCTTATCAGGCGCGAAAATTCGGAATTGAAATGCAAACGGTTGCCAAGTAATCGGAACGCTCCGGTACAAACACCATTGATTGACCATATTCCTCTCATTAATCTGGCTGAGTAGGACAAACGCCAAAGATTGTGCTGCTGGAATAGACAGTGTGCCTATTGCAGCGTGGAAGTCCTTCTCCGACAGACGCTAGTGATTGTGCCAATCCTACGCATGTCGCCAATTAAACAGAAAAGCACACGGGCGCAGCATGTTTGCGTTTGCTGCCTACGATCAATTAACAAATCGTCATCATTAACGACTCCCGACGAGCACGGGTGTCTGCTGTTGCGTGTTAAAAGTGTTTTAATTGCGCAATGTGCGATACGCAGACGCATCCTGTTTGTTCATCATCGTCTGGAGCTGAAGACATATTGATGGTTTTCGGTGAGATATTTTTGCTCGCTTAATCCTCCTCTAACAGTGAGCCGAAGCGTGCAGTGGATGGTCAAATCTTTGTAAAATGAAAGCTACAAAAAAAATCGAGAATTGGCCTATGTTATATGACCCTTGCGTGAGAGGATTCCAATGACATTTAATTTGCAACATCGGTGAAATCCTTGAAAAAATTTTGGTTTTTTCCCAAATTTTTACTCCGTCCAACCAAATCACAATCACTTTCGCTTACAATCAATAGATTACGTGCAGCTCAAACTCATTTGCTCTCCCACTTACATTGGAGCAGACAACCGTTCAGGCGCGCCTCACGAATTGAGGAAAACTGCACCGTGTATTTCGTTTAACGAAGTATTCAGCAGTAAAACCGTCTTTCCACGCCCAACATGTCTGTGGCCCGATCACCTCTGCACCGTCCGCTATTATCGCAGCTTCACGCGGTCCGGTATTTACGACAACGGTCGTAAAACGCGGGCTCCCAACAATTCCCGACAGCACAAACACGCGTCAGTCTGTGCAGCACGATGCATTATGAATTGTTCCCTTTTGCAATCCCCAAAGATCATATGGGCTGCAAAGGAATGGATTGCAATTACAACACTCTTTTCCCATCCCCGACGGGGCTGGTTGTGAGGGGATTGATTGGAAGGGAGGGAGGGAGTGGGGGAGTTACATGTACTTCAAAAATGCACTCACCATACATCCTGCACGTGGAAGGAACTGCATGGGTCGGTTTTGCGGAGCGTGTAAAGCCGAGCTGCAAATCATCTTAATTATTCTTTCGGAACAGTTGCCATAAAACTTGAACGACGTTATGCTTCGCTAACAGGGCAAATATCTTCATTACCAAAAGGATTATTGGGGCAGGTTAGCCTGAAGAAATTTCGAGCATTTCAGTTAGGCAAGGCTCTTTCCGTTTGATGATCCTCGGTAGCCCTCGCCCGCAGACAGTCGGTATCCAACGTTTGTGAGATGATCTGGGCTATGCGCTTCTCAGTTCCCGGGAAATGAGTTACGGTTTTTTGCCTTGCACGACTCGCCTACATCGAGCTGCCCAACGGGGAAAAGCCATACCGGAAGCCAATTAGTGTGCAAATCTTCAAATATGAAGTTTTACGACTGACATGTCTGGAACACTCAAATTGCATCATACCGATACGTGTTTGCGCGTTCTATTTCTTGCGTTCAGTTCTAAATCACGCGTTCGTGCTCCAATCAGTTTGGTGCTTTTGAGTTGATTTTATGAATGAGTTTTTAATGGTTCACAAATTTGCGACTACAGTGCGTAGTTTGCAACGCGCCCGGGGGAAAGACTTTCGTGGATGGATTGCGCCATTATAGCACCCGGTGCATCTTGGTCATGGATGGTCTAAAGCTGTGCGGTTTCCAATGAACAGATAACAGAATACATTTTATTGCCCAATCATCTACGGAAACGCGAAACGCAACATAACCGAAAAATTCGATCAGGCAAAAATTGGCTATTATGCTTAGCCCGTGATGGTTCCCAATTTATTTTTCGACCCTAAATTTTCGGAGGCGCCGTGGCAGTTTTCAAAATGTTCTCATACACTGACTCAAATCGAATTGGATTTCTAAGCGCTCATTATTTTCTATATCCGAGCACTGCTAACGCTTGGAAACCTTCGAATGTTCATTTAGAGGCTGCGTTCCTTTCTTTTGGTGTCTGAGTATCACTTTAGGTTGGATTTATTTATTAGTTTTTCGGCAGCGACATACACGCATCATTGCCGTGCGATGGTATTCGGTTCTCTCTACCCGTCTGAAACATCTGCTGCGATTTCACCACTTTGAAAAGATTAAACCAAACAGCATGTGTCCTCTCCTTTTTCATACAAATAACAATAAAAGCCATACGCGACGACAACCTCGACTAAACGGCGCAATCCCTAAGCGTTAAACGTCTGTAACTGTTACCGGTTGTGTTGGGGTTTTCTCCCATTATCATCATAGCACCATCGTCATAGTCATAGCACCAACCAGTCCAGTCCAAACGCAGCGTTGATTCTTCTCCAAAAACGCACTACCGCTCAATTTCTGTCCTTGCCCAGGGGTCTGCTTGACTCGTTGACTTTTGCGTTCGATATTTATTATTAGCATCATTAACTGGAAGCCCATTATTATGCCCGGCTCGTTCAATTTCCCAGTTTACAACAAAATATGGCACGCAAAGGATACTCCGGAGGAAGCGCACCTAACAAGATTAACTCTCAATTCAAGTATCGTTTTATAATTAACTACACTCGTAAACGCGTATCAACGCGCCATCATTGCTACAACGAGACATTAAACGGTTCCCGGTGTGTCAGAAGCCGGAGCGCTGGATGCGCGGGACAGAAAGAGAGAACAACCAATCTGTTAAACGTCGTCGTCGTCGAAAACACCATCTGATCCGCATACCCATCGTGCCGATCGAGGGAAACGTGGTGCGTTATTATTTTGATTCATTTGAGTAAAATGAACCCCGAAACGGTGATTAAACGATGCACTCGAAAGGACGGTTCGGTTTTTGTGGACCCGAAATGTCCGCACGCATCGGGGATGGAGGGGAACCCCGGATGGACGGATCGTGAGGACGAAATCCGCCATTCACTTCGCTTAATGATCCGCACAAAAGAGCGAGACCGAGAGGTGCCGGATTTTGCTCGGCAGCGCGTTACTTGCACGGCAGACCGTCCTGGCTCCTAGAGGGTATACGGTTGTGTACAATTTATAACAATCAAACACCAAAAAGCTACCTTCAGTGCCGAACACCGAACCAGTTCCCCTTGGCGCACGCTCCTTCCCTTTCCACACGCGATACATTCGCTTGCCGACGTGCTAAATAGAGTCAAGTATGAGTACATAAAGGCTGCAACATTAAATGCAACCCAGCACCCGAGCGTTGGGCAGGGTGTAAACCGGGTGAGCGAAAAAGGGCGAACACGGTTGGCTGTAGTTAAAAAGCTATTTAAGGGCAATTTTGTTCAAATGCTACAAAAGGTGTAGCACTTGAGCGGTACAAAATGATGCATGTGTCCATGGACAGACAATTTATCGTCTGTGAAGTGGGAAGGGTGCGAGTGTGTCACACCAGTCGATCGAGTCTTTGTATGAGATTAGCTGAGGCTTTGAGCGAATCAGGAAGGCTGGCTAGCTAACACTTCTGTCCTGCATGGGTTTTCGTACATTGCAACCAACGCGTGAATAAGAGGCAGTTGTTTTTATTGTGTAGAATTTATTCGATGATAGCTTTCTATTTCTATAAACAATTTTTCTATAAATCTATATATAATTTGATAAATTACTTAAAAGTCTACAAAACTGTAGCATACCCCAATGCTATTCTCTTTGAATGTTTGAATGTTTGATAATTTGCAATAGTTTATGTGATACATACGAAATTGTGTAGGTAATAAATTAAACCTAACAGTGAAATTTAAAAAGCAATCCTGGTCAGGACACCAATACTTCTCCGAGAATTTTTTTATTAAGTTTTTAAAATATTAACTGACGCAACAACGGAAGCAACATTGGCAACTCAAAGCATGATTCATTAAATCATGAATTGATATGCCTTCCTAAAACTACATTCACGTCATCTCTATTTAATCAAAGTAATCGTACCATCCACACCCAGTATTCGTAAAATCCGGATGCATATTGAATGATGAAAGGGCTGCAGGCGAACACAATCAATGAACAGAGCAGCCGCATGATCATGATGATGATTATTGTGTTTGTTTATTTTATTTAAAGCTCCAAACAGTCCCTCCGTGTTATGAAATAGGTGCTGGATGAAATGAAATGGTCAAACGCTTTTTGAAAAATCACCACCAATTGCTGCAACTGGTCAAACAAACAATTAACTCCAAATTTTCTAAAAAAAAAACCTTCCAAAGCCTGCAACAAAAACACAACCACACACAATAGATCCTCATCATAGGATAGTTTGTTGTAACCGTGATCGCTGATCCCTTCCGTTCGCTAACCGGACACCCTGCCGCGTCGGCAATCTGCCTCTCTGCTCCTAACGCGCTCGGTCGCATGGGCTAGGCGAGATGATAGAACGATGATTAACATTATCGTTATAAATTCGTATAGTAAACACTACTGCCATCGTAAACCCGTATGGGGTGGCATTTAGCACAAGGGCTGTTGAGATGGTTTACTTCAACCGCCAGCTGACCGGACTCGTCGAATGAGGAAGCGAATACGCGTACCGCTAGCAAACCCAGAGGGCTAACATTTAAATGAATAGCATGGTAATGATCGGGAATGATCCGGGCGAACCGCCTGATCAGGATAGAATGGCGGCAGCGATGGCACCATCTTGCGCTAGCGCATGAAAACCGTTGAGATGCATTGTTTGGATCCTGGAAAAAAGGGTGGATGGTAGTGAGATTTAAAATTAAGATTGAGCACACATATAGGCACGCATATTTTCTGTAAAAGGGCTGGCACGAGTTCCTCTAACAATTGCTCATTCGTTCGCTTGTTTGTTAATCGAATAAAGTGTCAAAATCATTGCTGTTTAGCGTTTACAGGGGGAACGCAATACTGAAAGGCCACTGAAATGCGATGGAAGATTCAATTTTTTTGTTACTCTAAAACTTTATTTAATGCGAATTGTGTTGATATGTTTTGTTAAATATTGATCATTGAATTTTTCCCTTTACAATTTTGCGAATATTACATGTACAGCAGTCGATGGCTTTCACGCGATATCTACTCACATTACACCATTTGCTTGCTGTTTGAATCTTTGCCATCATTGTCTTCCACGCATCGCGAAATGATGGATCCCTACGGTATGCATTGAAATGAGCAAACATCAATAGTTGGTCAATAGTTGCTTCACTAACAGCTTAATTTAACCGCAGCGCTTCGGGGTGTCGAAAGTAGCGCACAACTGTACGTGCCTGCATATAGAGAAAAGCGTCCCAGCCACTCCGCTTCTCGTGCACTGTTTTTATTTGCCCACTGGCCGAACACCCTTGATCCTTCAGCACGCCGACTCCGGTTTCCGAACAGACTGCCGACCGAGCGACCGATCGTTGCGTTGAAATGCATCGGCATGCGTTTGCTAAAACAATTAGCGTCAGTCGCGTTTGAAGCTGAATAATTATATTGTTTGCCCGTGTTGTGTTGCGCGCTATTACAACAATGGCCATTTAGCACGTCATCGCTGCACCTTTCATACGGGTGCATGGTATGATAATTGTGCCAACACCGACATCCGGCAACAACGAGCCGCCGGAGCAGTACCGCCGGAAGCCGAGACCACACATAAAGCCGGAATCAATACGGCAGCACCAGCGCTGCGTGGAGGATGGGCCGGCACAGGTGCTAATTACGTTATTATGTATGTTTGATTTGAAATTATCCAAACGCACCAAACACAACAAGGGATAAAAGTGTTTTTCAGCTACTTGGCCACCGCGACGATCCCACGCTTTGGTTTTACTGTATCCATCTAGAAATGGTCAAGGTAAAACCGTAGAACCAAGAACCAGTACTGTTTAAATACAAGTTGCAAGCACTGGAAAGGATTATGCATAAATATCATTGGTCGAAGTTCCTCATTTCTGAATAATTTGTTTTACAAAAATATCTCATCTAATTTTATGCTATTCACATAATATGAGCTATAATGGATAATAATATTGTCAAATTTTAACACTATGGAAAAGAAAGACCATAAAAAACTGTAAAAAAATCAATTTACCTATCCTTTTTATTTCCCTAAATCACAACAAGAAAAGACTGTCTCGAATTCAGAACTTGTTTGGCAACATTGACCCTTTTCGATGCTGTGAGTGTCGATACGTTGCCGTTTCGCAATATTCAATTTGTCGCTATCGATCCAACGCCTTGTTTCCATAATGATGGTAATCGATCAACAAATTTGCTGACCAATTTGCGCCGCGCATCACCGCGCAAACCCAGATCAGGATCCTGACGAAACTCCGGCAAGGTGTGTATAGTAATAGGATAAAAACTCAATTTCAGTTCCAGCGACCGATAATGATATTAATGACTAGGTGCGCGAGAAGAAAATTGGCAATCAAAGTGTAGCGGAAAGCAGCATAGCGTGATTACTGTTTCCATATTTTTTACACTGAGTGCCTATCCTTTATAGGACATCTTCGACGGGTTCCTTTCGATGCGTTAGTGCTCCCAGAAATCCAAATGTCGCAACCACGATGACAGTCAGTATTTAACCACTGATAAGGGGTAATTCTACGAACTCGTTGTCTTATCATCACTGCAGCTTCATACAGTTTTGCCATCAATCCATCAACCGGATCTGTGACAACTCCAGTTCCTTGGCTCACTTTCAACAGCTTGTTTCAACATCCTGCTCCACGCTCACCGAGGCAATCCACTTCAATGGGTTATCGCTGGTGCATAAAACTGATAATTAGTGTCAATTTGATTGAACTACAGGTCTTAATTATTCAATCGTGCCGCCAACCCAATCGATGCTGTGCGAAGGTTGATTCATAACCACATCGAACCATCGATTCTTCACCGCACTCGATACGATTCATTAAACTCGTGTTGTGCAAGAAAGGCTTTATCACCCTATTTTGCTTCCCCTTACCTAGTGGTAACGTACATTATTTTAAATTGGTCAGTGCATAATATGACATTCTACGTGTGTACTATTTAGTACTGACCTAATACTGTCAAAATTATGTCATGCTATAGTAAAACTGTTGTTTTTGAGTTCTCCAATCGCCACCCAAATAAGGATTTGAAAATTTCAACCTCAAGTCCTGCGCATCAAAAATACTCTAATAGAGTTCATGAGCAATCGGAGCTGTTAATTAGCATCAACTAGCGTTCCACGGTATGATCGGCATTTTTGTCAAACGTACGTCTTTGTGTGGCCGACTTTTGAACTATCATCGTTGTGTGAAATTAACAAAAACCATGCAAGAAAACCATTGAAACGCGACAAACTTACGACCTACGCGGTTGACAAACCCTACAAAACATCGGGGAAAGCGGTGACGTCATTACATGGTCCTCGTAGCCCTGCTGAACGCTTTGAAGTGCCCCGAATGATTAATTGAGCATGAGCCAATTAGCGTAAATTAGTGGAGAAATTGAAAATCGTCCACGCCGGTCGCCGGAAGATGAGCCACATTTTTAGAAGTTTGCGATAAGCGTTCCAATTTTTTCGTCCGATTTTGTCAATTGCTAGATTGCTGTGGTTCTGTGTATACAAGGTTAACAAGGGGTTTTTTTTCTATGTTTGCCATGTTTGTTGAGACAACCCGTGCACTAGTTCCGGTTGATGGGCGCCGTAACTGTGTTCTATTTCTGGTGACAGATTATTCTGGTAAGTATTTTTGCTTGTTTGCTTGTAACCCGATCGCCGATCAGTGATCAGAAACTTTGGAATGGAAAACAAGAACAATAAAGAAAACGCATTGCACTGTGGCGGCTTTGTTTGGCGGCAATCATAAAAGAAACGAATGACTTCAATTCACACCGACTCTATTGACTAATAAAAGCGAGGCAAAATCTTGAACTGCAGCACCTCAAAAACGTCGACACTGGAATAACATCGGTTGTACCGACTGTTTGCTCTATTAACACGGACTAATTAATACCGTATAGTGCCCATGGACGAAAACAGGCAAAACGTTTATCAGCCCATATTGAGCTAATATGGCAATAAACCTTTGCCTTTAAAGGCACCGCAATAGGAACAGTTTCAATCAGCAACATTTATACATCGTAAATATGATCCGAAAAACCACTCTTTGATGATAGCAAAAAAACCAAGCAATTTAAATGTATGGTATGCATACTTCTGATCCGTCATTTGCGTTTGATGAAGCAGTACTGCGATGTATATAAATTTCATGAATTAAACTATATGCTACACTTCATTGTTGAGGAAACTTCATATCACCAATTTACGCACAAAACAATGCTCCACATAAAAAAAAACCGATTGACTCCATCGGCCAATGTGTGAATAATTGAGTTTCTCTTCATTTGCAGCATCTTCAGCGTGGATCATCAACTAAACGGCTGCATTTTGGGATGCACACCAAATCAATTCATAACGGCTAACGATGAGCATAATTTTCACAAATTACTATTTCCCCCTTAATATGATCAAACGCTCACGAAATTAATGCGCGAAACGTGTGTGAATCGAATGCTTGCGGTGCCTCGATCGCAACGATTGCTAAATAACTGGTTTTGCTCTGCGCGCGGATCATTGAAGGCACCGATCAATTTTCCCGCGATCACAAATTTAATAATGTAATTTTATGGTCGAAGATCACAAATTGCAACACCGCGTAAGATTGATTCCCCATTTGCTCGTGAAGGTTGCACGCAAAGTTAACGTTGTTTCTTATTTTAGTTTAGTGCGCTTTAGTGGTGGAATAGTTTTGAAAAGCGTTAAACAATATTTTCTTTTAATAAAACAAGGAGATTACTATAGTTAGTAAGATCGTTTTAATTTATTTTTACGTGTTTTCGTTTGTGAGGATAAAAATATACGCTCACGACTTACTGTCTATGCACAAGTTTCTTTGAAAACTTCCGTTTAAGGGTACTATATATGTATAGAAGTATTATAGTTTTAAATTAAAGAGACACACAATCTTTTCAGTTCTCCTTTTCCAACCTCATCAATTTAGTGCTTCTCACACTTACACCGTGCAAGTGGACTCTTTGAACTTATGTTTCTGGTTGACTTGAGCGACAGTCATCATAACCAACATTCAATCCGTTATCGCTGCCCACGTTTAATGGACCAGCAAAAACTGTGAACCATCAGCAGCTCCTCCTCTTGCACCTTCAGCCATCTCCTTCCACAACTTATCTTCTCGCCTCACCAATCGTTGCTGAAAATTACTTATCCTGAAGCATGGCATCAGCTCTCTAGCAACGGCTGATTACAGTGATCAAAGTTAATGATTTTATATAAATTTTTCAACACATTTTTGATTGCAACGATAGGAACGACCGCAACATTCAGCACCCCGCTGCCCAGGGTATCGCCGGCGTACGTAGACGGTTGGTGAATCACGAACAGGGAGAAGAAGGTGGCAGTTGTGATAATGACGATAAATCGCTCGCTCTATCTCTCTATCACTACACGGTGGTTATTTTGACTTTTTCGCACTGCACCCCGCAAAACGCACTTGGAAAATTATCCCCTGTTAAACCGACCCAGCCGGCACGATGTATAGAAAATTGCGGAAGCTGTCGCTTTACCGAGTCTCATCCGATCGCTTCAGTCGCCCCGTATTCGACTACACACATTTTGATTGGAAAATCGCTTTATAAGCTACGGTTAGCGTCATCAAACTTTAACGTATCGGAACCGGAGCATAAATAAAGCATAAGTATGATAAACTCTAAAACACAACGATGTTACCAAGCAGACCAACGGGAGATAATTCTTATCAGAACAGTAAGGATGGCAGTTTTTAACGCACAAAGAATTTTTTACGTTCAAGTGTAATAGGAAATTGCTAATCTAACTTCGTCAAGCTAGAAGAAACGATTTGGCCATTGTTTGCTCAAAACTCAGTAGTACATAAACCCCGAACGATAACAATCGGCCAAGAATCAACATCACAATAGACCTCGAAACCTTCACCAAGGTACCAAGTGCGAATTGCATTCTTGAGCTGTCGAGAGGGAAAGAAACAGATGGGATGTATTGAGCTGTGAATTATACGAAACAAATTTACTATCAATGTTGAAGATGTGCAAGGAAGGGAATGAAACAAACATTATCGAAAGAGTCATAAATCATTAATCCTTCTGCATTTCAATTTTCAAACGGTCAAGCTAGAAACGAATCCAAAAAAAAAGCTATATCTCACCAAAACCTTAAAGAAAGCTGATGTGTGTCAGCTTGTCTACTTTTCGCACCCCAGCCAAACCGTGCTTATATGTCGACGGGGTGTAAAACGTTTGATTCTGGGAAGGCGTTACATCTAATTATTACATTACCGCCCCCGAAAAACCGTTCCGAGTCACAGCACAGCGTCTGTCTGGGTCTGTCCCATCCATTCGGACACGCTCTTTTGGTTAATCCGCTTACCGATGGGATCGCTGATTGGATTATCGACTGACCCGACTTATCACACCAGGAAGTCAGCAAGTCGGGTCATCACGTGCCATGTTGACCACCTTGGAAGAGCAAATATTTTGCATACAACAGCCGAGATCCGGGCCGAGCTCCCTACAATCCTTTCAGCGCAAGCATGAGTGCACCTCTCACAGGATTGTATGAAGGCATAGTGGTAGCAAATGTGAGCATAGCAATTTCGAGTTGAGATAATGCCAGGTAGCTTGCTATCCATCGCAAACATATGCACGGAATTCCTGCGCCTAATTATGAGTTATTGGACATCCTGCCCAAAACACTCGTAAATTTGCTAGTTCGACGATCGAACGCTGATGATCGCACGATAGTGTGCGTACTAACCTTCCAAATTCCACAACTCCTCCTCAGCCGACATCGATAGACTTTCATGGTTAAGGCTTACGGTGGGGGACTTTAACATATGAAGAACATCCAGTAGCCAAACTGATTCGAACTAGCAACACTCTGTTCCCACATGCCATATCATTCTTATGCGCGAGGGGATGAATAAATCAACGCTTATCTGTTTCCAAAAAAAAACACGCTGCTCGAACACACAAACGGCCCTTTTCCAATACCGAAACTGAAACTGGCTCCACTAACAAATTAGAAATCGAAACCTTTCGTTTCGGTTGTGACTTTGGAAATATTAGAATCTCTTGAAACATCATCACTAGCTGTACATATTTCTTAGCGGTGTTCCCAGTCGCAGCGCTCTAGATTTTTATAGACCATTTAAGTGTCCCAAAACCGTTTCATCCGCTCACCGCGTAACAGAGCTCCAATTCGAGCATGCTCATTAGCATCAAAATAGTGCCGTATCGGTTATTCATGTGTAATAATTTATGATTTTATTATTTCATCCCCGGCGGCATCGAGGGTGGCGATCGCGGATGATCGTCGCCTTAAACAAAACCCAAAACAGGTTCAGTGCGCACCCCTATTCCGCTGTACTATGATAACTTCAAATGGTCAAACTGTAAGCTGAGCCGTATGTGTGCTAGCGGATCGGTACTATGAGCAATAAATCAGTGAGAAGTTATTAACTTGCTGCCGGTCGTGTTGGATTGCTTCTGAACGAACACCCGCTAGCGTCTTGCGGGCTGTGATGCATACACCGCACTAGGGACCCTTTTATGACGCGTGTCTAAACGACAAGAGCCAAAGGCAAACCGTTTCGGTTTGGACACAAATGCAGAGAGCTTTCCGAAAATGCATTCAGTAACGTGCTATCGCATTCGGAAAATCTATAGCCGAATGACTTCCAAGCATGGAATGAAGTAATTATAATGCCATAACAATTGTCACTTTACTAATATCAAAGCTAATGGTGTTGCATGTTATCAAATTAGCCTTCTACATTATGATCTGCTCACCGAAGCGCTTAATGCGTTCAAGAATAAATGATAAAATTGCAGTAAATTGCACTTGTACAATGATCATTTACAGTTTGAACAATGGTTAAATTAAATTAATATCTAAGCGGTATTTCCCTGTTTTATTTTCAGTCAAATCTGATAAAAACGTCAAAAACAGATAAGACTAAATATTTCAAAAACTTCAAACACTTTTGGAAAGGTACATTTGGAAAAATCCTTCATCCGTTAATGATGAATGCTTACTATCAATGAGATCAAAGGGTTACGATTAATTGTTCGAGTAGTCTTGTGATTTTAATTAATTTCTTCAATTGGCAAACCAAAACTATGATCAATCTACTGCACAGTGACTATTCTTTCACAAAGAGAAGGAATTTCACCTCCTTCGCGATACACACGATCACACCTTTTTTCCGTTTACACTCCCTGCCGTGCAGCAACAATCGTGAACAGGAGGAGTTGAACTGGAAATTGTTTCCTAACCCTTCTGTGCTGGATGATAAACCACCGTACCAAAGGCAATATCTGGAAGTGCATCAGCAACCAGTATGGTAAGCAGCGCTGAGGTTGCCAACAGTGCAGCTATAAACATTTTGTGTTAAAAAGTTTCAACAATGCTCCCCGCTTCTGTTCCGGCCCGTCCGTGTGTCGTGTCTGTTTTAACCGTTTGCTATGTCGGCACCATATCCTGCACGCCCCACCGTGAAAAAGCAATACAAACTCCAAGACGTCAACTTGGCAGCATGACTATAATGTCTTTATTAACTGGCGATACCTTTTTCACCCTGTTTTCCAACTCTGTGTTTTTTTTTTTTTTTTGGTGTGCAATTTATTTGTTTTCCATTTTCACCGCACGATTGTCACCCCTTCCCCGCCAAAGTCAACAAACGGAACACTCCTTCGGTGATTGCAAACTGAAGCATTTTGCCTACCGCAGCTAAGTGCCCAGCCAGTGAGCAACTGTGGAGCCTCTCCCAGGCGCAAAAATGCAACCTTCAGGCACACAGCGGCTCAGAGAGTGGATCGAGCGGGTTTTGTCGCCTGATTATGAAAATGTGCCGCATGCATTTGAATATGCAGCGATCCAAAACCGACCGGTTACCGCATGCAATAGCCAATTGAATTTCGATTTTTTAACATACCCATGCCTTATTATTGAAATGAACTTGTTTGAATGCAATTGCAACAATTTATAAATCATTCATTTATATTTTTTACCGAATGCTGTAAAATCTATTTTGTTTCGAAGATTTTGTTCCATTATTGTTTATTTATGTTATTTAAATATTTGAAATGTTTGCCAACCTCACAATCCCGTACAAACTCCGCAAATTATACTAAAGTATTAAAGCATTTTCTATTCCTGCTTTGTTCGCTCTCGCCGGAATTTCTTGCACATTATTCTACGGACATCCGACAAAACACCATTTTGAAAGCAACCTTCCCTCGGCATGTTTATGATTTATTGGGCACGACTTTGCATTTATTTCATGTTTGCGCCCTTCATGCTGAAGCGCAAAACGGCACATCGTTGCATTATTCGGTGCTGTTGCACTTCCACTAAGCATTGATCTTCACTCTCTTTCTTAAGCCGCGCGTGCTGTACATAACATTTATGAACCTTCTTATAAGCAATCAGAAAATTTTCCCGCTGAAAAGCTAATACGTACGACCCAACACGTAAATGGACGGTCTGCATATGAATGCGATTTGTGCGATTATTGAACTTAATCTCTTCCGCTGCCAGCAGTCCAACACCGATTGCATATCTTTTTCGTTCGGAGATAGGGTGATATAAAACAATCGTAATAGTATTACCAAAACGGGTTTACATACCAAACAGTCGGTTTGCACACTGCGCACGGTATACGATCTAACCTGCCGAACCCGCCTGAGATCCGAAATAATACCAAACAATTGTCAGAATAAAGGTGAAAACAATTTGCAAGCGTATTCATAAAAGCGATTGTTTTCTCGTTGACACTCATGCACGAATGTCTGTAAACAATGACTATTATTATCTGCCGTGTGTTGAAACGAACGCATGCAAATCATTTTACTATTCGTGGACGATCGTTCAATCTTCGATTTTTGGTCAAACCCCAAAGCATTATTCATGAAAATGATAAACGTGTTTGATTGTTTAGCGCCAGAACGTTGCCAGCATCGCGCTTCAGCACAATTCATGTACAGTATAATAATATTTGATTCGTTCCAAATTATTACCTACATACTACAAACGTACACAAGAATCTCATACATCTTTCAGACCTATATGTAATGATATTTTCTTGAGAGGAATTTATATTCAACCTACGATTCATAGTCCATAAAACAACCGCTGGCAACTGTCGTCAAGCTGTCTGAAACGAAACCGTAGCTCATCATTCTCTTGACGAACATAAAACCGTCGTACCATCATTAAGCCTTGCTCATTACGCTAATCCGCCTCCAGCTCTGGCGTGACAATCGTGCTAACGCGCGACCTCTTCATTTGACATCTTCGTACATCCTCTTCAGCTGGTTTTCAAATGAAACTTGGCACTCGCGGCTGCTATAAATCAATCAGCATTGTACAGCAGTGGATTCCGACTTCAAACAGCGCCCGGAACGCATCCTGAGTGAAACACATTCCGCACTAAATTTACATCCTTAACGGTCGTTTACCGCAACCAACTTTAAATGCTTCGTTAAAGAAGTTTCCTATTTAAAAACTCCCAACAAGCAAGCCGTTCTTCAAGATATAAAAAAAAAATCTTCCATTTTTGAGCACTCAAATGTGCCATCTATTTAGAATGTCCCAAAGCAATAGCTCAATATTCTTCAGCAACATGAAAAATTGCCATTTACTTTCCACTGCACTCACATGCCGTCAAAAGTCACTGCAAAGTTTACCGTGACTCCAGCTCTGGCTTTCTTTCTTTGGCGATATTTGTTTGTCTTCTCGCCAAAAGCAATGTTCGTCTTTTCTTAACAAGGCAAAGGCTCTGTTTGGACAAAAAAAAGCAGAAAGAACCCATAAGAAGGAACAAACTCAACGCTCATCACGTCGGGATTCGCAAGCACTTTTTCGTAAGAAGATTACAAATTTCGCTTCAGTTCAATTTTACAATAACTGTAACCCATAACCGTCGGTAGCGGAGCGTACGAAAACAAAATCACCGGAGAAAAGCCAGCACAAATCCTGGCTGCAAATGCGCCCCGTGCAGGCGTAAACGTTGTCTTGCGAAACTATGAACCGGGAGGCGACCGTAACGAGATAACAACAAACTTAAATTGGATTTAGTGATCGACTTAGGTTTAAGCTGGTTGTAATCCTGTTTTGTCGTCGATTCCCTTTTTTTTCTTTCCACCCACACACTGGTCCCTGTAGTTGAACTACGGTCGATGCCGATTCGACGCTCTAGACCTTGGTAGGAATAGCAGCGAGCAAAAGGATTTTGACATCAAACGATTTTGATTTTTAACTACCATTTTTTTCTAACCGCGAGGCGGAATTTGCCAATATGCTTTAGCGAAAAAGTTTGTCGATCCATCTAAATGACGCTTCAGTTCAGCCACCATGACCACAGAAACAATCGTCAATTGTCGGAGGGATTAGTTGTAAAATCTTAGCTGCAAATATTTTCTTGTACGTGATTATAAAGCGTGATACACTCCGAGGCGCAATTATGCTCTTGGACAAGCAAAACAGAATCCAACACACACAAAAAAGTCGCTTACTGTCTGCCGCTACAGAAACGTACAACAGGCCAGAAAGGGGATAGCCCACCACAATCAACCCTCCGGAGGCAACAAATAACGGGCACGAACGAATGTCTTAATTTGATTTAATGGTTATGTTTATGGTACGGTTGTTATGTCAAGGTGTTTCAGTAAAAAAAAAACAACAACATATAACAACCCAGAATGCCATTCCTATTCACTAACCTTATGTACCAATCGGCCGTACCGCTGGCCAGCGGTACGAATTGATCTCCCAGATCGTGCCAACGCACACGCCTGCCCAATCATGGCGCTCCAGAAGCACTCCCCCTTCGAAACGAAAGCTTCAACGCAAAGCTTCTTCACACAGCTACACGCGCCTTATATACTTTTCGGCTTTATATTTGCGTTGTTCCCCTCTTCGATGCACGTGCTTTTCGAGGGCGATCAGCATCTCGCGACTGCGCTGTTCCACCAACACTCGTGCGCGGCCACTGCACACAGGGGTGTGTGTTCGTGTGTGCATGTGGTCGCAGATCGATGCTCCACCTTATTACCACCCCACTTAACCTGAGCAGCAACGAAAAGGAAATAAGCGGGGCTTATCTGGCTGGGTGCACAGTTGCACGCTTCAACGCGATCGCGATGTTTAGGTGTCGATACACGGGGCAGCAGTAGCGACGGGAATTCGGTGGGAAATGATCTTCACGTCAAGCCGATGGCTACGCTGCTGTGCAGCAATGGCGCTTTGACGCTAAGGGTGCTACAAATTGCACCCTCTCCAGCATACGCACACACCGATCACGAGCTGAGTTCAGTTCAATCGGACAGCCAATCGATGCACATCTTACCGGTGCCGGGGAAATTCGAAACATGCAGATTGTGGAGGCTATTCGTCGTCAGATTGCGATGCGAGAGTATCAGACGATGAACATACTTCACACGATACTTATACAATAATTGTACTAATTTGTTAGCAACTTTTGCGAAAAAAGTGCTGAAGGTAAGTAACGGGGAAAACCTCTCATCTCAAACTTTGTTTTCTACACTTTGTTGTAGAATTTGTATGACGTTTCTAGACATTGCTTTGAGCGTTATTTTACACATTTTTACAAAATAACCCTAGAAACTTTAAGATTTTAATAATTCTATACTTCAGTGCAGTTTCTTTATTACCAAAGAAAACAGTCATGTGTACAATCTTTAATAGATTTTATGAACGTAATCTGATAATTAAAATCAGATCCTCTGGCATTTTTAAAATTACTGATGAAATACATGACCTATTTGATAAATAAAATCCAGTATATTTTATTGTACCAATAACCAACTTTTTATCAACTCTATTATTTACAAACAAAAAATTATTTCCTAAAGCTACAAGCCTCAAACCGAAGCTGCTTCTTATGCATGGAATATTGGTGTTTAATAATCACTGAAAACGATTTATGTACTAAATATTCATAAAACTAATACAAACAATAACTTAACTAAATAATAATTCACTACGTCGTACGTGTGTCTTATTTTGGGAGTCAGATACTTACTTGGTTTTACTTGGTCATACTTGGACGTTGGTTTTCCATCTACGATAGTCTACGGCATAGTCACAAATCTACCACATACTCAATGCTGCACATTTTCAGTTAATAAATCAAACAATAAGCAAGAATTTATATTCTGCTCCCAAAATTTAAATAAACTTTTATTTATCAAGACGTTTCAGGCCACCCGCGGCAAATAAATATTAATGTGATTCTCACACGTACGCTTTTAATGTATTTGGAGACTATTAGTCTAATTCTACTGTTTACGAAACAAATCCAAAATATTAAACTTTCAGAACAATGCATAAATGGATTCAGATTCAAATGCATAAAATATATACCTGGCTATTGATCTATCTGTATCTAAGTCACGGATAGTCATTCAAGAAGCAAGACTAGAGTAAAATAAGAGCGACTTTTGGAATCATGACTTTATGATGGTTTACTAGACTTAATATAGAAAAATTATTTTACAAAATCAATATACAAGATTACCTCACAAATTCATCCAAACATGATATCTGTTTGTTCCAATATGTTTTCTAATTTTTAATTATGTTTTTCTTTATTGACATAACTATTTTTTAAACCATTTTCCCTTTAAACTTCTTTGCGTTCATTTTCCACACAACGCACCCCATTCCCGTACAGCTCTGGCTTCCACGCCTTATTAGGCAGCTACGCGAAGGATCGCACGAGTGAAATGGCATTGCATTCCAGCATGTCAATGCGCACTGATTGCACACTTATGTAAAACTGTGAAGCGTACAACAATAACGCAAAAAAAACATGCCCCCATCGTACCACCGCAAACAATTGCACAGTCAAATAAAATGATGACAATTTCCCTATCTTCGCTGACCGATCGAATGATTTATTTTATTTTATTATAAGCCACTATTATTTTTACTAATTGGCATATTTATATTGCTTTATAATGATCGTTATGCAGAGCATGGGTACGGAATGGTGTTCTTATGTTACACTCTCGTTCCTTGCAGCAAAAACGGATCTCAATTCATCCGTGGCTGCCACGGGACGGTGGAAAGACAAAGGCACTGAACGATGGGCTCAAGACGACGCTCCAGCGATAAGCGTGGATACTGCGAGTGTCACTCTTGGTAGGTCAACAATAGCGATTAAACCGATCCGATTACACCGATTCATGCCATCGCGGGACCGTGTATGAAACACAGTCACCGTGGTACTATTGTTATGTCTTCAAACTGCATCCCAGCGGATAAAACACAACAACCACCTACCTTCTCGCGGCAGAAGTAGCGAAAGCGTTAACACACTGTGCGCACCAACTCCACTGTGAGAAGTTCGTTAGAATAATTTATGCAACGGATCATGCGCTGTTTCTGTCACCCTTTTCCAATGTTTCGCTTGCAGTCCGACAGAAGGAACAGTTCCTTCGAGCTTGAGGAGTTTTTACTGCTCCCTTTAAGCAAAACATAACGAAAAAAAGCCCTTCTCCCCGACACAACCGTACGATTGATTGATTTCCTTCCAAGAAAACTTTGGTAAGCAAACGTAGACAATTAAACTCACAAAACGCCATCAGTGGATGGCAAACTCTCAAACCGCTTCGTTCCTGCACGATGGCTGACTTTGGTAGCTATCCCGTGCGCTTGTACGTAATCTGTCTGGCTTCTCATGTTTGCGATACTTTGGTTTGGTTAGCAGTCCCCTTAAATTGTCTGTTGTTAATAAAATTCCAATCATATCATTCCGCATACTGGCGTATTGTGGTAGCACCTATACGGCGTGTACATTTCGAACCCTTCAACGAAATCTACGATCAGTCACAGTTGCAATTTCCTTAAAAATGGATTGTAATGTTTTGTAGAAGCTAATTAAAACAATGTTAGTAGTGTACTGATAATTTTATCGATAAAACTTTGTCCTCAATCATCAAAACATCAAATTTTGATGGAATTTATATGGAATATTAGCAACAAAAGTTGCCAAGAAATTATGTAACGTGCCATCATTAGAAATCAAGGAAACAGATTAATTTTCCCTCCTCATTCCGAAATCACACAAATCTCCTTCTAGCTACAAGGACACTGCGCTCGTTTAATGATTTCCAAGAAGCACTTGGTGGTTTGCGTAGAAAAGCAAACCACCGGCAAAAACTTCCTTAAGCTCCACGAATCCGTAACACCGCCCCGCACTGTAAGCCCTTTGTTGCTGGGATCCTGCGGCCCCGTACTGTCGCACCGGTATATTCCGACATCCCGATCGCCTTTCCGACAGCCTCAACAACGTCAACAAATGCGAGAACAGCTACATCACTGAAAACACTGCAACAACACACACACACACACAAAACGGTAGCAAATTTTCAAACGCGAATCGACGCGATGAGATTTACGGCCACGGTTCGGAGGAATTTTGTCCAATTAGTGAAGGGATTGTGAACTTCTTGCCTTCAGTTTTTCTGTATTTCGTGTGCCCTTCCTGTCGCTTTTGTCTTTCAGCGCGTTGTTTTGCTTCATTGCAGCCAAATTTATTGTGCGCTTTTTTTTTGGTAAATTTTCAGCACGTGGAGAAATATTAAAAGGTGTTTATAGTTTTTTTTAACAAAAAAAGGGCGGAAGATCAAGCACTGTGAAAATTATTTATTATTATCATTAATTACTAAATATTATTACTAAAATTAACAAATCAATAACATAATTTCTAAATTCAATTACTAAACGCAATGTAAAGAAATTCTAAAAACAAAACTGATAAAGTTATCTGTACGTCCCATAAATAAAGACTTGAAGTTTTAAATAACACTGTCCATTTTTATCGTAAACATATTACTTTTTATATTTTATTTAAAACTCTTTCGAAACATGAATGAATTATTCCCTCCGACAAATTATTCACCAACCATGAAATGACGGGTAATCTATCAGTCGTATATGTCACTCGACTCGACATACCCAACAATGGCCCCCAAAAGGGAAGCGCACGACTTCAATGCAACGCTCAAAGTAAAGAATGAAAACCCCTCGAAACGTGTTGAGTTTTGCTAGCCCATCACACTTTTGCACCCGGACAATAATCTCATGGCCGACTGGTTCACGTTTTAGCAACGCGTTAAGTCAATTACATTGTAAGCGTGTCGAAGTCGCATAATAAACCACCGGGCGGCACGCAATCATCGACGCCATTAGCGTCAAGCTTTCGTTGAAGCGAATTGCATTTTTTTTGTGTGCGGGTTTCGCTCATTCACCCATAAAATGTGACTATGATATTAATTATGCGATAAGCGAATGTGTCATTCTGTTTGCCGTATTGGTCTGGCTGCTGTTATGGTACGCAATTGGACTAAAGTCCGTGCTCGAGAGGTTCGGTGGAGCAAAGCACCAAGTGCTCTGCAGCGTCCGAGTGAGATATGCATTAAACGCTAATTAAATTATGTTAACCTAGCAGACAGCATCATTAAAGTACATCGAAACATACCGTAGCTTCCATCACTGGGAAGCGCATCGTCAACTCATTTGAGAATTATTAATTAACTTTAATTAATGGCCCTCCCGTAATGCTGTCGGCTGTTGGCAAGAAACAAAAACCTTGCCCCGAGACACCTAGCACTGCACTCTACCGTGCTGCTAATTTACCATTGAAGGACTGTTTCGTCAAACTATGATCTTCGTGGAAGTTGGTCACTCTTCTGTACATCCCCTCTTTCCTTCTCCTTTCATGCGCACCCCGCTGCCTCCTTCGAAACGGTCTTTGAACGGAAAAGGGGTGCATTGGGTGCTCATGCGAATTACACAAATCGTTACCATTTCCACCAGCAATCATGGAACCAGCTTGTTCGCTCGATGTTCTCGCAGCATATTAATGATTAAAATGTGCACCAGAATCTCTAGTTAGCACGCAAACTTCGACTGCTGTAAGCAGCAAAACGATCGACCAACACGGGACAGAGATCGCGGTCCATTTGTCAGATTGTTCCGGGGCTGGTAACTGGCAGTTTGCTTGGGCTGACTGCCGGCCACAGGAAGCGGGTCGTACAACGCGCTCCCCGCAAAGCGAGATGGAATAATTTGAATATTTTATTATGCTCACCAGCGGCTTATCGCGATGAATGGGGCTACTAACGTTGCTCTCGTGATCCAATTAAGTGTCGCCCTCACCGAAGCTGCCCCCGGGTGCGCGTGTTACACAGAAACAATATCATTATCCGACCTCCAACGACCGGAGCACTGTTTGCCGGGGCTCTCCCATTCGACGACGCTGTACGGGAAACGGAATGAAACACGAAACGCTTCTGCCATGCCCGAACGCAAAACAAAACAGCGTTTGATTCGGCAGCTGCTAAGTCTGAGATTAACGTCCGCAAATCGATCGCGAAAGACTTTCGATCGAACCCGCGCCCGCTCAACGGGCGTTCGAGCGCGGGTAGGTGCTGAATGGTTCACCGAAAAAGGAAAAAACCAGACATATTGATCCAGCTCGGTGTGGAAGCTGACCGGGAAAGGTGGCTAACAGCAGGATGCCGAAGCGGTAGAACAAGAACCCACAAAACCCCCTCGGTCGAAATTAGCGGACCATTTGAAACTGTCAGCTACTGTTTTTGCTAATTAATAACAATGTTTAGGAGCCGCAGTTTGAAATAAGCGATCGTGCGCGTAAAAGAATCGAAGAGAAACAGCAACGTTTCGGGCTCGTTTCGGTGGAATGTCACTTTCGGTCGGTTTTGCTTTTGTTGCTGTTCATCCGTAACTGTACGTTAAAAATTTATGCTCTGATGTAAATTTGTTATTTCCACTGTTCGCTGTTAAATGTTATTGACTGGGAAAAGAAGGGAATTTTTGCGATGGGTAGCATTCGCTTCCCGATCACATGCGATTGCAAATGTGAATGCAATTCCAAGTACAAATGGTAAATTTTTCTGTGATTAAATAAAAAATTAAAAACAACAAACGGAACTGTTTTCACAATCCCGAGGCAAAAATCAAACAAGGTTTTAATTAATTTTCCACAGTTCTGAAAACAAAAAAATCGTTACATTGAAATCGCGCTCATGCCACATTAGCATTGTGCGGGCATCACTATCTTGTGCTCAGTTTTTCGCAAATAAAATGTAAATTGAATTCACAGAATGTAATAAATTAAATCAATCGGGTGCGCTTCACTGTAAGGTTTCGTTCCTGTCCGCTGGTCAACTCGATCTCGTCTTTATCTTGAGCAGCCGTAGGGACGAAGGGCGATGTTGCCGCCAATGGAGATGATGTTGGGCGCCCAACCCAACCCAGCGGCCCGGTCGTAACAGTGCGGTAATGGCAAACGAAACCACAACCGAACAGCGTACATGAATGTGATAAACAATTATGTCACGATCTTTTTATAATTAAAATATTTCTCATTAGCGAGGGTCCCCTCGGTAGACCGAAACGGTTTACCAATTAAACTTAATTTGTAATTGCTTAATACCTCTGCACCGGGTATGTATGTGTACGTACTCCAGGGTATGTAGGTGCATACCGGGTCGTGTACATGTCGAAGTGATAGAGCAAGACCTTTCCGCAGTTAACCGCACTCGGATCTCGCTGGGTAAAACGGGTGGCCCGCACCCGCACCCGGGAGAGTGCTAAAAGTCGTAAAAATGTAGTAAACGTGTGATTGGAAATGCAAAGCTCCTCAGCATCACCCAGCTCGGCACACTCGGCGCTAGGTTGCGGGCTCGAGGCAGACGGTGGAAAATCACTCGGCGGGGGCACACGATGTGCATGCCGATGTGCGGCAGAGCAGAGGCATGAGATTATGTTTCGATTTTCCCATTGCACTCTGCTCATTTACCGCATTTCCTTCGCTAGTTTGCAGACCTCGAAAGCCCTTCCAAGCTGCCACTTCCAGCTAAATCGTTGCATCTCTTTTAACCATACATACTACCACCTTCCCGAAACGAATCCATGGCCGTTTTATGTGGTCCTTTTCTTCTTTTCTCCCTTTTTTGCATCCGCAGCAAAAGCTGAAAACTAGCATCAAATCACAAATCGCCAACAGGCCAGACGTCTTTCGTGACTGCTGTTACTCGCACGTTTGCCCACTAACAAGGATGTCGCGGAACGTTTTCTCCATGCTTCGGTTTTGACTGTTGGCACTTCTTCGGTACTTCTTGTCTCGTGTTCTTTCTGCAGCGTTCAGCATTTTCTCGGACACACTCCTACCAGTGTCTGCAGGATAAACTCCAAGATGCAGGGAAAGGAACCTTCCGACGGGACGGCTGTTTTATTATTTTCACGCTCGATTTAGTCGCTTGATTACAACAAACCTACCGAGAAGGAGGTACCAACCGATTGCATGGAATGTGCAACCGGAGCAGTAGAAACTCGGACTGGCGCAGTAGCACAAGCAACTAAATAAAGTGAAAGAAAGCCACCCGACGACGGTGCATCGGCGGGGACCTTTAAAAAAAACACAATCATTTAGTTTATGGCCATCAAACTCTATCAAACGTCAGTGAGCTTGCAGCAGCTACAAATGTTGTGCTGGTAAATTGTGCCGTTAAATTTTACGATATTATCTATTCACAGCAGGGTGGATGGGTTTTGCGTGAGTACAGCGCGATCGTGAAGTGATCGTGGTACAAGTGGCAGGGTGTTGTTAAATAATGACAACATGAATGGCTCCTGGGTAAAATGTAGACGATGTTACATGGTAAACACAATGCGCGACTAGTATTCTTACTATTTAGCATCGGTACACTGAACACTGAAAGTTTACTCTCTTTGTAGAAGATCACAATTTATGCACAATGTTCACAAGTCAATTTAAATATAAGAGATAAAATAAGTTCCTTGGCGATAGCACTCCAAATGTACTATACTATAAAATGCTGTGCCTTTTACTGTGGCCACTCTTGCAATACCCGGTTCGAACGGATTACCTATAGTCGATAGATCTTCTCTGTTATCTTCCTCGTTTGATTGTAGCAACTCATAATCGACCATACTTTGCTGCTCCCACCAACAGCATAAACTAGAGGCCATGAATATTCGGCGTCGCTTTCGTTGATGAGGCACATCCACACGATCTCCGACGTTTTAGAACGAACGTCGTAATGGCAAATGGCTGAAGGTCTCGATGTGAGTTCATCTTGTGTTATAGTACGAAGAATTTCGGCAGACTTTTTTTTTGTAATATGATGTTGAAGCAGTGAAACTTCAGCACAAAATTTGACAATTTTAGAACTCACTGCAATTACGTCATAAACACTTTAGCCAAATGACAGATAATGTAAAAAGAATGACTAACAATTACATTCCTACTTGACAGATTAAACAAACCTGTAGCGACCAGTGGCGTCATCTGATGTGAAAATGTCACAAACTTATTTATATTCCTAATAGTTATTCGCCATGGTCGTCATCCTTTACGCCCCAACCACGCCGACAAAACTTGGCTCATTTAAACGCATAATTATCAGCTAACCAACCGCAACGAAACTATCCCTTAACATCGAATGGTAGCCTTTAATGATGTCGTAGCAGCCGTACGACACACCAAGTCATCACGAACGGACATCACGTACCGAACGCAACCTGTGTCTTATTGTGATGCCGCCTAAACGGCAAACAACGAACCACTCACAAAAAAAAAATCCTTTCCAACCAAATCACCCACCATCCATCGGCAACAAATTCACCGATGTCCGTCATCGGTCAGTTTGAGGCAAAAATCAGCATTAATGAATCCGTGGCACGGTTACGTTTTGCCGGAGCCTTTCCGACGCCCGCCGTGCTGGTTGTCATGCCCAATGGAGTAAATTTATGCACATCAAATACCGAAGCGAAGCGAACAGCCCTTTCCGAGAGTGGTGTGCCGAGACAAATTTGCTACTCTCACCACGGCCATTCCGAGCCGACCTGCGAAACATCGCCATCAACATGCGAATCGCACGACACCGTAGGTTTCACTTAATTAATTGTATAATTTTTATCTCTCTTACTGCGTGTACGCACACACACCATGCGGTACGGACAGTTCCAAATAGGTAAAACCCTTCGTTCCCTGCACCTTCCCTGTGGAGATTGGTCACAGCAAAGCGAATAGAGTACCTCAACCTCATTATCGCTCGTTTATTGACCACTTTCGGCAAAGGGGGTTGTTGTCCGGGTGTGTTTGTGTTGTGGGCAAAGTGTTATGTGACGGCAAACTTCACCGCAGCATCGATTGATGTCATGACGCGTACGGGCGCAGCTGCATTTATGACGCTCAGGGACGTTGTACGGTGTGCGTAGCATGAAATGTTTTCAAAGCTTGGCATATTTGAATTACTTTTCATTGCTTCCCTTATTCTAGCTTTGGGTAAAGTTTTGGAATTTGTTATAGTAATTTACTATTTTTATTCAACGGAATATTCAACGTAAAAAAAAGTTTCTGCCATGTTTTCAACTTGACATCAGTATCCTCTTACTAGTATCTTCCTCTTACTTACTTACTCGTACAGCCATTACAGCCGCTTACTGATCTCAGCCTGCTGAAGAAATACTCTAAACGGCTGAAGGTCGAGCGCCGTCGTCTACGAAGCCAACGTTCCCGTTTTTCTAAAAAAAGTCGGAAGAGGATTGATTCCAACTATCTCGTGTGAAGACCGACGACCTCACCATTAAACTATCGAGTCGCACCATTTACATCCGTATGTAGTGTTAATATCTAGTCTCAAAAAGCACATCGCTACAAGCTACTTTCAATGGCATTAATGCTCACGTTGTAATTATCTTGCCTAATTTTCTTCAACCGTCCTCACCATATAGACACAGTCTCCAACAGCTACGCCTATAATACCCGAGGTACAAAACTGTCATCATTAACAAACCCGGTACGGCCAATTATCGTCGCCCACGTCCTGACAAGTCTGGCCACAATTAATCAATCAAAAGTAAAAATTGTGCTCGCCTGATTTGAGGCATGACAAGATGTCGTCTCGTTTTCCTAACCACGATTATAGCGGGGCTAATCATTTCGCGGTCCCGTAGTCTCCATACGTTGCTCAAGCATGGTCCTATTAAGCTCGGTGCGTGTAAAGAAAACGGTAGAAACGTTTTAGATCCAAGGTGACATAACAAATAACGTTCCCGCAGGTAGTCCGTGTGTGACAGTTTTCGTTCTAACTGACATCAGTTTTCCACCATTTGCGCGACCATGTCTCGGACGACGAAGACAGCGGCGTAAAGGCGGAGTGGATTAAATTAATGAATTTCCATTACAATCCTCGTAAGAGCTCGGCCAGTCTGGTGGTGGCACATTTTTCCAAAACTCCTGTAACATGCCAATTTTGTGCCTCGAAATACGGTCCACTGCTTGTTTGTCAATTAACACAAAACAGGAACAAACTAATCCCGACCAGATGAGGGAAGAGCCGAGGGGTCACGATCACGTCCGCCGACGCCGTGTTCGACCGTGATTAATTGTCCGATGCCGGATGGCATACCGAGCAGGAGCTGTCGATATTTTCGAAATGTCAAGCATCAGGTTCTATGAATTATGATCTTGCTGAGAATCTTAAGGGATGATCTGGTTTCAATTCTTACGTGTGTTTATCTCTTAAACATTCTATCGCATTCGTCCTCCACATCCACCCAGTTGCTGCCGGACAGCTCACATGTGCCACATGCATGTTTTTACTCGGTTTTGTTTTTCCTTTTTTTTAAATCAAATAACATCATTGCGTACGGACGTCCTATCGATCAATTCGAACGATCGATCGATCGAAACTCTGACGCCACTTCGATCGGACTGCAACTTCTGCTGCTTAGCGGCTCTTATGGTTGTCAGACAAAACGCAATGACAAACGTCCATTATCGAACGCCACCAAAAAGCTTCCATCCAGCGCATACACACACCATCGGAGGCCATCGTGCGGCCGTGTGCGCTTCCAAGAAAGAAAACCTACCTCTCACGCATAAGCTGACAACGGAGTTGGAGAAGAAAAGTATACACAAAACCTGTACGCCACCCTCCCTTACCTGGGGCGAAGGAATGAACGAGCAAAAACCAGGCACCGCAAACACTCGGTCCGGACCGTTTTGCTAAACCAGACCGGGTACGAATGCATTATTCCAATTTTAAAAATTAAAATTCTTGGAAAATAACTGAACAATTAATTCCCGATTGCGCAGCATCGACGACCGGTCGACCGGTGCACGCAGTTTTACGCGCGCGCAGTATCAATGACCGACCGCGGCTAAGAAAAACACCGCCCCAAGGGAGGGCCAGGTGAATGTGAAACAAATGAGTCTTCGACAACGGAATAATCGGCAGCGTTGCTAATTTTTTATTAATTTATGAAACATGTCCCGCTGGAAATGATCTCATCAAACCGTTCGCCCGACACTCTGGTCTGCGGTATGCACTGGGAAGGGTGGCGGTGGCGATGACTACGGGATAGAAAGGGTAGGAGGGGTTGGGAAATACAAGCTGCGGGTGAAACGTCCGCTTCGCTGATTGATGTGACGTTGGCCTCGTTTGCTCGTCGATCGAACCGGGACAGTTTCCCGTTCGGTTGTGACGTGGCTGATCGATTTACGCTGCACCGCGACCGATGGGGATGTGTGTGCGATCGCCATCGTGTGCGAAAGCGTCTGCCTCGTTCCGCCTGCCAATTGGCCAGCCGCACAACACACTAGTCGTATTAATTCCTGCATTAACTCATAAATTATTAATCCAATTATGGTTGAACATTTCAGTTGCCGGTAGCTGCCATTTTTGCGCTGCAAGATTTTTTTTAAATACATTCGATCACTACTTGAAATCGCATCGCGAATAGGACGCATGCGATACGAACAGGACCTACAGGGGTTACTATTAAAACTCATCGCAGAACTCACATAGCTTACGGGACTTCTAGCTAATTTCTGCTTTTATCTAACTATCTAATTTTGGCTAAGATTGATACAATATTCCGATATTGCAGCAGGTGTCAAATATATTGTTTGCCCTTTTCTTCCACAAAATTTACACAATGCTTGTGTTGGCTTCTAGTGCACATGGCCCATGGCTTCTCATACACGGCCTGGCTAAGTATGGTAAAATTTGTCTAGTTACGACTTTGTATACCCCGTTGGCACATCATCCCATCACGGAACGAGAATTCAATTAACGAAGGAATCCACACATCACACTAAACCAACACCCGGCCAGCCGTGATCGACGTCGCGATCGCGAGCTGGAGATTTTCCCACAATGCACATACAGCTGGAAGCTTTCCACATAATCAACCGCCTACCGCCTTCCGGATGTCCAACTCGTGACTTTCAGTTGGTGCCCTGCCGGACCCACCACTAGAGCCCAGGGTGTGAGAGGGAATAATTTTCCGAAAAGAAAAGCTCACTCGCCAATCAATCGCCTGTCGTCTGGGTGCCTTCCGTTCGGTGCCCGATTGGTCGATTTGACTGATCTTGCAAACCCCCGGGGCCGGGCATGTATATACCGTACACTTTCATATTTCGCTCATCAGCGGCCATATCCCGTGTGCTTCATCTTTAATTCATACGCATTCCGTAATTTGTTCCGAACGGATGATGTGCCGCCACCGGTCTGTTAATCTTTGGGCTCTTAGGAAGGGACAGAAATCGGGGTTGCACATTCGTTGCCATTTCCCAATGCTGATGGGATGGTACCCCGGTTTGCGTGACATGGCGACGTGACGCATTCGTGGACGCGTCCGTTCGAACAAATGAATTTACACATCAGCAGTGGCCCCTTATCGGGTCCACCGGTGCAGCCATCATCCCTTGCGTCACCGTGCGTACCCTTGCAAGCAGGTTTATCTATCGAATTGCGAAATTTTCGCTCAATCCTTTGCACTCTCCCAGGATCGTGGAACCGTCGTCATTTTTTTTTTTTTTTTTTGCTTTTTGCCCCCACCCGGTCGATATGTGGAGTGATCGTTCGTGTGCGCTACGTTCCACCACATGAGAAAACCTTACCAGTGCGTTTGGTACACGGACCGGTACTGAAGTGATCAGCATCAGCCACTGCACACGTTGCGCCTTGCAGTCGAAATTAGCTAATTACCACCGGTTAGGAAAACTGTGTGCACCTTCCACATATGCGTGCGTCTTGGTGGACGCCACGGCCGCACAACCACCCTCCTCCAGTCGTGGAAACCAACCAGTCCGTTCGAACGATTCGTGGCAATTGCGGTTGCAATTAATTAAGGAAAATAGCTTTCCGTTGTCCAATGGTGCAGAAGTACATAATTGTGTGTGACGCTGGAACGAAAGTGTTCGGGACGGCAGCGACGCGAATGATAGCGCGATGGGTTGCGTTGGGAGAACCACCATCGACAGGCGACAGGCTTGCAGAAATAAATTAAGAATCAATAAAATCAACTGCCCGACCGCACCATTACGAGGACAGCCAATCGGCAGCGGTGCAATTGCTCAATGAACCATTTGTTGTTGCGTGTCGCGTCATGCTGCAGGTGTGCATGTGCTGCATGCGAACCATTACCTGATGCTGCTGCGATGTGTGTGATTAACGTAAAATTTATAAAACTTACCGACGTTATATCCACCAGTGTGTGTCTTGATCGAAACAAATGTTTAAGTGAAAACTGGGAAGTATTTCTAATACAAAAAAGTTGGATATGCAGATATGATAACTTCAAAACGCCGATATTACATCTATAACGATATAATATACTGCAAGGCCAAGGTCTTTCTTTATATTTTAATCCTATTTTAATTCTTCCAATATCCTGTAACTCAATAGTTTCATTCGTAATCATGAAAGCTGATTTTGCGCATTAGGTGATTAGTAATTTAAACAACTTAGTTATATCTTAAACGATGTGTTACAGTCTCAAATTGGTTTCAATACTGTTATATAAAGCCAGAAAATTATTCGCAAACGTGGCGATAGAAACGCTATTGGAAGAGTACAAATTAGACGAGTTGAAACTGCGAGATATGGACGTCAAGGATTCATTAGAACTATACTAACTAACTCTCTCAAAGTCAATACCTAATTGGATATATTGTCATAGTACCCATCTATGGGTATGAATATCAAATCTGGCAAAAAAAGTCTGCGGAGTAAAGTATCCTTAAGTATCCTCTTCTTTTTTTGGTATCACTACAGCCTCAAAAGGTTTAGACCTGCCAATTCTGACTTTCGTTATGTCAATACTACAAACGAGCGATTGTTTCGGATGGAGTTGTGTATCGATCCTGTCATATGCAAATGGCGCCGCTACCAAATACACCATCGTACCGTCCGGAAGTAATGTAGTAAGGACACTATACCATAAGAACAGTACTCAAGTGTAGACCGGACGAGCGTAAAAAAGGGACGTTGAGAAAATGACAGTTAGTAATTCAAGCTGAGCGACGCTTATCAACACCTTACATAATCAGAGCTTTGCTGGTAAACGTCTAATAATTACAATTGAACTTTACATTACTCTTTAACAGGACACCTTACCTTTAACCAATAGCTTTTTGTGGAAAAGATCAGGATACTAATACAAAATAATAATAATAATAAATGAGGTCAATGCTAGATTTGGAAGAGAATTTATAACAATAATAATAAATCAAAGAATCTCTAGTTGTATTGGAAGATTTAAAATAAAATAAAATTGATTATATTACAAGCCACTCGCTCCTGAAAGCCACGATAATTGAACGATAGTACAGACCTTATCAACTGCATCTGTAATCAGCAGCTCGTACCGCCGGCAATGAAAAGCTCCAAACATAAATTATATAAACGCGTACTGATTTATTGGTACCGATCACCGGCAGAACTATTCTACCACAGTGGTATGAAGCCCACAATCGGCCAAAACGGGCAGTCTTCAACGCACGCAACTTGGACAACTATAAAAAAAAATGTTGTCCGATCAATTCTCCACTTAGGGCAATGGCGGAAAAATGGAAATTTCATATTTATTGCTTTCGCATAAGGAAAAACCTGTGTGGTGCCAGTCATCACGCAAAGTCCTCCACTGGTTCACCTACCTTCATGCATAAACCCTGCTCTGTAGCCAATATCCAGTTCTAGTAGTTTTTACACCCGCGTGTTCCAACTGTCACATTCGACCGTTGCGTTTGAAATGAGTTTTCATGTGAATTGTATTAAGATGTTATCGATAAATTAGTGATTCAACCCATTTCTATACCACCACATCGGTGGACGCAGTGCATCGCAACCAATCGGTGGGTAAGTTTGCCAAGGGAATGTGACAACACTCCTGCAAAAGGAGACCTCGATCCAATCCGGCCCCGACGAAGGTTTCCCGACGTGAATGCAAAACCAGGGTGTACCAGGGTGTTGCAGGCGGGAAAAACCAACCCCTAAAGTAAACGGGTGCGCTCCATTGCGTGGAAACCATTTGTAATTGTAATTTCTTTATTTTTCGCTATACCTCCCGCAACTAACCCAACCTCAAAACCTCCTTACCGTTGTGCGGTTATCCTCGGGCTGCAAGGAAACCAGTCGCCATGAGTTTCCTCGACAGGGATGTAGGGTTGGCCGGGGAAAATAGAGGCAAACGGGACGAGTATGGCCCCCGGGAGCTGAGCGAACTCGCCATCGACAAACTCGTTCCTCCGCTACCGTCCGTATGGACAAGCGGCGAGCTTTCCATAAATGGGCACGCCAAATGAGATCTCACCTGTGTACGATGGCTTCCATTCGCCCGACCGATGCGATCCGCATCCGAATGTCCAAATGCCCCTCCAAACTACCCGCCGGGCACTGTTTCACCCGCCGGGTGGCCTCGGCCAACGTTCGTCGCGTTCGCCACGTTCGGCTAATTACTCTCGGTAGCAAAATTTAAATTCAATAAACAATTAATTGAACCGCTTCGGTACGCATCTGCCTGGTCGCTGCTGGTCGTTCGCCTTTATGGTAACGTTCCACTTTTGGCCATCCCGTGCATGGCCAGTGAAAGGGCCATCCGTTCGTGATTGGGAACGCAGCGCGGCCAAAACTGCAAGATAATGTCAATCGATAATAGAACCGAGACTTATTTGGCTTTAAACGCTGACGATGATGATAATGCCTACGATGATGATGATGATGATGATGATGATGATGATGATCCCGGTTTTCTAGAAGATGATGCTTTCGTTTGCACTGCCTATCGGGGCCCTTGGTGCAATTACAGAAAACTGTTGTTGCAGGAAACGGTTGCCCACATTCCCAAGCGAACCAATGCACCCGGTCGGGTTGGTCGGGTGCATCGCCACACCGACTCTCTCGCCAAGCAGCAGTTATTATTATCTCCCGAGGGCTATAACGACATGCGAATGAAGTTTAAAATGGTGATTGTGAATAGTTTCACACTTTACTAACTCACCCATGCCGGGCGGTGGATGGGCGGGAAAACGTGGCGTGGATGGAATGTTGTACAGCTTTGTTCTTCGGCTACTTCGGTTACACGCGTGTTTGCGTCCATACGCAACGGGCACTACGCAGGTACGTGAGTAGCCACTTTTTCATCGCGATCATTCGCGAACCCGAATGGATACCCCGAACGGGGACGCTGTTTGTCTGTGCGTTAAAGTGCGCCAAAAAAGGACACACCGAGATAATCTTTGGTAGCCATTTATTTGTATAACCTTTCGTACGCCGGGGGAGGGCCAGGGCGAGGGCTCTGCGGTCCGGTTCTCCTCCCGCCTGCAGACACCGGGAACTTGCACGCGGGCACGTACACACCGACGCCCGGCCAAACGGATACACGCATATACGCAAAAGTCTCGCTCGGTGGAAGAGTGCAGCACTTACACAAATCGGTTTATCGGTGCACTTCCAAATACGGTGGCCCATCAATGATTTTACACATATTTGCACCCATTTACGGAGCATGTATTACAATGAGTCGTTTGCGTGGTCCGCAAAAATTATCCTGCGATCGTGCCATTCGTTGTACCGCCCCCATTCCATTTTATTCACCTCTCCCGGTTTGTTACGCCTGCCAGCACGGCCATGGGCACGGATGGAGCAGTGCGGTTGGTGAAATAAGTTTAAAAATTACTTACATTCCCCAGAGGATCGAGTGCATTTTCCTTCCGTCCAACCGTCCGTTTGCGTTGCTTGATTGAGCAAACGAAACGAAAACGGCTTATCGGAGATCACTCATCGCAAAGAGCTTACTGCTGAATGATTTATTGTACTCGGCTCGGTGAATGTGTTTAGCGTGACAACGGTTTACGCTTGTATTTTATCCGCCATAGATAAAAAGCTATTTGTATCGTTAAATCAAAGGGTGAACTTTAACTTGTGATCACGGACGATGTTCCAGTAAAGTAGGAAAACATATGTTCTAGACACTATCGGTCTCGAAAATGTCTGGATAGTTTTTTAGTCTAGAAAGTATTAAGAATTTCTTCAAAAGAGGATGACCTTAAATTCCAGAGATTGTTTTTAGTTATTTTTATCAGTTTCTCAATGACTTTTTTTAACCGTACTCGTTTGTATATTATTTCGTAAATATAGTATACCAACGTCAAATTTTAATACTTTAACTTTTTTTCCTTTCTTTGAAAATGATTCCTTTGCGATCTGTTGAGTGTCTCCTTTCAATTTCCTCTTAATCAATAAATCGAACTAGATTGGTCCACTTCAATTTTAATTACGACTATGGTGCTATAAACAAAGGTGATACAATCATGTTTTAATTCATTATAGTATTATTTTTATGTGCGTTTTCTTTAAGCATCTAAGTTTCCATTTCACAAATTACTTTTTCAAAAATATACTTTCAACTGTACCCATTCTTTTTATGTGGTTTGAAAAAAAAAACAACGCCAACTCCGCGATTGCTCGCATAAGCCTAAAAATGGCGATTAAGGATAATCTCTTCACCTCTTTACACTAACAATCGACCGGCGGACTAACACCAGTAGTTACGGCTACAAAAAGCGTCTGTACAATTATCAATACCTGCGGCCTAGTGGGAAGCGATCGCGCATCCTACCGCTCCTCGTTGCGTTTCCACAGTTCCGCCATGCAACATCTCCTTTAAAATCGCGATCGTTCCTTTGCTACACCAAACCAAACGCTATCCAATGTTGCAGCCCTTTAAAGAGGACAATTTATTATCCCAATTAGCAGCGATAAATCCGAATAACCTTTTTCTGATCTTCTCGTACCGGTGCCAATTTCCCAGCCTACTGCCTACTTCCACCTATCCATGATCGTCGTTGTAACTTAAGCAATCCGACGACGCTTCTTTGGCCGAACGTTCGCCCATTCTCCCGAGCACAGCCGCCACTGTCGTCCACCTTCACTCTCGCGCTATGCACGACCTATTGGTGTGTCATCCGTTTGCCGGCTGCATCCCAGGCCCGTCCGCTCAAGCTTCTACTTCTTTTTGGATTTCTTAAGCTCGCATAACATCGCCACCGTACCTTGCGCGATATCACGATCTTGATCGTTAATCGATGCTTCACAACTTTCAACATATTTCAGTTTGCACTTCACTTTTAACTACCGGTGACTTTGGCTCAACACCAGCAGCAATTCAACGAAAACGTCATCACCCTTTACTACAAGTGGGTGGGAAGGCCGGTTGGTGTGGGAGGGAAATCTCATTCTTTAACGAAAAAAAAGCCAAACTGTCCATACTTCCTGCTTATCGATAGTGCGGATGCCTTAGGAAGACGATGCGTGGTGCACGGCACAGTTTTACTGCCTAATGATACCATCTTCATCTCAGCCGCAGAAACAGAAACCTAACGAGCAACAAACCATTGCGGGACGTAATCCCGCAACGCTGCGAAATACGCGATCGTGCCCAATTCCAGGAGCAGCAAAGCCTAAGTTCAAGTAAAACCGTTTTGTAAAAGTGATACCAACCGGCAGGTACACCGAGAAGGCAATCCTTTTTTGAAATGGGTGTCGAAACCAAACAGAAAGCAACACCACCAGCCCCACAGTGGCACCACACAAACGAAAACATCGAAAACGGAAACCGAAACGGTCGCGGCTATCACAAACTTCCAAAAACCAACGTCATCTACGTCTCGCTCGCCGGGAAAAAAAGATCTGCGTGAACAGTGGTAGCAATTGTTTTATTTTAATTTAATTGGATGCTGCTACCATGCGTTCGCGTCCGTTTTCTCGGGCTTACAGAGCAACACACCCCCGATCACTCACCCGGGCCCGCGCGTTTGGGGTTGTGATGAAGGCAAACGAATGGACGGAGGGAACGGTCCAAGAGCAGCGGAACCGGCGTGGCAGCGGTAGCCAAATAAAAGTCAAACGAGCGAGCAAAATTAATTGCCCTCGTCTGGGACAAGTCTTGAAAGCCCGGACCCGTTCCTATTCGAGTTTGTTTGCCATTGGGTTCCACACGGGCAGGCGATTAAACGCCGAATAACGAGGTTCGAGGAAATCGTTCGTACGACTTCGAAACGAATCTCTAACCTATCGACAATCGAACGCCTGCCAGCCAGTAGGTGGCATCCGGACTGGGAGGTGGTTGCAATCGAGTTCGGGCGAACGCTGGCCAACCGAGCACAGGAAATCAGTTTTCATTCCAAGACGGAAGTCCGATTGACTGTTAATTGACACCCAGTGCGGCTAGTGGATGGTTTATTGGCTGTTCTAGGGTATAAAGTTGTTAATCATCGTTTTCTTTTGCGCTTAAGAGGGTGATTAATATGGGATTAACAGTTGTTAGACAAACTGTTCACATATTCATATCCGTTAGTTTATAGCATGCAGAAAGCCAAGGGAAATAAATTCACGTTATAGGTGCAGATTAGGTTGAAGAATAGAACAACCGGATCAACCATTTTAACTGGTACGGTGCCTTCCAATCACATAAATTATTGGAGTTAAACAACACTACCGCAGTTAAAGCATGACTTCGTAATTTAAAAAAAAAAGTTATACAACATTCTACGACACTGCTGGAGGTTAATTTCAATTTTAACACATAATATGTTTGATAGTGAGTATCAACAAAACATTGTAACTGTGATGGTATTCCCGACGGGATCTGGTCAAAATAAATAACAAAATGAAAGAAAACATAGTTATACATAGTACCATCGGACATTTTACGTAAAATTTGACAATGCAGTTTTGATTTTTTGTGATCAAAATATCAGTAATATACGACCAATAATGTAATAAATTTACCAGATATTAGCGAAATATTAAATATCTTCGATCCGGAATGCTTTAATCAAATATTATAAAACCCCATCGTTTTTTTTTTTGTACTGCACTTAAGGAATTTGGTGAAGAATTTTACTCTCTTCTTGAAAAAAATAATAAATAAAATCAAATCGACAAGCCCTACAATTCATGTACAATCAATACAGAGCACTTGGATACCGGTTGTTTGCTTATAAAAACGATTCCTTTTGCGCGATCGTAAATCACCCTAGAACATGTTACTTAAGCGACATCGGTGAAGATTTTCTCAACAATTCACAAGGCGCTGGTTTATGAACATTATTTTTCTCGTCTACCGGGGCCACGGGTATGGTCATCTATTACGAATGTCCGTTCTGCTTCTTACCGATTATTGAAGGCTCCGCTGTTGGCTGAACAATGGTCCGACCGGTCAAACCCCGCTATGCCGTACAATAAGAAACCTGAACCAAGGATTCGGCCCAGTTGCACCACGCTATCTCTACTTTTCACACTCCGCTGAATGGGATTTGATGCGAACAGCGTTACCTTCGGCCAACATATTTCATATCGTCCAGCAACGCGCCGTTCTCTAGATTGTGGGAAATTAATTGCAATCGAACTCATCACCGTTGTCGTACTCAATGAAGCCATGAAACTTTCGTTCCATTCTTCCTCCACAAACGAGTTCAATGGGTTCGAGTGATCAATGGATCATGCGTATTGAATGCCGTGTGCTAGGAACGCGGCATAGCTGAAGCTATGCATGAGACGAAAATAATAAAAAAGCCCATTCCGGTCGTTATGTGGCCAGTTATGAGCGAGTCGTAAATTTTTACGACCCACGAAATGGGTCTATCCTCTGCTGAGAAAAAGATCCCAAAAGACGAAACAGACAAGGGCCACACGACAAATCCTGTGTGTGTGTAACTGTGTGTGTGTGTGTTTTTTTTTTTAATTGTATCAATTCAACAAGGAAAAAGTGGGAAACATCCTTTGCCAACCGGGATGAATGAAATCATTGAGCATCGGCTCGAGAGAATGATCGGCGATGCTTACGGTGTGAGAAATGTGCGATCATAAAAGGACTTTTTTTACGAACGCGAAGCCGTACAAATCGATTGACCATTAAAACGTTTATTTCTTCCAAAAACCTGCCTCAATTCATGATATTGTTTTGTTTGCTTTATGGACCGATCGGAAAGTGGAAATTCATTCACGCTGAAAGAAATAATTCAATTCGAGCTCGAAGATATGGTGCTTTTTTTAATCCCACTTGCAATGAATGGTAAAGAACAGTATAAAAGCTTTAGATATAAAATAATTCCAATAATCTTATTTACCCTTACGATTCAATAAATCACTTATGCGGGAAAGATATTTCTAAAAAAAAAGCTTTAGGATAATTTCATCTTTCAAGTCAATTGCACTTGATAGGTGATTTAAGAAGTGGGATGTTCGTGAGCAGATTTTTTTTTTTGAATTTTATATTTTTCTTGAATATTCTTAATTTTCTGACGATGGCGTAATGAGTAAGAACTTAAACAAACCTTTCTATTGGTACATATCTGGCTAATAAAGATCTTTAAAAACAAAACAAAGCATAACGTGATCTTTCTTTTCAGAAGTATAAAAAACTAAATCTTTTTAGAAGAGTTATTCATATGAATTTACAATGGACAAACATCATTCGAATCGTGAGTCAAATTGTAAAAGATAACTGAACATCTGTAAAACTGCAAATATTATATGATTTCCTACCTCGATTCAACTGTAACCGAAGCTACATTAATTGATCTTCTTTTGTTTATTATTTATTGTTTTGTTTGCTGTTGCTTGAGTACACAAAATTAGAATGAGTAAATCCTTTGAGATTCGTGAATTTCAGAAACCATATTATGCGTCATTCATATCGGTTTCGTGAATCTGCATCGTGAATTCATTCAGTACTATACCTGAGAGTTGTGCTGTTATACATTTTTTGTACGAACAAACATTACTCAATACAAAAACATATTGCAATATAAATACGTTATGTATGGTTTTCATAAATATAACCGACTATTTCTGTTTTACCCATACCTTTCTAGCTGGTAGCTATCACGAGCCCGCAAAGCGATCTTTTTAGCTTCCTCGAATTTTATCGTCGAAGTAAAATACAGGCAAACTACAACGCCAACACATTTTTCTACCGTCCATGCCCGTTCCGCTAAGCCCTGTCATTCCCGGCTACCATCCAATTAACGCATACCAATAATAACAATTTTGTTAATCGTCCCGAGCACTAGGACAACATTCAGATCAGGATATCTGGACATCGGCGAGAATGCGCTAAAGAAAAACGAACGAGAGCGGACACACAACGTGACGTATTAACTAATAACCAAACGCACACGGTTTTGGTTGAAGCAAAGCAAAGGTGGAAGGAAACAAACGCAAAGCAAAGAAAGAAGAAATGCTACCGTTGTTAGCAGCAACTTATCAGATCATAAATTATCATAACAGGAACAATTTTCCGAAACTAAAGACTACCTGTGTTCCGAGAATTGGGCTCGTAGGTGGAAACGGAACACACAGATGAGGTTATCAAATTGATTCACAATGCGGACGACCATCGGGAGGGAACTGTAGATGAAACATTGTTAGAAGGCAAACTGTAGTAGTCGTGGATTTTTGTAGCATTGTCTTGCAATGTTCTTCACCCTTTGAACCAAGGCTATCGGCCGAAGCATGATTAATTAATCCAAGATACCCCAATTGGTGGCTTCGATTTCCTTACATCCCAAGCACTACTGTAATTCCTAACCACCTTTCCACCATAGGCACCTGGCGTGGAATGCGCGGATCTATCCCAGACCACGTTGTTCGTATCATTAAAGCTTCATTCCTAAAGATCTCAATTCCGACGAAACACTGGTTAAACGGCAATCAAGACCGGCTTAGTAGAACACCTATTCGCCCCCTATAGAATAAACATTCCCCCGGTTGTTCGCGATTAAGCGACAAGGGTGAGAGACAGAGAGAGTGAGAAAGAAAAATGATCTAACTTTCGATCGAACATCACATATTCATGAGGTACAAATAGGAATATAAATTTTATGTTATTTTCCTTGCCTCGCTTTCGCACACAACCGCTGCGCACGCAAAAGGCAACGCACGATTCAACGACAAACCAGCATGACGATAGCTCGGGCTGTCGATCGACTTCGAACCGGGGGGTCGGGGAGTGTACCCGATCGAAGTGGCTTCAGACAACGGAAAAACGGGTTCCCGCACACCAACCAACTCTAGAACCATAAATTACATCAATCAAATCCGTCCAATCTATGCTCTGGATGCTGTTATGTTGCTGCCGCCGTTGCGCTGGGTGCTGATTGGACGCAACCGATGGCGCACAAAATGGATCCTCAGTCCTCATTAGCCCGTAGCCGATCAAACCGGTGTCATCTCATGTCTCCCGTGCACGAAAGGGAAGACCGCGGGGTCCCAAATAAATTTCGGTAGCACCCAAATTCGTTATCGACTGGACGCGGTGGACAGCGCAGCCGCTGGTGGGTTAATCAGTGCCAAACGATCAGTAGATCGGTGCCCTGATCCGTCAGGATCGTCAAGCTACTGTGTTTCTGCTTCCAGCGCGCATCACGCTGTTTGCGCCTGGGAACAGCATCACCGAACCGGACGTGATCATCCCAATAGAGCGCCGATTATTTCTGCTGATATTCGAATTGCCTTCGCGAGGGTCCAATAATATATTAATTTAAATGCTGGTATCGGGCGGACCAGGCGGTCACGACGGTGAAACATTCTTCCCCGCCCGGTTCTCCCCTTCCCAAAACCGGTCGGCAAAGGATTTATGTAGAGCAATACAAATGAAATAGACTGTTGTATCACGGTGGCTCATTAGTTTTCCGAGAAATTGTCTAATTGGGTGATATGTGTTTCAATGTGTCCTTGCTGTTCGGAAGACTTCTCCTTCCATTGAGTGTGAGTTTTGTGCCTTTATTTTATCGTGTTATTGATGAGATAAAATAAAAGAAAAAAATTCTTTCACAAAAAAAATATTTTAATCATTTAACTGCTAACTAAATACTGAATATATTTAAATATCCGTCTGAAATGCCTCAATTTCATATGGAAATGATCACATTAATATCAACCATTTTGCTATTTGTTTAAAAAATGTTCTTCAGTATTAAAAACAATTATTTAATTAGACTTTATTCAGTATCTGTATAATCTACGAAATAATTAAAGGCATTCTGAACAGAAATTTCAAAACAACAAAAGAAGAGAAATTTATACGACGAATCGTTTTAGCAACAAATTTCATCAACAAACAAATGTCATCAGCAAACAAAAAGCGCGACGAACGCAAATCTAACAATAATCTCAATAAAACCAAAGCACAGTAGAGAATACCCAATAAACGTTCAACGGAAAACAAAAGATACCGTCATAAAATTATATTGTATATGGTCATCAAACACATAGCAATCATGTCAGGTTGGGAAAGCGATGAAAATAACAAAATAAAAAAAAAACCCCAACCGACCGTACCGCACACCGTTTGGCCCAGTCTACGGCCAAGTCTTGGCACGAAGATTCGGTCGGGATCCCTCGTCAAACGTGCGATGAAGCCGTAAATTACAAGCAGTCACAACAGAAAATCGATCCGGCTACCAACCGGATCGCTTCCGCGCACGTCCGAACGACAGCAACTCGCTGTTCCTGGGGTATAATCATCACCCCGTAGCACGGTTGGAGCACAAGCTGGAGGTAGGGTTGATCTGTGAAACCGTTGCTTGTTAAATCGTTATCGAATCTTTATGATTATTGGCATACTCGCATCCTCTGCCTCGGATTCGGAAATCGGAGGAACAAAATTAACAATAAAGCCCCAACGACACAAAATTAACTCCTTCTCATCAAGATATGGATCTGGCTCGGCCTAACGGAGTACCCCGGGGTTTGCCGTGCTATCGCCGGGCAAGATGGACGCAACCATATACTGTTACCTGTCCCCACGTCCGTCGGTCTAACACCAGAAGCGAAGCGCTGGAAATTAACTGAAATCACCTCAGCCCACTCAATCGCATAAACATCGGATCGAATAATGTCCACACGCAACCTGTATCTGCTGGGGAGAAAATTTGCCGTTCAAAGCGAACGAAACGCACAAATAAACACCCGCTTGTACATGGGGGGGACTTTCAATCGTTCGCGTCGCCCGGGCAGATCATCCTGGCAGCAAAATGAATTTACTCCTTGCCAGCTCGTTACTAGCGACCTATTCGAGACAATTAATTAATGAAACAGTGGGCCCCACTATAGGCTTCTAAACTGTTTACAACCCATCGTAAATTACGGCTCAAAGTGGGACGCTCTGTACAAGGATAACCAGTATGGTTTTGATTGGTTTTTTTTTTGTTTCTGTATTCATTTCTGTTTTCACCAGTGAAAAACCGCAATTCACCGGGCTCTTAGTGGAGAGTTGTAGGTTCTACACCAATCTTTTGGCTGACGTTTTGCTCAGTATTTCACATCCAGAACTCCATCCAGTATCAAACCCAACGGGAACTTCTCAACGATCTTCGATCGGTGATAATTTCTTCCTGATTTGAACACTCTTCCCGTTTTTTTACCGTTTGCCTACTTTAATCGATCGAGTACTGTTCCAATAAAAGGTAAAAATGATCGATTGCATTCAGAAAACTCAATCGGCCGATACATCAGGATCAGGATGTTGATTGCGCATGGTAACGATGAACATTTATTTTCCATCCATCGGTGCTGCAACAGCCCGAACAAGCGACAAAAACACATCAAAATGCCGGTCTGGTGGTACGGCGCATAAGCCAGCAGACAGGTTGGCTGCAATCGTTTCGTCGACCGGAGATGCACTCCTTGCGACACTCACGGCAGTGGAAAGCGAGAGACAGAGATTGTACAGCAAAAACTATTAGGAATAACAAATCTCTAACCATGTGCAGCAAAACCGCTCTGTTCTGTTTACGATAAATGGTCACCGATCGCCATTTTGCTCCATTACGCGAGCAAGACCGCGAAAACGTGCGCAAGATCCGGCGGCAGATAAACCGTCAAGCCATACCGGCGAACACTCCGGTGGCACTCCGTGCAATTGTGGATGCGATTGGAGACTAAACGCGCAGACACATCGCGCAGCCACCAAAGCCCCGCGATCGTCTCAATGGATTTCAAGCATCATGGCTGTGAGGTGAGATTTTTATCACCAATATTGTGTGGTTGATTGCTTGCTTTGACGGAAATTTATTGTGACCGATCGACCCGGCCCCCCCTCCCACCGGGGGTGCGGGGGTAGGTGTGTGCGAGCTGGTTTTCTCGGCTCGTTGGCGTTTATGGTGACACAGATCGCGATCGACAGAAACCAACTTCACAAAGCTCCAATGTTGCAACCTGTTCGTGTCGGTTGCATAGGATCGTGGCAGAACACAGCTGTAGCCGTTTGGCTGCACTGGACAAAGCAACACTAATTTTTAGATGATCATAAAATACGACATCTTTCTTAAGTTGTCGTGAAAATTTATTCTTCAATTTCAAAAATTGCGAGATTTTTTTTTCAAGTTGTTGGTTAAATATGCGTCTTATAATATTTTAGAATAAGCTCTTATACTCAATCGCGTAAAATTGTAAAACAAATGCCAAAAGAGCTGTTTACAAATCTATCACCTTGCAACTTTCTTAATACGACGTGTAATGTACATCATTTATCTCCACACATTCGTCTCCAAACAACGATCTTCATTAGGCGCCTGAAAAAAAAACAACAATCCTTACCTTAGCGTAATTTGATCGTTTAAATAAATTCACTCCAACGTCGAAGCTCGATTTTGATCGCTTTATTAACGTTTTGGTCGTAACGATCGCGCATAACTAATTCCGCCGGCGACACTCGCTTCAATTATTCCGGCCCTGTGGTTTCGCTCTAAAGCCCTAATGTGTCAACGTTTCGCTAATACACCTTAGTGTACCATTAACGGTCAAATAAATAAACAAGGCGCATGATCGTGCAAGTGCGGTGAGGTACAAACGCAGATCGAAGGGCTCAATGCTAGACCCCAACAACGGGAGGAATCAATTAAATTAATTTATATGCTCAATCTTAGACGCGGCTTTCGATGGTTCCCAACTACCCGATCGTTGCACCATTGCAGGCCAATTGCTCCACCAGTCAGCCTCGCAGCCAGGAAGCGAAGAGCTCTGTGTGTTTGTTTGGTGCACAGTTGCACATTTCATCGTTACGTTTATTTTTTCCCTCCCTGCTAACGGCGCAGAGCTACGTTTTGACAGATCGATCAGGGAAGATAACTCAGCTGTCGGATCAATTCCGTTCGGCTTGGGTTTTACGTTCGTAACACGGCCCGATCCAAATCCAATCGGTTGCTCCCGAAGCGGTCGCTCCGAATTGATTCCGATCGTACAGAAATAAATAAATCAATTGCTCGACTCAACCCGTTCTCGTTCGGCCGGACTTGCGATAGCAATCGAACGTCGCGATGTGGCTCTGCACCGTCCATTCTAGCGTTTTGGGGCGGAGATGCTGGTTGCAGGCACGCACACTTACGCACAGCGCACACAGAGCACAGGAACCGACTAATGAACGTAAACGGCCAACAAGTGTAGTGGCATTTCAAAGCGAACCATTGTTTCGCCGGATGGTACATCGAGCACGAAGAGTGACATTCGAGCGTATCGATAAAGCTATGGCGCGTAGTATCAAATTAGTAATGGTTTTGTACATTGCAGCAGTTTACGCAAGGTATTATGGATATGGTGCCTCTTTCTGTCCATCCGTAGAAGGGTCGCAGAATGTCAATCGAAAAACAGAAAATGTCTACAATACATAACAACACACACCAAATTGGTTGTATTTTTTTCTCTTGGACAATTAATTCCAAATCAGACATTAAATTTTTATCCAACTATAGTTTTTTTATACTATATTTCCAGAATTCTATTATTATTATTATTACTATTATTATTTTTATTTTTTTATTTTTAACAATTTAATAGCCTCCAGAATACCTTGAAGAAAATTTCAAATAGATATCGCCATTAAAAACTAAATTACTCACCAGTAAACTCACCCTCGAGTGAAGGCGGAATGTTCTCAATGTTCTCTCTATGAGACATCTGAACTTCCTCTTACACTACGTCTACGTCTAAAGTTCTCTAAACTACGTCTGCCATTCTCAGTAAACTACAACAAGTCGAAGCCCAGAACTCGAAATCCTGTGAATTTATGGATTAAAAATCTTCATCCTGCCAGTGCTTCAACATCCCACGTATTTACGAGCACTCAACAAGTACCTGTTATCATTACATGCTTTAAACAATATACTAACATTTGTTCAATAAAACAATGTTGTTCTTTAACTTCACAAATGATACAAGTACCTTCATTTCTATTGCCATCGATATTTTTATCATTACCGATCGTGCACATGAAAAATCGTGATGTTTCCCGCAGCCCATGCACCATCAAACAGCTCCCAACACCTTGTTCCCAGCCGTCCGTACTATCTACTGCATGTTTCTCGTCCGGTGCACCTACTTGGAGTCAGTTTGCGGGCTACAATACATGAGACCTTCGCAGGTTGCCTCCGGTGAGCTGTTGCAATGGACACCCATCCGTTTCAGCGAGATGGATGGAAGCGTAAAGTGGCGGGAATGGGAACTTTTTGTCTCATTTTTTCTCCGTCCATCAGGATTGTTCGCAAAACTTACATGAATCCAGCCGAGAGATGACGATAAATAGATGTCGGCAACGACGCCGGTTGACGACTTTAAGGCTATAGCCAACCCCGTGCTGTCAGGCCATTTTGTTGAGAAATAATCAATTAATAAATCATGCTTGTCAACAATTTATTCAAACATTTATTAGCTCATTAGTATATTTTAATTACCGGGTTTGCAACCGGGCCCCGACAGTTGCCCGATTACCAGATGTGTTCATGTCGGCAACGACAACAAGTGACCAAGGGGGAAGGTAGCATGGCAACGTGTTTACCCTCGCCATCGAGTACCAGGCGTGAAAGAGTTTATTTATAGTCGAACACTAGCTTTATACCCTTTTATAACCTTGTGTGTTTGTGTATACATCGGGGCGTTTGGTATGGACGCCACTCTGTTCGCCCGTCCGTCGCACACGGACGCCCATCATCAAGCATACCGATCATTACGCGACTGCGGGCTGACAGGGCTTTGCGGGAGTGCCAGAATGTGTTGCGCAACTACTTGCATACCGACGGCAATATGTGAAACATTTATTGCCTTCCGTACTTCCGTGCAAGGCAAACTCTTTTTACGATCTAATTAATTTCCTTCCATTCATTAACGTGCAAAAACCAATGCTGAAACTTTCTCTTTTGCGTTCTTCTTTTTGTGGTTAGTCAGTTCTGTCTATTGATTGCTTGATTCAGTTAAAGGGTGAAAGAAAAGGAAATACTTAGAAAAGTATCCATAATTTCGAAAATAAACGTTTGTATAGATGATTACTGTTCAATAAAGTATACTACAATCTTCAAACAAAACTACGTCTTGTTGATGTTTTAAGCAAAAGGATGGTTATTGTGAAGAATAAGCAGCAAGATGATCTGCGCCAATTGTAAATCAAAACACACTCTCTGCACCAATTAAAAAATGAGGTAAATAGAACGAATCCGAACACTTAAACCCAACTAAAGAACACACAAAGTAAACGGTGCTGACATACGATCGAACGAATCGATGAAGAAAGCAAAAACCGCAACCCAAAGAAGCATGAAGCAAAGGGCAGGTTTACATTCAGAAAATTAGATTATAATATTAACATAAAAGTGTAAATGTAAATTAAATTTATCTTGTATTATAATTTATTAGTCGACCCCGCATTGCCACGAGATCATGCTTCGCTTTGTGTCTGTGCTTCGCTCCCAGGTTTCGTGCTGCGGGCGAATCAATCGTCAGTTGCAGTTTCACGTTCCGTTGCTCATGGGAATCCGCCTGCCCTGGGCGACTACTATTTTGCACCGTACTCCATTGGCACCCCGGCCCGCTTTTGGCGACGCTCCCGGTACGTAGCGAATCAAGCGGCGAAGGTAGCATAGCGAAGGCGCCCGTTACGTTATGTGCAGCTTAATATACTTGTAAAACGAATAGCTGCGATGCAAACGGAACGGTTTTGCCACCGTTTGGGTATGGTGATCCAACGCGACGACCAACGGTGAGTTCGAGTGGGAACACACAAAAAAATCAACGGACCCAATCTGGTTGGGTGAATAATGCGAGCGCGAGACGAAATCAGTTTCACAGACACTGGCGCTGGTGGTACGTAAAGCCTGACCGGGCAGCGATACCCACACGTCACACCTTGGGCCAGATCGATCGATCGTTTGAGAGCAACCCCAATGTGGGCATAATTTATTTACTCTATCGCTAAGACGACAAGTCATTGGTCTCAATAACGTTAATGAATTCCAAATCGCCAACTTGCGTTACAGCAAGCAAACCAAAACCGTTCCGTTTCGATACTATCGGTAAGTTTAATCGCGCACTACACTACTAAACATGCGATTGAAAGTTTGATGACGAATCGTCACTAAATAGATACCTTTTTAATGGGTTTTTAGTGGGTTCATGTTGTTTGCTTGCTTATAGCAATTATATTTAAACGTTTAAGCGTTAATTGTTTAATAATAATCGGTACTATCTTCTATAAGACGATTCATTTATTATCGAATTTACATAACTATTCGATCGCTAGCAGAATAAACTTAAATAAGTTGGAAATTTATTCCAATTTGATTTGCCAAAAGACGTCACAAACAGGAGTTTTATTGGGGAGCTGTTGAAGGTGGATCCAGTTTTGGATTTGTTTCAAATTGAACCGGAATCTCTTGACAAAGCTTACCAATTTTGGAGTCTCATCATACTCATCATACTAAACGTAAAACAGGCAGAAAAATGGCACTTGTCAGTGGATCGGTACACTGCCATAAAGTAATGCAAAACATAAACAAAGTGAAAGGAAGCGCACCACAAAACCGTTGAGATTCGCATCTTCGATCAAAACCGGAAGAAATGACAGTACGAATCAATTTTTACGATAATACTCTTCACGTGCCTTAAGTCAGCGGCACTGATTGGAGATTCTAATGAGCTGTAATTATTTCTTGTTAATTAAAAAACAATCAGATTAACCGATGCCACTGTCACTCTGGCTGTCAGTCTAACCATCTCCGAGGAACATCTCCATGCGCACCGTACACAATTCCTATCAGTGTGCTTATCGCGAGGTTCGGACCTACCGCAAAGTATGCCTCAATCGTGTCACTCATTTCGCTGATATCTCGTTCCCATCGTGAACCGTCCCGTGTGTCATCCCGTTGTCGATGGAAAGCATGGAGAGTTAATTACGCACCCGCTAATAGCACCACACAACCCAGGCTAGTTTGTTGGGTCCATAATCACCAGCCTGTAAAGGTTCCCGGGGCAATGTCTCTGCATAGCTTGGCTTCGGTAAATTAGATTCCCACTCCAACACGAGCGTACCGCTCAATAACGAATGCCTCATTTCACACCTAGACGTAGGTTGACGGGGAGTGATTTTTCCGACGGCTTGCGATATTTTCGCAATTATCAGCGCAACGGTCGCTCAGGATATCCTCAATCTGCTTTCAATTAATAACGATGTGACGGAATGCTAACCAGGTGAGATCGTTCGATCACGAACTGCCGATACCAATATTACGAGGGCGAGGTGAGCTGAGGTGGCCTGGAGAGACCTATCGGACAATTATCTAGCATCATTGGTGGACGCGATACAATTTAGTTGCATCGTTAGTGTTTTTTCACCCTTTGTAGGCTTTGTTCGTCTTCATACACAAAAGCAGGGATAAGTGCATGGGTTTGTTGAATACAATAATTAGTTAAATCATTTTAAACCCTTCTATAACAGAAGATCCTACTCTTGAACATTAATAACATGACAACGGTTCATGTACCACCTTACTTCGCAAAGCAATTCTTCCCTTCCGAGAACATATCAATCCATGGCTCTCTAAATTGTCACCAATCTGCAACAGTGACCTGCAAACAAACCCCATAAATCAGACCACTGGCCGGCAATCTGGACCGTCGGTGGTAATGGGAGCTTTTCCCACAGAGTAACGTAACGTTTGACCAGATGTGCTGGAATTGGTGATTGGTGCCGCACTCGCTCGTATGTAATACCATCATTTCGGCACGTTTCGCACAGGACCGAGGCCAATCACGCAGATACTCACGTTTTGCACGCACCTAACGACGATTAATGTCGATTTTTGTACTGTTAACTCTGTGCCAAATAGAGCTGTAACTAAGCGATCGATTATTGATTGACTGACACGTAGGAGACGCAAAATGAAACCACCATCACCGTATCTGGTGCATGTTTTTTTTTTGTTGGTTGTTTGTTAAGGAACAAGATGAAACCGTTCTCGTTAGTGCTATTAACATCGATTTTGTTGTGTTGCACCATGCGTCCCTATTGTAAAGCCATTAAATATAGAAACGAACATTAAATTAGCAGATTTTGCCTAAGATCACTCTTTGTACATAGCGATGAGTGTGATTTTAATAATCTTGGTATAGCTGTTCAAGCTGTTTTACAATTAAATACTCTTTAACTATCTATTTTTCAACGCTGCAACACGAAAAATGTATTACTGAAGAGGTGTGTTCACCACTTCTTTGTTTTCCGGTTCTAAAACTCGAGATTTCGAGATCTTCGGAATCGAAGGGTCTCGAAGGGGACAAGTACTGTAAAATGAGCTATGCTAGGCAAAAATTTTTGAAGCCTTCAGCATTAATATAGCAGAGTCTGGTTCTGTAACAATTAAAAAAATCTGACAAGACAAACAAGAATTCTGTCGGAAATTCTCTGCAAAGATCTGAACCGAACAACACTTCAAAAATTCCCAGCAGAACAACAATAAAGCAATGAAAATTTTGATCGACTTTCAAGCAGTTCCACACATCATACCTTGCCTGATGCTAAATACAGGACAGCGAAAACCACACTCACACGCATGCCGTTGTGCAAACATTTCTTATTGTTCGATATAAAAATAAACATCTTGTTAAAATTCCAACATTTTTTGCACACACCGCACACTGGCCGCAACACACGCCTACCGCTCATTCAAGTCGCTTCCGTGCAACGCCATCGGTACCAGCCCGATGATCGAACAAAACGGGAAATTCTCCAACAGACAACCACCGAATCAACCGCCACGGCAGCATCAGTTTGGTGCAAAACGTGAAATAAAATAATATCACCCCGCTACGTTAGCGATTTCCGTTCCAGCCCCGTTTCGAAGCCGCCAGGGGTCCCAAACATTTCACCATGCGGCCGTCCGCCATTTTGCCAACGCGTGCACCGCTTCCGTGGCGATCGGTTTTAACGCTCCAATTATGAGCAACAACACTGTGACACATACAACCGAGATGGACACATACAGCCCCGCCGCGACAGTGAGAGCGAATATCGTACGGCAGTTGACGATCGAAAAGCAAAAAGCTGTCGATCGATGGCCCAAAAGGGAAGGAAACAGCAGCGCATTGGTAGCGAATTGGACAAAACAAACTTTTGATGAAACGGGAACACAGCACCACAAAGCACGGAGGCAAAACAAACAAGCCCCCCAAAAAAAAAAAAAAACCTTGACAAATTACGACAAAAATGCAACGATCACTTTGATGAAGGGATGCACGGAGCTTTGGCCCCGGGACCATGGCTTCATTTCCGAAACAAGTCATTAGCGATGTAAGGCGTCGCGTCTCCACCGCATCGTGCATGGCGAATAAGTTTCCTCCAGCAGCAGAGCCGTTTTTGTCATTTGATTGCTGCTGTCCTTTCGCCACGGATCATGCTGTGGACGTGAGGAGCTGGAAGCGCGATATTTGCGATAAATTGTTTCTATACTTTTGGGGATTTTCCGTCTGTATGCTCACAAAAAACCTTTATTGGAATTAAAATATTTTGATTGGTCCCATTGGATAGTGATTTGTTGGTCTTTGCTTCATTTTTTTCACCGTTACGTCTTGCAGAAGATGAGGTCACTGAGCCTAAAACATCGGTCTTTTGGTACTACTTCTGTTCCACCCAAACGATTGCTCACAAGGAGATGTCCAAGGTAGTGGACTTGAATGCACAGTAACATTAGTTTATAAACAGTGTAAAGCGTTACACTAGATATGTCACAACTCTCGCAATACCCGCAACTCGACGTACCATAAAGCATCGCAAATCATCATTCACATTAGTGTGGCGTGCGGCGTTTGATTTCAATCGTTTTCTTGGAAATCTCAACATCTCCACCACACCATTCGTGACACCATTCGTGCGGGGGCAGAGCGCTCAACGAAACATAAGTCACATTCGCATTCGTACGAGGAGTTTAATTAAATCACATAAATTTACAACTCAATTGCGGCCTGCAGCTTGTCAGCAAACACTGTTTTTTTTTCGTTTTTCTCCCTTGTTAACCGATGTCACAAAACGGCACACTACAAATGCACCAACCGTGGAACCGTGGAGCAAAATACACACACACTCTACGTGGCTCATACTTGCACGATCGGCTAATTGTGTCCAATTGAAAGTTTATTGCATTATCATAAATAAGTCACTTTAATTAATTGTGCAATTGCTGCTGCTACTACTCGACCGATGCAGTGGTGTGCGCTACCGATACGGTTTGGATGTTTGTGCAAATATTGCACCGATGAGAAGAATAGGGCCAGAACCAACATGTGCTGCCAAACAAACTGTTCTGGGGCAGCGGGTGCCATCATTCTGTAAAGAAAACTCCCTACTAACTGGGAGGACACTTGCCCAAGTTAAAGGGTAGTATAACGATTAATTGGTGTTGATTTCTTATTGGTATTGGACCAAGATCGGCAATTGGCTTATCAAGTTGTGGATTTCCATCTAGAACGCTCAGAACTCCTCTTTGTCCTCTCCTCAATAACGGTAAGTTAGGACTAATCTAATCGCCCAAAGCAAACAATTGTGAAATAAATAAAATAAGAAAACCTAACAGATGTTGACTAACTAATTCAATAGATGTTACAGAGGACGACACTATTTACGAGTAAATCCTATGACGATGAGTGATTCCTCAGGCAATTTGGAAAATTGTGCTATTTCTGATGAGAGCAAAGAGTCTTATATTAGAGTTTTATTCGTAGTATGGGGGAAATAATTACATTTGGAAAGATTCTCGCTCAGGGACCTTTTCAGGCTAAAAAGTACATAGATTTTGGTGCTAAAATAATTTAATTTCCGTTCTTTATTCGAATTATTTATTCAAAATGCTCGCAACTACATTCAACTTTGTTGCAAATGTTACTCAGCAACCAACAATCTGTGAAACTGAGGAATTATTTTCAACATAATTAGCCTTTTGCCCCGAGCAAATCAAACTTTAATTCAAATTTCTAATCCGTTCCTTCTCTTTTCTATGCCGACATTCCACCAAGCCATTTCTCTTCAATTTTGTGTCCAAAACGTTGGTCAGCCATCCCGACACATTCTGCTACGGGTGAGTTTTCAAACAATTATCATTCAAAATCAGCTACAAGTACTTGCGAGCTCGCTGGTACCATCCATTTATCATAAAGGATTAACATTCCACCATGGGTAACTCTTTCATTCACAAAACTTCACACTTCATCGAGCACTGCATCCTGCCAAAAAAAAGCGTGAAGTTTTCGAGGATTCATTCAACGCTCAACGGCTCAATGGAAACGCATATTCGCCTTCAGCGTGGAATCATTGTCCTTTCACATCCAGTCCCATTCATAGCCATATCCTAGCGGTCTTTCCTTTTTCGGCCAGATGCGTCACCAGCGTTCCAGACCGGCCACCTTTCAACGCGGCCCAACGCGTTAGAAAAGTCATGTTCGGTCATAAATCTTGTTCCTACACCATCAATGTCGGATTGCCCTTGGTCATCATCAATCGAACATGTTTCTATACCGATTTTCGGATCCTTTCGGGATGGATCAAGCCGCTCATTTATTAGTTTATGGTCGCTGAGAAGGACCCCTGAGACGAGTGCTGTTCTGTTTGTTGCTCCAGGTTTTGAAGCATTCCCGCATTCTTTTGTGCCCGCTCGCCTGCCGACTTAATTGCCCACCCTTGCAGCTCGAGTGGCCACTAGCATCTTGAAGTGGTTAATCATTAACAAATAAACACCCGTAATGATACGCCGAAATTTCATTCATACACCCGTGGCCGCCACAGTGTAGTGAATGCGTTGTCGGTCCCGGAATTCTATTAGGAGGTCATTGTCACCATCGGTGCCTTCATTTTTGATGCTAAATGTTTCTTCATTCTGTGCAAGGGAATGGAATGGTTATGCCATACTTCACACACGGTTAGGCCCTTTCGTGAAAGTGAGTGAAAGACAGAAATTATGAACAACTAGCAGTGCCGTCCGCCTTTATAATCCTATGTTGTGGAACGAACACCCTTAAAAATCTCTTGAACCATTTGGTTTCCTGCCGGATGACTTGCCATTCAATGCTGTTAGCAGCAAAATTGTATTTAATGCTTGTTCTTTTCAGACCAGTGATTGGAAAATGTTCATAATCCCATTAAACTTTCATTACCGACAGTAGAAACTTGATGGAACCATACACGAATTATTCCTCTTTTCCAATTTGCCTCTTAAGGTATGTTTCTTAACAAAATCTTAAGGATACATAATGCTTCTTTAATGGGTAATTCAAGTCACGCATAGTCCAGGAAATTCCAGCTCGCTTACGGCTGTAAAGCCAAATAAGCAGATCTACGCAAAATGTAACTATAAGCTCATATAAGACCCCAGACCCGCGCAGATGAAAAATTCTCTCCTCGCAAGTAAATTTGTCCCTAGCAGATCATCGCGCTAACGACCTGCGATGCGCGATAATTTCATCGCACGAAAGATCGTGTAATGAAGCCCTTATTTCCGGCTGATAGCAGCACCTACAGCGCTACTGTGCGTTGTTTGTACATGTCTATTATTTTCCCACAACCACCATCCATTCGTCCAAAGCACGGTGAAGTGCATGAAGAACCTCCCGTCGCAAAAGATAGCACAGATCGCATCCTCAAATAGCAATAAATCAACCATTTCGAAATAACGCGATGCACACGAAAACGCCATATTCCAATGCGTCCGACCGTGAGCAACGACCATAGCCCAATGTTCCGGAGTACGCCTCATCTCTATCGTGCGAGCCTCGTAATTCGTAAACGATGTAGTAGTGGCAGCAGGATATGCTGAACGATGGGAACGATTGCTAAAATTGGCTGGAAATTGAATTAAACTACCATTAAGCGTGGCTATACGGCTGAGTAACCCCTCGGTTCAGGGGTCGTATACACATTTTCCGCGCACGAATTTTTACTTGCATATTTCTACCCTTGGTCCGATAGGGCAAAAGACATGATATCGGTACCACAACGACAGCACAGCAGGATAGACCGAGGTGGGGTTAGCGCAATACGAACGGTTGAGCGAGAGCAACAAACGACACAAAGCTGATAATCACTCCAATAAGGAGTTTGAGTGTCGAACTTCTACCATCTGCAAACGACGCACTGTTTCGTATCATGTTTTGTATGTTCCATTATAAGAGACCCCAAAGAAACGGAAAAACCTAACGTAGTAAAGATGACATTTCTTGAATGCTAACAGATAAAAATACTTAATAAATATCTCATAGTAACGAGACTTATGATTATACTTATGATGACTTATGACTTATGATTATACAATGAAATGTACGCGAAGATAAACGATAGGGATAAAAAATATAAGAGTAAATATTAAATTAATTAAAGGGATAAAAAATATAAGAGGAAGATTAAAAATCGTACAATACGTGAATCCACCTATTGGACAAGTACTACAAGCGAGTGCTGCCGATTATTACTCGTATGTACGACCCTGTAGATCTTATCGACCCTATAACAATTAAAACAATTAAACAAAGACTCTATAACAATTAAAACAAACAAAGCGAATGTCGTCCTGCGAAGCGCGTCGGGCTGCGAAGAATCTGTATGGAACTGGGACATTAATCTCTCTGGAAGCTGTGGCTACAATGGCAGATTTTCTATGATGAGCTTGATCTATTGAATAATATTAGTGTCCCAATAGCAATGAAGGACAAAGCTGGCGGTAATTATTAGCATCCTACATTTTGAGCTGCCTCAGAGAGAAGTTATAATAATTGATGCTATATTCAGGGTCCTCTAAATTCTCCCAGGGGGTCTTCATAAATCCTCCAACATTCATGAATAAGCTATGATTTTCTTGTCCGTCACGAACCAGCTCCACAACCCCTCTCCACCCTCCGCCTGCCCACCACCAGCCGATGCTCTTGAGAGTCGCTTCGTTATTTAAATGCCTGCTCATTAAAGAGTTATATTAATTACTCTTCTAAAAAGATTCAATTTGCTCCAGTATTTGATTTTGTTATTATCTATTAAGAATTCGAAAACAATATTCAAATTCTTAGACATACAATCATGAAGTTTGCTATGTTTAAAAATGGTATACCGTAAGAATTCTCAAATTTAGACAACAAAACATTCTAAGCCTATAAATACACTTCCAAAACATGTATCGTTTTCGTATCGTAAAAACAGATATAAAAATCAAATGCAAATGTATTTGCGTGTTGGCGAGCAACGGGTTTTGGACTCCAATCATATACCAATTCGGTCCGAATCAACGATCAACCTTTACTGACCTTCGGTTTGCATTCATTATCATGTTAATACCTCATCGGGTGCGTTTGCTTGTGCAAACGAATTCCAAACTGCTAATCAAAAATTCAACAATCAAGCAATTGTCATATTTATAAACGTATATGCATAATTCGAAAATGTCGCCCAAAAGCATGAAACCCCCGGGTTCTCGGTGCGGTCATGAGCATTTGAGCTTTTGATGTTGTTATTCCATTCTTAATCACCATTTTAATATTGGCTTCAATTGCACCCTCTGGGGCCGAACCGCCGGAGGCGTTGACCTAGGAAGAAAAACAGGAAATTGCACACCCGGTAAGGGTCAAGCTGGATCAAACCCGCGTATCGTACGCTTTCACCACTACGCATGCCATCGCCATCGTCATCATTGAACCACCTTCATCGCCTTTTCTTTACTGGCTACCATATTGCCAAAGTAGCCGAACACTGTATGTTTCCTTATGCGGAAGAGCTGACGGAACTCTGATGGACTTTCGTACCCAATCCCACTGCCATCCGCATGCTGTGGTGGAATCGTAATTGCTTCGCCTCTAAGGGAATTGTCCGCGGTCCGATTTGAACTGTCGAAAAAGTAAAAACTCGCACATACACAGTACACGATCGTGAAGCAGTCGAAGAAGAAAGCGGCACAACATTGCGAACAATGTGTACGATCTCCCGTTGGATGTATCCCCGTTTGGTTTGGTCGATCGAACAAAAAAAAAAACAACCCTCCTACTCCATCTCCCCGATCGGCATGAGAATGTTTTATAAAAGGAATTAATTTATATCAATTATAGCATCGGAACCATTACTGGTCGCCGTGGAAACTGCCGTGGTGGACGTTCGCTTTCGGAAGCGAAAAGACATGCCATCCACGTGCGAGTACGTCGGTCACCGGATCCGGACGATGATGGAAATACGTCCCGGGAGGGGGGGAGGAGAAGGGCAAGATTCCTGGTGAAACTTTGGCATCCATTCACGGGGAGCAAGTTTTCCGGGTCGGAGAACCCGGAGCAACTAAAAATTCTGACTATTCGTCCATGTTTTGTGTCCCGCGCTAGCCGATTCGCTTGCTGCTCATACCACTTCCGAAAGCGCACTGGTAACAATAATAAACAACGAAACGAGCGCATTGAAGTCACTCGCGCGGACATTGCTCCAGTCGGATCCCGCAAGTGCACGACAAAAAAACGACTGATGATGGAAACAATTTGTTATAAGAGCGAAACGAAAATGCCACGGCAGTGGAATAACAGGAGGGCCATCCAATGGACGAACGTTTCGCCTCCATGGAAAACCATGCTTGAAGGTTTGCTGATGGAGGACATGCGGTACTTTGGCAGAAACACACAAAAATGTCAACGTCAGCAGCACACCAACACCAACAGCTGTTGCCAAAAATGAGTATATTCTCATGTCCTCAGCAAAGTGCACTCCTTCGGACCCGAAACGGGTCCAACGACCAAACAAGGAGAGCCAGTCGCCAAACAAGAATGGATCTGCCACACAAAAACGGGCTTAACACGCCTGTCCGCAATGCCAGCAATGTAGAGTCATTAAAAATTAAAGATTTTCAGTTTATAGCTTATTAAGCTGGGCCGCTTTTTCGCGTTTTATTTTTTACCCGTAATCATTTTCACCACTCGAGAGCTCGGATGAAACTTTACGGCCACTTGCCAGGCAGGCAGACAGGACAGAAGAACGTCAGGGAAAATCGCACTGGAATGTGGAAAAATTTTAATAGGCAAAACGACAACTTCCCCCTTCTGTCCTTAAGTTTTTGCCCCCCGCGGGAAAGGAGAACCGTTGCAAGATGAACCCCCGTTGGAAGGGTGAGAAACGGAGCTGAAGTGTTTGAAGTTTTTACACCCTTTTTTGAAAATGTGCCCATTGGGAATGTTGCGCAAACTCGGAAATGAGCAATGAGGATGTGTGCGGCCATCGCTCGGCTTACAGTCATTCCCTTTTGGGAAGCGAGTGGTGGGGAAGTAGGTGAAATTACTCAAACACCCTCTTTTGGGATAACAATGGCGACAATAGAAGCGAAGGAATCGTGAGGAACCTTTGTTGGGTAGGTTGGTTATCGGTTGGGAAGGGCTTATTTCTTAGGGGAAAGTATTTACTGACCCAATTTTTCTTCTAACGGCGGCATTGGATCATCGGCATTTTAATGGCTAACATTGACATTGGCTAGAGCGTCGTATGAATATACCTAAAAGTAAAGTTTGTATTACTTAACACTGTGACAAGAATAGTGAACGAATTTCGAATCATGGCTTGCTGTTCTCCATCCGAGCATATTTAATGTTAATCATCGTGATCCACTTCGTCTCTGCCGGGTACGATCGCGGAATCAGCTGCAATATTCTGGGACCTCTGGAGAAGGAAGTGTCCATTGCTTGGTAGCCTGTTTTTTGCCTTCAGACCGTTTTCCAATGCTCCGAATCGAATTAAATAGCGTAGGTACTTAGATTGTAGAAACAAACCAGAAAACGGAAGTCAAGTTGACCACTACATTCAGTGCAATAGACCATAAAGACGATAAAGAAAAGGTTAGGAAATACTTGACCGAAATGGATTCCCAGATACGAAAACATCAGGTCCTAGTCAACTTTGTCGGAGAACCAAGCGACAACGCAGAAATAACGACCGAAGACTCTGGTCAAAGAGATTTTCCCATGGTGGTCCCCCTTGGTTCTCGGCAAACGTAGTGATCGTTGTAGATGGCCGTTCCACAAGTACATAATTATAGTACTGAAACATTCAATATAATTGATGTAATAATTAAAAGCTAAATAAATAAAGCTAAACTAGCGGAAATCTTGTAGCATTTGTGTTCATTATTGAAATCAATCTGGGTGGGAATTGAATATCTGAATCTAATATCGATAAAGGTAAGTAAATTTAAATTAATTCAGTTATCAAATTTCGTGCATAATACGATAAGAAATTACAACGTACCTTTGGCTGGCTAACACACTTCCCTGTTTTACAAATAATGTTTTAACATCATCTGAGTTTGTTTGCGCGCATCAAAGCAAGATGCAACTGCCGTATTCGGAACAAGATAAACAAAAAAGCAATCAATCACACATCGTCTAATAGAAATAGCTATCGACTGACCATTAGCAGTACTTGTTATGGAATATTTTTTTATATACACCATACTTATCCATGCAACACCATCAGCAGCAGGCATGTTCCAACAACCGATACTATCTAACAACCAATACACAAAAAAAAGACTACACCGGCATACACATACCACTGATGCAAAACACTTTACGAACCCAATTTGATTCATTTGCGCACGTTCCTTCTACGTCCTGTGCACGGTTGTGAGCCGATGGATTCTTCCTACTTAACGTCTTGCTATCAAACGGGGACACAACCAGCTCGATCGATTTGCCGCACATGGAACAGTTCAGTTACCATTGCCGTAAATAAATAATTGAACATAACAGCTGACCGGGTGCCTTTTTTCCCAAACACGCCAGTCGCATTATCGTACCGCTTCGCACGAGTTTGTATTGTATGCGATATCCGTTTTTTTTTTTTCCTTCATCGCTCATGCTACACTAGCTTCTGGTATCGCGAATGAGTCCAGTTGCCCCAATTGCTACAAATCCTTCCAATCGCCTTTTTCACAAACGATCCCTTTTACTCGACTGGTATCGGTCGGCATCCGCTTTAGAACCCCGAAAAAGGAACGCACTACAAACTCGCGTCTCTAATGCGCACACTAATGTCTTCCTGTGCGGATCTCTTGTCCGGTGTCACGGCCCTCCTGCGAATAGCCAGTTGCTGCCCACATCCCTCAAACCCCCAGGTGAGCGAAAGACATGAAGGTGGTGACCAAATCACAACAGTCGCCTCAGTTCATGAAATGTTCGTCAAACGACAGCGCTTCCATAAACGGGAAGGAAGAACCGGTGGTAGGACGTTGTGTGGTCTATTGACGCGCACCGCACTACGGCTGACCAGCTGGTGAGATGTGATCGCAGGCACGATTCCATCGCGAACCGGCCCAACTACGGGACGCATCCAAAGATTTCTTCCCGATGCGTTCTGCTGTCACTCAATGTGCGCGGGATACGCGGGCGGATGCACGTGCACACGCATCCCTTTCGTTCAATCGTAATTGGGTTCGTGTGAGGATGTAACGAAAATGAAACAATAAAAACAAGCGAACTAAAGACAACTCAGACTAGGTGTTGAAATCATCGACAGCTTTAAGGTTGCTTCCTACCGTTTCGGGTGCGATGCGAAGGGTGGCAAAGGGTTGACTAATTAATTCGCCGATTGACAACTCACAACGGCGGAAGTGTACGCGTGACAGAAAGTGATCGTCCGGCAAAGGACGAGAGGCTTTTCATCAACGTGTACCGTGCCTTTTCGGCACGCTTTAGCACCACTGTTCGCCTCCTGGCGGATCAATTGATTTCGAATTAGCCGGCTGGGATGTGTGAAATGGCGGCAAGTATACTGCGAGCCAACAGCCCAGCGTTATAGAACTAGTGGATGGACTCTAGCTATGAACGTTAAAGCTTTTACCACGAGTGCAAATAAACCGTCCTAGAACAGTCTCGCTTTGTTACGTCCGAGCGGTCGGAACCAAGACATACCGATCGTGCGTCCATTTAACACCTTCAATGCTTGCGCGATCGTACCATCGAACGCAGACAAGTTCGTGCGTTCGCGGGTCGTGTGGCTGCTGACAATGAGCTTTTAATTAATCATTTACCTCGCTCGCGATGGTCATCCGACAATCAATGCGCGCGCTTGCGGATACTATCAGCTCAATCCTGAAGTGGACACTTGCGTTTCCACTTATCAGATCTCGCCACTGAGCAAGAAGGATGCCCTTTCTAGGCTGTCGAGCGACGATGCCAATCGTCGCGATTGATCGACAACCGAAAAAGGCACTTCGTTCCTTGCACGAACAACGTATCTCAGATATGCAACACACAAAATGTATGACTTTACAAGCAATCGTACAAAGAAAAGTGTTTGCAGATGGAAAACACAATCAAAGGTGAAGAACACGTTGGTTTTTCTGGGCATCTGAATAATTCATACAGGGAAGTAAGTGCAACGAGTTTTATTGCACTAATATGCTAATTTGCTGCCCTTAAAAGAAGTTAAAGAGAATCGCAAGCCAATCTTACGGTTTGAGGTGATTATGACTATACTGACGTAGTATGGTCATGACATTATTCGTTTTACGATTCAAATGGTGTAATACGAATATTGCTGGTGTAAGTTAGACAAGTTAATCATTTAAATACTTTTGTATACTATATTTCTTCTCTTCTTTCCCGTATGTTTGAAGTGAAGCTCTTTGTATTTTAAAATATCTAAAGGTGGATAACCAAATTCAGTTCAACTGACTTTTACATTGAATTGTATTCTGTACGTTTGATTTAAAGCAAAACTAAATTGCATCTCAGTTTAAAGTTATAGATGTACCCGATCGTCAACCATCAAATTCGTTCATTCAACCGCAGCATTTCTCATTTTTTTCACTGCCTTTCTTGAGTGGAATAATAAACTTTTCATCCAAATCTTTATAATAAATACCGAAATTTTTGAATAACAATCCTCAACAATACACAGTCAATGCCTTATACCTATCTCCCTCTCAAATTGTTCAGCCTTTAGGGTACCGTCGATAGCTTCGCAGTTTTCATTAAATACACTGTACGCACTTATCTCACCGGGTGCTTTTTTGGTGCGGGTGTTAAAGTAGATCCCAAATAACGCCGAAAGCATCAAAAATACTACCCCAAAACGTAGTTCTATCGCAATGGCATAGAGCGTGGCCCAAAATAGGAAGTACACCAGATAAGTGAGGTAAGTCAACCACGATCGAGGTTTTACTACAGGTTCTACTGCCTCATTCGATGTCGGACCATCCGAAAGATCCGACTCTAGGATCGTTGGTTCAGTGCTGGGACAGAAACGTACTGTTTTAACATTAACTTTGCCGACATGTTCCGCATCATCTTGTTTCAGTTTGGTATAAGTTTCTGTTGGTTCATTCTGGAAAAGTACACATAAAAAACGGTATCAAACAAATTGGCAAATTGGCTTTCACAATGTTGCATTTACTCACATCGGCCTCTATAATGACGTGGGATGCTTTCTCTTCTGTTTGCACTTGATGGAAGGACACCATGTTGTAGATCCGTTCCTTGAAGTCGTTTAGGAGCGCTTGACGCCGTTTTGTCTTTCTGTAACTATCTAACTTCGATTCCATGCGTGTTTTATTGTATTCAAAGTTTTTAATTCACAAAAGAATATGTTTTGAACTTACTTCATCCCTTTGCCTGACATTATCACAACAAACTCCACTGACAGTTCTCAAGATCGGTGCAATTCAGATATGCTGGTGATTGGTTTTAGAACAAGACGTTTTAGCACACTGGTCCGATTGTCCGTATTTTATTAAGTGTAGTTCTTTTTCAGGGGAAAATATTCCTCGCGGATAATTTTGAAAAAAAAATCGTTTTTATTTTCAATTGGTTCATGCAAAACATCCCAATAGTTCCCAATAGGAGTATCGCCGCCTGCGCAACGTCAATATTCGTTTTCTGTCAAACACCACCTGCTGTTCTATACACCTTGTTCGGCAAAGAAAAAAACACCAACGAAAACGTTCTTTCCTACGATCCTCCGAAAATACGACAAATCGATCGAAAAACAAAAAGCTCCATACAAGAACGTGCTGAAACGAGCGTAGGTTAATTAAGTGCACAATATGTACATGTAGAATTGATCCGAAATTGAATAGTGCGGCTATTGTTGTGGCCCCAACTGCTCCAAGCTTACACAGCTGCAAGCAATAATGGATGGCCCAAGACTGCAGTGATGTCGTGCGGATCTCTATTCGGTCAATTACTGCGAAACACAGTTCTAGCCAGACCCAGGCCCGCTCAATCCTAGCCAACTACGGTTGGAGTTATCCAAATTCTTTACATCGGTTGACCAAACAACCCAGCCGTTGAAGTGGGCCAACCGATGCAAAAGTGAAACAGTTAGATGCGTGCGTGTGTGTGTTTATGTTTTAATCAGTGAGTGCAAATAGTACGACATAGCTCAAGATGTCCGTGGTTCGAACGAAGGTCCTCGGCCTGGTGGACGTAATTATGCGCGTTCCCAGCCTGTTCATTATCGATGAAATTCTCAAAATGGGTATGGGCGTGCCGATGGCCCAACACGCAGGCCAGCTCCCGAACAGTACCGCCATCAATCTGGAACCACCCGTAGCCGCAATGCTCCCGGAAGACGATCGAGGAATGCAGGACAGCATCGAGGTGTACAAATTCATCTCGTTCGCAGTGTTCAAGTTTCTCTTCTGTCTATTCGGTAAGACCAGCGACCAAGGCGGAAGGATTGGTAGTTTATCTTCCATATTTCAGAAGACGACGTGCTTCGTTGAAGAAAGTCACCGTCATCCATCTCAGAGCTGGGTGCTTTATCTAGCGATTACCTGTATTTCCTGCACGAGGCCTACTGGTACCGTTTCCCTGCGTTTGGTTAACTCATCACCCGTATCGATACGCGGCCAAACCAACCTGTTTGCAAAGAATATGCGAACACCCCATTCCCTCACCTCTGACAGTCGTAGCCTTGGCTGGGGATGTAGGTTATTTTGTATGGCCATCTCGCTCTACCAGCTCACGGCACTGACCTGCATTCTGGTACACAGTCCGCACCTTTCGCCCCCTCCCCATTTCCGACAGCTGGTGCAAAAGGATGCAAAAAAAAATTATCAATGTTTATCAAACGATTCTTTTCTTCGCCTCTACCATTGACGTCACTTTGTTTGCATAATATTTAAAATCTCCAAAATACGCGAAAATAATCAAAAGCTCGCATAATGAACGATTTAAGGGAATTCGCTACGTACTATTTATCACATTTACTCAAAAATAGTGAATCGAAACCATCAAGTTCAAATGCGTCACAGGTATGAAACCACCTTTGCACAGTCTATCTGTTGTATTTCGACCTTCAAGGTTCTGGTACGGGAGGAAGAGGTAATGAACCACGACAACCAACTAACTGCTCGTCATGCTGATGGGTACAGCATCATATCTCTCTACCCGTGAACGGAACTTCTTACGTCGATCACGGGTTGGTTGTTTACTGTATAGTCCAATATGGTCATTTACTAGCAAATAGAACCAATTACATGGGGTATGATTTCGTGGCCATAGGAGAAGAACAAATAATATTTTCAATTTTACACCTTTTCAACATCATTACATTGTTCGTAACAATTACTTTCACATCGATCGACATTGATCGTTATCATTATCAGAAAGAGCAATAATGTTTGTGATGTTACTATCGATTATTACTATTATTCGATATTTTATTATTCTTACGTCGCGTGACAAGCAGCAAGTTGGACTAAAGAAGCTTTAAATTATTAATTCGATTCCTAAGGTCCTCCTTCAAAACCAAACTGGTTCAAACCAAAAGGGAACTAGCTAGAAGCCTTTAGGGAAAAGAATTGTAAAAGGACTGTCATTTGGAATCTTGTTTTATTGGGTTTTTATAATTCTGTCGAGAACAAATAACACGTGTTGAAATGTAGGATAAATTTAATGCCTGAACGGATCATCAATATGCCAAACCATTTTAAATGCACAATGAATACTGCGAAGCAGGAAAGCTGCCGCCGTAGCAGTAGGTACTGCTCAATGATTCAGCATGTTTCCTGATAACGTTTCTGCTGTCTTCCGTTCGGTTGGCGGTAGATCGTACCGTGGATTAACGCACTTACACGTCGTCGCATACTCGTACACTTGGTACGAACCATTTACAACCACTTAAGAAAACCAGAACTTCCACCTCATACAGTTAACAGAATTGTGTACAAATGTGTGTTTTGTTTGGGTGTCGTGGCCCCACACATTGTACAAACAGTGCGAAGTATAATTAACGCGTTTCAGAATGGTTGTCGAATGCGAGAATGACAATGTTTGTAGTCTAATTTTTAACGTTCTTAAATATTTTTTTTTTTGCTATATTCTATGCTACCTTAACCTATACGTATAATATATCTTACAAGTTCTATGGTAATCTCTTCTTTTTCGCAGGTGCCATCAGTGCAGCTTGTGTATTCATGCTATGGACCCGGCATTTAGTCATCGTGTACATGTACATCGTTTCCGTGGGATTGATCTTCCTGTCCTATTGGAGCAATGTATCCGCCCTGTCGGTTATATCTGACAGTCCGAGTTTGCTGGAGGATGTCCTGTCGCTCAATATGGAACGCTTGCTCGATCCTGGAGGTGTTCTGATCTCAATACTGCCACACCTACTTGCCCAATGGTTGATGGGTGTCATCTTCGCCTATATTCATTTGGGACCACGGTAAGCATCGAGTAAAACCCCCCTACAGCTGAACTTTTACTACATGTACCCCTGTTTCCTCTCTTGCTTTCAGGCACAAAATCATTCAAAAGGCGCTGCCGTTCAGTTTCTTAATGCCACTGCTGCTTGCGATGTTGCCACTGCCGACGTTAGTCCTTAAACATTCCCCCGCTTTTGCCGCCATCTTGCCGCTTGTGCTGTCTAAAATCGCGCTCTGGAGCTCCTCGTTTGATGTAGTGAAAACGATCCTCAGTGGCTATCAGCATGCCCGCAACTTTGCCAGCAATTTCGGCATTGCGACACTGATCGAGAACGAATGGCAACGGTTGAACGTACCGTGCGTTTTGCGCGTGTTTTGGACCATCCGTCTGCTGGAGCATCTCATCAGCTTGCTAATGTCGTCCGAGGCTCCACTGCGCTTTGCTGCTACGGTGCAGAGCGTGCTGGTCAGTGGGTGCGAAACGCTGACAGCCGTCCTCGGCATGACCAGCATAATTTCACTGATATGCCACTATATAGGCAAGATGTTTCAACTGTTCCTGCTCTCGGAGGATTACGATGAGGATAAATCGATCGGTACAGTGTCGGCGATACTTTTCTACATTTTGGCTCTCCAAACTGGGCTCACTTCGCTGTCACCGGACAAACGCATTATTCGATTGTGTCGCAATATGTGCCTGTTGGTGACGGCTTTATTGCACTTTTTGCACAACATTGTTGCACCCATACTAATGTCACTGAGTGCTGCCCGTAATCCGTCACGGTGAGTACTAAGAACCCATGCAACTTGTTTGCCGCAACCAAATTCCATAACCACCACAACCCATCTTGCAATGTTGCCACTGTGTCACTTAACTATGTTTTTTTTTATTGTTTTGTTCACCACCGCCTCGCGTTCGGGGTATGTTTGCATTTCACAGCAAGCGTCACGCACGGGCATTAATAGTGTGTGCTTTCCTTCTTATTGCGCCCGGATCGTTGCTGGCCGTACTCTGGGCGAGTCACTCACCCTCCACATGGTTGTTGGCCGTGACAGCTTTCTCAGTTGAAGTGATTGTGAAGGTAAGTTACAAATTGCCTCGTGAATTGATCTTGTTAAGGAAGATCCTACGGAATAATGGTCCCAACTTCATGAGCATTTTGCCTAATATCTTGTCCAGAAGATGGGAACAGACTTTTCATTTTGTTAATTGATTAGAGCATTTTAAATTATTGCAAATATCACAATTCATTTCGGTGTACTTTGAATGAAAGCTTTCTTTAAACCAAATTCTATTTTCTCAGGTTCTCGTCAGTTTGGCAACGTACACGCTCTTCCTGCTGGATGCAAGGCGACAGACATTCTGGGAGAAGCTGGATGATTACGTTTACTACATACGAGCGTTTGGAAATTCAGTAGAATTCTGCTTCGGAATATTCCTGTTTTTCAACGGAGCCTGGATATTGATTTTCGAATCCGGTAAGCACGCTTCCGTTTTGTTTGGAATCATATTTCAAATGTGATAGCACCTACCCGAAGGAACACAAAAATGCACATCTTGCAGACACCTTCGGTGCTTACTACTTGCTGTCGTTATCCTTTCCTTTAGAGCTTGTTGTTTGGTAGTTTATTTTCCTATCAAATTATCTCGAAACTATTTATTATTAATCGATTTCATACATTTTACTTCATATTTTGAATAAATCATACCAATGGCAGGGAGTATAGTTGATTTCCATGCCTTAATTGGCTAGTATGACTTTTGCAGTAGTGTTTGACACTGATTAGTTAAACGTTTTACGATACATATTCTTAATCACAGGTCTTATTTTGATGCATTGAGCCTTGAGTGACGATTTTCTAATCGCGATCTGTTTTAGAAAAGATTACAGTATGATTTCCATCATGGACGTTTAATATTTGGAAAAACATGTTTAAGAACAACAAGTACAAGTGTTTATTTTTTAGCATATTATATTTTAAAGTACCAAAAAGAAAAACATACGCTTTCAATGCACCAAAGATAAATTGTACTACATTGTTGTATTATCGTACAAACATCCAGTAGAAACATAGTAATATGATTGTTTTGTTGTTACTTTGTATAATTTACAAAAGTTTCCTTTCTTTCTCATTCTTTCCATCCTATTTATTCATTTTTGTGTGGCTTCTTTTCAATATAAACCTTCACGAATTCACTAAAAACCACCAAACAACAATTATGGACACGATATCTGCTCCCATCTACATATTCCCTACCTCCTCCATATGTTCATGCCACGATGGCTCTCACTAACTTCTTCTCTGTCCTCGCCAATCGCTCCCACATTTGTCCCATTTTCCGATTCCATCAAAATGTCGGTTTTGTACTGCTTGATGCGCCTCGCTTACATTTAGAAATGATTCCTATAGGCGGTGCCATACGCGCACTAATGATGGGTATCCATGCGTACTTCAACATCTGGTGCGAGGCTCGTGCTGGGTGGGTAGTGTTTATGAAGCGTCGGACAGCGGTACATAAAATTTCCTCCCTGCCGGAAGCGACCACCGTTCAACTGCACCAATTTGATGACGTATGCGCCATTTGTTACCAGGTAAACCTATAACTTATGAAAGCTATAACCTAGTAATAACTGAGAATATTTCGTTTTATCCAATACTTTCTCTCAGGATATGACATCGGCGAAGATCACGCGATGCAATCACTACTTCCATGGTGTTTGTCTACGGAAGTGGTTGTACGTGCAGGATCGTTGCCCACTCTGTCACGAGATTATCATGAACCAGGATGGCAATGCAGGAGACGACAGTACGGAGGTGCCAGCGAACAACTTGGATAATGCAAGAGCCCAAGCACGTGTCGGTGGCAGACCGGGGAATGAAACCACTAACCGTCAACAAAGTGTTGGACAAGCTAGTAGCCTACACAGTTCCGACCAGACAGATGCGCTCAATCAACCGTTGTTCGACGATACGTTCTTGGAGGAACAAATAACCAATCACATACGAGCTAGTGCCAGTAGATTAGGTGAAAATACAATCGATTTACACGATGCACAAATGGAAGCGGTACCTCTGTCGAGAAGATCCACTCTCCAGGAACCAACCGCTGATGGGCAGATGGGTAGCCATGAACATCGATTCGTCCGATTACTTGGTGGCATTTCGACTGTTCATGCAACAGATGCATCAGAAGTGGGACAATCCGATAGCGGTTTGCGAACGCCACTGTCAGAGAATGGCGTTGGGCTTGTTGCAACCGATGGCATACATCCTAGCGAAAGTGGGAGCAGCTACGCTAGCACATCGGAAAGCATCAGTAGCATCACGGAAGATACCGGCGGTACCAGTACCAGTAGTGGCAGCAGCACCGGAAGTGGCACCTTGTCAACGCTGTCAAACAGTTCACTGGTGTCGGCTGCTGCTATTTCCTTTAACCTACGGAGGCACCACGTTCTTTTACAGCAGCAGCAGCAGCAGCAGCAACTGCAACAGCAGCCAAACGCACCAAGAGAATAACAACCAAAATATGATAATGACACACACGTGGCATAGATCATCGATCGGAAGAGACAGAGAGAGCAATTTGGACGCGCCATGCACGAATTGCGGGAACATACGAAACGAAATATTGTCTCGTCCAACATCGCCGGTTGAGGATTGCTTCCACCGGTCAAGTCGATCCTAAAGTATTGGTAAGGCAACCTAATGCAATGAACACGATGACTATCCGTGATGCAAATTGAAGGACTGAACGAAAAAAAAAGACAGTGTTAAGACACTTAGCGGGTAAGCGCGGTTGTGTGTACAGTTCTAGTAATTGATGGTTACGAAGCAGGAAACGTATAGCGTGTATATTTATATTAACTTGTTTATATAGAACCGGAAAATGAGGGCATGGTAAAATTCATGGTGAACCAGAAACAAAATTGTAACTGAGCGCATGTGGTAGTCTTTCGAGGCTCACCTGGGAAGGGGCGGGAAAGGGGGTTGATTAACTTTAGGGAAGAAAAAAAAAACAGGAACTGCTGCTTTTTAATAAGCTGTGAAAAATGAAACGCGAACAGAACACAGGGATTGCTAGGTGTACTGGAGCTTAGTCCCGCACATATGCACAATACCAAAAGACCGGCAAAATTAGCAAACAACAAAACATCCATTTTTACATCCGCTCCATCTACTGGAGCAAATATCTATTTGGAAGGGTTTGGATTTTGTTTTTTTTTTGTTCCTTCTCACTTCCTCACCCATAATTAAATCGTAAAATAATTGCACATTGTCTCGAATCGAGCACAAATAACAGGCGAAACATCGGTTTGGTGTGAATGATCGCGACCGACACACTAACGACGGCATTGGCTAATTTACGTTCCGTTGTTTCATTACCGTCCAATGTGGTAGAGGAACGAGCAGGTATCCTCTCTCTAGCTACGGTACTTCGTCCTAATAGTCGTATCCAAAGTGAAATACCATTGAGGTTCGAGAAGTAGATGAGTTAAATGTGCGGAGCGCAAATAGAAAAGGTGGGATGGGAAATTAAAATGGTCAATTAACCGATTTCTCGTCGTTTAATCGCTATTGCATAATACGGTACACAATACACCCCCTATTCTCTCTCTCTGCAATCTGGTATAATGCCGGGGATACAGATAGCAATGCACAAAAGCTGTAAATTTACTTCCTGCAACAAAACGATGTCGACGGTGTATTGCAAGAAAAAACCAACGCTTTTGCACAAAGATAAAGGAGTTTTGTTTTTGTTGTTATTATATTTTGTACTCCACCAGAATGAATGTGGTATCGCTTCTGCTGCGATAACGTGACGTTTTCACGTTGTTGTGGAGCGAGCATTTTGCGAGCATGATGTTTCTGCGTTGCGTTTGATCGCCACAATTTTTTAACACTTTTTAACTGTCAGCAGTGTGTTTTCAATTTTCATTCTTTTGAGAAGCAATTCTGGGCATATGTATATAATAGTTGTGGTCTTGCAAAAGATAACCAAAAACAAACAAAAAATGACCAGACATAAAATCATAAATTCAGCTGTGAGATAATAAACAAATTAGTAAAACTGTTGTAGGGAAATTCCTAAAAAAAAATAACAATACCTTCTTCTCACCACGCGTTAGCGGGTATGATTTGAACATCCGAAATAATGACATTCCGCGGGGGACTAGAATTTACTGGACACGTGCATTCATGCAGCCCAAAAAGAATTCTTTAATTTAGTCTCATTTATCTCATTAGGTTCGTCACAAAAAAAGCTAAAGCCATCTAGCGAGCGAAATGCAACAGTACCTACAGTGTTCACTGCTCTTGAACTACTTTAATTTCGCGACGTTAATGTTGTTTCTATTTATCGTCTATTCCATTTGCAATTTTACATTCCCTCTCGCACTGTGGCAAATAAAGCCAACATTAATGACTGTAGCACAATTTTGTAACACCCGCACCGACAGGCGGCGATCCGATATGAGCTGCTAACAAACTCTGTAGCCAAGTTTCGCGCCAACATGAGAGGATCACCCGTTCCCGGTTAGCAACCAAAAACCCGGTGTACCGAAAGCACGGCACGACTAGCCGCGCACCATTAATAATGCGTTCCGAATGGCTCTGTTACAAACGAGACCCGCGACAATAATACCACCGAGAGATAAAACAAAACCCTCACCCGAAGATGTATTCTTTCGTGCGCCCAGCACCGTAAAAGATCACCATTGTGTGGGGCCTTCTTGATCATTGTGCGCACCACTTTATATCCAGCACATTAAACAGATAGTTCGCAGGGAAAAGGGGTACACACTCAAGGCGCTGCGGCAGAAGCGAAAAGCTACGAAAACAAAAATTGCGTCCCCTTCGAGTCAAACCAACGCCCAAATGTGTGCCATTTAGGTGAAAATCAGATGCCTGATGAGGGTACCGCGAGCCGCCGCGTGTGTTGATTTTTTCCCCCTTCTACACTTTGCCGGGAAAAGCCGCAATCACAGCTGTTGCATCAGCTACTATCCGGCTGACCTTATTTCACTTTCTGCCTCACCAAACGTGCGGGGTTCTCCGCGATGAATACAGAGGGGAAGGGTTGGAGCAGGCACTGATGATGGCCCACTTGCTTTAGCCGTGGAGGTTCTTGAAATTTTAAATATTTACCTCATTCGCGCGTTTGCCCCAGCATTATTTGGTGCACCCGCCACCACGAGATGGATCTTCTCCCGTTTGGCGGAGAGATCACGCAGCTGTGGTTGGATCCTGCTGCTGTTCCCGCACTATTACTATGCAGATGTATATCACGATTTCCCACCTCCGGCGAGCCTATCTACGGTAAGGGAAGGTGGTTCATGAAAAACGGCAATTGGGACCCGTACGCTTACCGTTAAAATGCGAAGGGAAATGATGTTTGCTGAGGGAGGCAAAGGGAGGATGCAACAAACAACACCCACAGGGTGCTGAAGAACTGTTTGCAGGCGTTTTCGCACTGTCATGAATCATAATTAAATTACAATCGACCCCAACATACCCTGCTTTATTATTACTTATTTATCATACATTTGCAGGGCCGGCTCGGCTCGACACATATTTTAAAGCACCCGAGCACTGTTTGCCATTTCCGTAACCTATTTCGTTGCTGTGCCAGATGGAACGTGTTTTCACCGACCTTTATTAGGCGATGTGTTCCTTTACCGGTCGGATTTAGAAATTGCACTATGAAGTGATAATATCTACCGTATCGCCTTTTCCTACGGATTGGAGTATAAATGCTCATATTGGTTCGGAGATTCTTCCCTTCCAGCATCACAGATACCACGGCATTGTTAAGAGATTGCAGGCTGCTTTGCTAGTCAGTGTATAAATATCATTAAAAATACATCGATATCTTCAACTTCTGCACAAAATTAGTGACCAACCAAATTCCATCCAAAGTTTTCCTTAAACAGTTCAATCTCCTACATTCTGAAGTATATTGAGAAGGTTGGCAATCTTTGGAAAACCTTTTGTCTTCAGCAATCCATCACCTCAATTCTCTTGGAATAGGACGATCCTCAGAGCAATGGACCTTATCATCCTTATTATGACAGATTCTTAATGTGGCCGGTAATTTCTGGGAGTGATCTTGTAAACATATCCGAGATCTTTTTAAGTCCCAACGCAAAGAACTCATCAAAACTCCCTTATCCATCAAATGTCGAAGAAACCTCGTCGATTGGTGCTTTTGTTTAGCAATGTCTATTCTGTCCAGGACCTTCTTCGCGATGCCTTCGATCTGCACTTTTAGCTTCTGTTGCAACATCATGGCTGTTTCCTGGGCACCTAGGCTGCTATTTGATGCTCTAGCCATTCTCTTCAAGCGAGAGTTCACTAGAGATTACAAATCTGTTATATACTGAAGACACCTCAGTACCTCACGATGTAAACTAGCTTTCGCTCCGCAGTGAAATCTGCAGCGATAACGGTTGTCTGAGTATTTTAATAGGGACCATTGTAAACTAACTCACAGTTTTATTAAATTTCGTATGCGTACTATAGAATAGGTATAGTATACGGTACACGTATGAGACCATCTGTAGATGCCGTGAAGATCCATCTCTTTAATTGAATATTATATTCAGCTATGGATTTATGCAAATAAACAAGAAACCCGAGAATAGACAGGTTAACATAATTCCTGAGCTTTTACAGTCCAGAAGAACAAGAACATGTGGATTCTGCTCCAAACTTTAGAATTATCATAACCCAATTTGTCATAGCCGAAACATTGCATTGTTGTTCAAATATAAAGCATAGTAAAATGCATCTCAGTAGTCCGTAAATTAATCTCAGATATAAGAAACACACTCAGCTCCACTCGTGTACAAGGACACGATTAGCAGCCGAGCCTATTGCTACTGCGTTACGGAACCTTGGCGATGTTAGATTGTTATTCGCAACCGTATATTGCTTAATCCGCTACCGAACTATTGTGCAAATAATTGCAACAGCTTAGCATAACCACCGGTGGGGGGGGTCTGGCCCCGGATAACAATATGCGTAATATCTTACCAACCCAAGTGACATTGTTGTTTGTCGGGATTGTTGATGATTACACACATGCCATCCCATCACCTATTGTTACCCGGTGAAAATAGGCGTAATAGAGCGCTGGGATGGAGCTAAAATTAGACGATAATTTGATGTGTCGAATTGCTTTAAACCGAGCAAAAACATAAAGACTATTTCTGGCTTGATGGGTGGTTTTCCTCTTTCGCGTATCCTCACTGTGATAGGAAGATTCAATGTTGTCACACCGTATGGCATGGAAGCAAGAAACGGAGAGCAACAAAAAAAACACACACACGGACAGTTTAAAGTTGGTGAATGCAGCCGGGGCCGATTCCTCACAATCAGATTCACTTTCTGTCGATTTTTGTGTCGAGGAGAAATGAATGCCCATTGTCTTTTCAATTGGAAGGCGCAATTCGTCTCGCATGTGTGTGTGTGTGTGTATGTATGTGATTTGCCACATTTTCGCCCTCCGCCCTACGGAGAGACAAGCCCCCCACGCATGGAGTTGTCCTACCGTTCCGGTGGTTTGATAGATGAAGAGCTTCGTTTTTCACCTGTTCGCTTCACATCACGCTAGTAAAGACCGGGAACACTTTTCATTTCCTCACCTCATGGATGCCAGCTTCCCACCACCGCAGGGGGGGACTATGCGCCACTATCCCGCCCTCGTCACTTTCAGCCGTGCAGTTTCACTGCCCCTTTTTTCCCCACCCGAGACACTCGTCGCACGGTTCGGATACACTAATACGCGTGCTAACCGGTCAGTCTATCAGCAAAATTTCAAACTGTACCAGTGGCAGACACGCTTTTCACGCCAAGCCTCCATTAAAGACGCAAGTGCTGGGTGCAACGAAATGGCAGCAAATTGCTCCGCTACAGAGGTTGAATTAGTGTTTTTGTATCACCTTAAAGGGCACCTCACATTCCTTGGGGTTAGGGGCAGCATGTTATTTCGAGCAAGACCGATCTGGTTAGATGATGATCGTTTTTGCTGTTGGAACATTTCTCCAGAGGAAAGCTTCAGGTGTTCAGGCTTGCTTTTGAAAGTTGCAGCTATTGGTTCTGTTTATTATTTAAAACCTAGAAAAGAATGCATTGAAGTGTTAAATAATTCGCTATTTAATTATTGGATTCAGTTTAGGAGAGAGTTCATGTTGATCTGATTCAGATTAATGAATCTTTGATACTTAATGAATGAATCTGAATTCTCCTCCCTATCTCCCTCCGCTCATCAGTTATCAAAAACGAGCCCCACCATGGAGGCCACTTTAGGCCACCAAGGGGCATGATCCGCCACTGCTCTGCTGGGATTGATGAATCTCTTGAGAGTCGATTCCTGATTCCTGAAGAGTTATACGAATGGCTCTTCTCAAATGATTCATTAAACACAACACTTACTTTAGAACTTTATAGCACAAATTCTAAAGCTAACTAAATCGTGTTTGGTCGCATAGTTTTTTGCACTTAAAACATGTCTCTACTACTAATTAGCAACACCGTACAAAAGTAAGGGAGCGGCCAGGTGGTGTATTTCATAGTGGCGCCGGTCTCCACAGGACAGGACCGATCCAAAATCCCACCCCTACTAATCCTCCGTACGCAGGACAAAAAAAGCCAGAAATGGTAGGCTTCGCTAGACCTCTTGAGATTGTTGTTGTAGCCCCGATAAAGAAGAAGTACAAAAGTAAGTACTAATACACTACAGTAACTTCTATGCAAATATTTTATCTACTAACATACGGGATGTGAAGTAGTTGTAAATCTATCTCCCGTGCAGTTGGAATAATTTAACCACAATAATATGAGAACATTGCATCTCCTTTGCATAAAATCACAAAGCAATGGCAAAACGTCGCAGCCTAAGAACCAGTGCACCGAAGCCAACAAGTCACCCTACTAACGAGTTCTTCACGCTGCACTCATTACGAGGTTACACGGAAAACAGATACAGCACAGCCCGGGAAAGAAGGACCACAGCACAGAACGCCATCTCACCGTTCGCGCGTCGTTTGCTGATCCGGAACGGACGAGAACCGGCTCGGCGAAGAGAAGAATATGTGCGCAACCTAGTAAACGGGGTCTCGTCTCTCAACAACAACAACAAAAAGCTACCCGTGGCGCTAACATCCAGCCATTTTCCTGCGACTGCGGAGGCGGAAGACGCATTTCACGCAACGTGATTTGTGTCTGTGTGTACTCGCTTTTCTCTGGCGAGTCTCTCGTCTCTGCTACGGCCTTTTTTGTATGTTTGCTCTCCCTTTACTTTTTCTTTACCCGAGCACATTTCAATGCCAGTTTCGCCTGGAGATTCCCAAACGACCTGTTGCACCTGCGCCTGAAAAACGGTGGCTGTGCACCAACAAGGGCTCCAAACAAGGCAGGGGGAATGTCGTCGAAGGTTGTGGTGGCGCTGCCAAACCAACCAAATCCCGGCACTGCCACATACACAACACCCATACCCGGCTTGGCCCTTACAAATAAAATGTGCCTTCCCTGTGTTGTGTTGCCGCTCTGGATGGGCCACCCTTCCCCCGGCCCGAAGATGTACCACAAAATGAAACTGGAAATCAAAAAAAAAAAAAAAACACGAAACAACTGCAATCGGCCCCCATAAAGCGGGGGTGGGTAGGCGGGCGGTGTGCTGTACCCTTCCCATGTTAGGATGTGCAAGCTGGGAAAAGCTTCCCTTCCTCCGCCTTTTTTTTCATGATGGCGGTGGTCGGTTTCGGTCGGAGGTGGATACCACTTTCGACCCGCAGTGCTTCTCAGTCTACCAATGACTTTCGACGACGGAACTCTTCGAGTGGTGCTTATGCGATCCACCGCCAGCGGGCCCGACGAGCTTGAAACGACACCAGTTGCGCGGTTTTACGATACCCGAAGTGTTTTATTCGCTGCATGACGCCACAATTAAGTCGGAAAAAGTGTGAATATTCGTGTGATTGCATGTTCTGAGAAAAAAAAAAACTAAAAACAAACAAACAGCAGCAGAAATTGTGCAGTAAATTAGTTTGCTTAAACACTGCAATGTGTCGCGTGTTCTGGATCCTTCTTTTATGTGTCGCTACGTCTAAGATCGCTTCAGGTAAGCAAACGTGAGGATATAAAGCTTTTTAAAACAGAGGATACATTTTCTAAACAAATGTTAAGAAATATAAAGTGAAATAACAAAAACTGTGATGACTTAAAAAAGGCAACCCCCAATGCGTCGTTGCAGAACTGGACGTAGTGTCACTAATGCTACCGAAAAGTGATCATCTGCGATCAGTGCCCTGGCGCATTGCATGGGAAAAGTGTGATGTAATTGTTGACGTTAAATGCTCCCCCGCACTTTCGTTGGGCTATTGTTTTAGTTTTGCTCGAGACCGTAAAGTTTGGGTGGATAGTAATGTGTGCATGAAAATTCGAGACGAAAACACAATAGCTTCAACTCACCGGGTTAATGAAAGCTGGGCACCAAATAACGTAAAAAATGTGATACATACAAGACAGAGTGATGGATGTACGGCAGTTATTTGAATTTAACACTTTCTAACACTATGCAACATTTCTATTAGTAACTGTACGGTATATTATTTTCATTTATCAATTATAACAACAAATAAATTCTTCGTTGATCAGACTACTCACAAGTTCATCATATCTGATTTAGAAGGATGTTTGTAGAAAAGATTCCCCGTGAGGTTAAATATACGTTCACTTGATTCGGTTCGCTATTGACCATTAAGAGCGGATACGGCGTGTTCCATACAATGCTTCAATTAACATGAACCATCTGATAAATCATAGAGACGCTCAATTTTGTTAGCTGATGATAAGTGTACTTTGACGTACTTCCAAAAGGATTGCAACGGATCCGTTCAACACAATTAACATTTGTTCTTACTGATAGGACGTACAAGAACCATTCGCAATATTTATGGACAACGGTGTGCTAATCGTTTGGAATCGGCCCTTGATACTACCCTGCGTCGTAGCCAACAACGCTCCGGTTCCAGTGTAAGCCTCTTTGAAAACCCTTCTTCCTGTTAGACACTTGAGCAGCCGCTGTACTAACTCACTGTGCTCGCTCGTTCGCTTACTTCACAGTCGATTATAGATTTCTCCGACAACGGACCACCTCACAGACCGACATTATTCGATGCCGCCGGACAGCGGTCCCCATTCAGCAGCAACAATTACAACGAAGAAATCCAACAGATAGTCTCCGAGTACAAGCATAAGCTTGGCAACAATCCTGCCACTAGTGGTGGTTCCCCGACATCTTACTTTCCCGCATCCAGTCCCACAAACTCGCTGGCCGCCGCACAGGTCGAGGTGGCAAATTTAAGAGTAAGAATCCCGCAAAACCATCACTGGGTCGTGGTCGATCGGTGCCAGTTCATTGAACACAATCGTACGCTAGACACGAAACTCGAGTTCCCCGATCTGCAGATAAGCGGACGCGTAATAATGCATCCATCGGGGGGTCGATGCGACATGATTTTACGGCTGCGTCGTGCAGGCATCGAATTTCGTACGATACCGCTCATTCCTTCGGGTGTCGGTGAACGAAGCCGGCAGGCGAACGTGCGCACGGATTCACATTTTTCCGAACCCGGATTCATATCCGTTTTTGCACATAGCTGCGAGGGACCGAGCGGTATAAAGTATCGGATTAATTCGAAACGGCGTCACTTCTTCAATCGCCAGCCGGCAGCGTACTACGGGCGAGATCGACGAAGATCGCTCGACTACCTCGATGAAGATCTGGTCGCCAACGATGGACTAAATGATGTGTTCAAGCTAAATGACGGTGACGCTCTATTCCTGTCCCCGTCCACATTCGTCAATATTGGTGAAGATGATCAGGATGGATTCGGCCCAGGCGCACCGAGTGCCAATCAGGATCCAAACAGTAGAACATTCTTCGCGGAAAGAAACCCCTTTTCCTATTCGGCTTACGGTGGACCCCCGAACAGTTACGCAAGTGAGCATGTCAATCCGGACAAAGGTTGGCAAAATGTGGAAACAAACGAAGCATTGGATGATGCTTATTCGAATGAAATTGATAACCTCTTTTCGAAGGGTGTGCGAGGCCTTCTTACCACCTACATGCAAAAAGCCCTGCAGCCCGCAATCAAGGAAACGCTAATGGAAAGCATGGGATATACGCTCTCGTACGGTTAACTAGGCCGCGACTGTCGCCTTGTATGAATGTTTATATGTAATAAATTATTTGTGCTATCTAACGCGGGAAAAAACATCCATCTTTATTAGAATCATCAGACACTAAAGAAAGAAAATGAAACTTCTTCATAAACTACCATGAAGGAATCATCGAATGTACGTACATAAGTCTGAACAAGCATACGATCTTATACTAGCGTCATCAAATGTTTCAGCACAAGATTTTCACAGAGCTTTACAATTTACTTCCGATTGCTGTAGTTCATACTCACAGAACTTTCCATATTGTCCAAGTGACAAGATTCCTATTAGAATGGACATACATTAGGGATATGAGAAAATTGTAATCAAACGAACAAAAATCACTTACATCGTCATCGTTTTCAGTGCTGCAGGGTGGTGGATTTGTTTCGACTGGACCAGATTTGATAAAAAATTGTGCCCTTGGTCTTCCGGTGGACACATTATTAATGGGCTGTTGTGTCATTGACATTTCCGATTCGGTATCCAAATTAATCGTCGATCTAACTATGGCGAGTTCGTTTTCCAACTTTACATTTTGGTTTTGAACATCGTTTATCTCTTCAACCATTCGACTTATGGCGACGTCCAATTCTGCAATACATTCCGACAGCTGTTCTTTAGTGTTTGTCAAGCTGTCGAGTGTTTGGTTGAGTTCTTCAATTTTGTTTTTATACTCATCCGCCTTATTGAAGTACAGTTGATCAATCTGATTCTTTTCTGCTGCAAAAGATTCTTCCAGCTTGATTTTCTCTGTTTGCAATTTTTGCTTCAGCTCATCGCTTAGGTTCTCGAAATCGTGTTTCTCCAGCTGCATTTGACGGTAGGCATTATCATTCTCAGTAATTTGCTGCTTTATGATAGCTAGCTCTTCCACACGTTGTTGAAGCACATTTGCCCATTCCATAAGTTCCGCCTGCATCCCTTTAATGGTCCCTTCGTAGCTAGAACGCATCCTTTTGAGTTTCTCCATTTTTTCTATATGTTCTTCATGTAGTTTAGCGCGTTCCGAGGATACCGAACGCAACTGTTTGCCTACCTCCTCGATGCGATCCATTATCTCAACATGCGCTTGGTGAAGGATTTTCCCTACAATTGACACCCAATTTGAACAAACGAACCTTTAAGCGAATTAAACGAATTTACCTATTTCCTCCTTCTCTTGAATTTGTCTCTTCGCATCTTCAATGCCTGAACGAAAACCCGAAATTTCTTTTTTCAACTGCTTGCGAAGCACCTCGTTGGATTTCATGTGCATATTAATGGACTCCACTTTGTCGCCCAGTTGCTTTCGGGTGGAATGATTCTGAGCTTCTCTGTCGGATAGATATGGGAAAAGGGACATTTACTAATATGACGAATGACTATAAGCAGTAAAAAAAATACTAACATGTTGCTCATTAATGATTCCATCACTGGCTGATCATGCAAATCTTTCAGCATTTGTTGGTTCTGGTCGATCGCTTTTTGTAGAGTTTGCTTCAGCATCATTATTACTTGCTGCTGCTGGAGATTCAGGACGAGCAACTCTATCGCTTTAACCAGCACCGTGTTTTTGTCCTTGTACATCAGTTCGCGGACGCTTTGGACCATATCGCTGTTTGTAGCCGACTGTTCCGATGAAACGGATGGCCGCTGAATTTGTTCCTGTTGCTGGTCATCAGCCATTGCTCAAACGTACTTCTTCGTTTCAGAACAAAAGCAAAAGCTTTCGGCTCTCGAAATGGATTTGTGATGCGTTGTGTTCAGTATGTTAAGAAATCAGGCACGGAACAACGAATCTTACCAGTTTTACAATCACTCCACGAAGACTCCAATTTTACCTTTTTCACAGGCAGGGACGCCACCAACGAAGCAACACGCGCTCATCCACGAAAAGACGCGAAATTCTTGAGCTTCAACCATAAGGTATAAACTAACTCCCAAGGTTCAAAATCAAACAAAAGTAAATTTGCATAAAATGCTAAATGACGAAATACACTTCGTTTGTATGGCTTGTGTAACGAAAATAGACGGAAATTGCATTTCTCATCGTTTATTTCATCGATATTTTGATAATCACGATCAGAAATATAATAATTATGCTTCGATTGAGAACATTCTCGATACACCTACACTGAGCCTATAGCAACCTTGATCTACATTGTCATTCGCTTCCGGGATGCTAACGACGCCTACTTAGTAGATGTGTGTGTGCTGTCGCTCCCATTCGCGTACGAATTTTCCTACCGGCAAGTTGTGGTGGCTCTGCGCTGTGACTAGAGAAACATATATTTTAGCTTAGAGCACCATAAGAACTAACACATTTTCCAAGGAAAATGGCAGACAGCAGCCCGGAAACCATGGGCGAAACTATGGAAAGTGAATATTCTTCCCCCGAGGACCAAACGGCGCAAATCGTAAACCAGAAGATTATGGGCCAAGTACAGCAATTGGTCCAGCAGAATAAGTACACTGCGCTGATCCAAGTCATCGAGCTAAGCACTCAGCACGTAAACCAGCGAAAAGAAATAGCAAAACTCCAGCAGTACATCAAGAAAGTGCTGGAGGAAGGAGTGCAAACTAAAAGTGATCTAATCGTGCAGCACAATTTTAAAACGAATGTGCAAAGCATGTAAGTATTGTGTAGGTTTGAACAGATTGCATTTCGGAAGAAATGGATTGTATTTTTCCCATTTTAAATACCGTATCTTTACAGTGAAGACGTAAAACATGACACTTCTATGCGATTGCGCGAAAAATTGGAAGCAATCAATGCACACATAAAGTCGAACGACGCGATGCGCTCGCACCTCAAGGAACATGACGCGGTGGCACGTTCAGAAATGGAAGAAATAAAGAAACTGTTGACCGAGTTAACTGAGAAAGGTACGTATTTCAGCTAAATCGATTGGATAATTAGCGTTACTCACCAGACGAACGTTATCCTTTGCAGCAAACGTCCTTCAGTGTGCGCTCAAGAAAGGGGAAGGCCACTTGAAAACCCTACACAAACAGCTACATAGCGTCGCTGCAGAAAAACATATTCTCCAGCAAGATTGTCACGCCAAGGAGTGTGAAATGCAAAATGTGTCCTCGCACGACGCTGAAATTATGCAGCAGATCAAGAACGAGCTGATTGACAAAGAAAGCAGTGTCAAACAGCGCACCGAAGAGCTGAAGCATGAGGAGCAAAACCAGAGCAAACAAATGAACGCTTTAGAACAGCTTCAATCCGAGCTCAACGTAATGCGAAACAATGTCGAACAGCTGAAGCAAAAGGTTGACAGTGAACTGTTGAAGGAAACGCAACGCTTTCGCAAGGAAATAGCTTTTTCGGAGAAGTCATTCGAAGAGATGAAAATGAAGAACGAAAACATGATCGCACACATGACAAACTCCATTACGGATTTAGTCGAACAAACGAAAAAATCTGACGAACGTATCAATGAGCTGCGTAACAGGCAAAATGAATTGAGCAACAATTTGCGCGTCTTGCATGATGAAAACAGTAAGCTGAAACGGGAGCTGGAGAACTACAACCGCAACAAGGAACAAGAAATGGCGTTCGCACGACTGAAGGAATCGATTAAAGCGTCCAAGACCAGTGCTAAGGAGGCTGCCTCGAAGAAATCGGCGGCTTTTATTATGCGACCGAAAAGACAAGTATTCATTAAGGAAGCGAAGAACAATAAAGAAGTAACAGCTACAAAGAACCCACCGATGCCTATCGCCGCCGAAAGCGAGGTAAGTGTTGTCAAGTGTTTAGATACGATTCTACGGTTTTGTGGATATGCGTTCTAATTGATTGTTTTGTTTTACCAGCATTCCAGTGCGTTCGACGACTCTGTGTTCTTCGAAGGAAAATTGTAGGTAGTAGACTTCGCAATTTATTGCATCTCACATAATCAGCATTTCTTTACCTATCCTACCATTAAGTACACCAATGGGTGTACGTACGTACTATGTATCACTTATGTTGAAAACTATTTCAAATGCAGCTCAATAAATAATCATTGTCATTGTCGAACGCCTGCGCCACAGTGCATATTTGACTTTATTAATTGCATATTGCTGATCTTCGCGTTAATAAGCAAAAAGGGCAGAAATATTCTTGGTAAATAGACAATACGCGCACGCGTATTGTTCATCATGTAATGTAGAGCAATCTTCAGCAACATCAACAACAGTCTTAGTGCCACATCTCGGTACAGATTGACACCATGCTCTCCGGTGCTTTCCAGTTCGACGATGGCACGCTAATGCGATCCCGTTCTCGCGACCAGGCGCCGCAAAACAAGTTTCACTTTCACTGTTTCGCCACGAGCGCACGAGCCGTGTGCCTGGCGGAATGTCAATTTGTGACTGGAGAAATTTCTTGTTCCCCGGGTACAAGATCAGGGCCAGTCGGTGATTGACTCCAGTCTTATGTGGACTGACAGTGGCAACAGTTTCCGATTTCGCTCAGCGACAAACATTTGGTAACGCACGGGGCTTGTGTTAGGCCTTAGCGCAGTACGCAAAAAAAACATTAGACCCGTCAGCGATGAAATTAAGCATTAATTTAGCGCCTATAATGGGCACACGCTGGTGCATCACCTTCGCCTGTTTGGTTTGTGTCGGTTGGGTCAGTGTGCAGAGTGCTGTGATTTTGCCGAAAATCCCGGATGTCTTGAATCCACCCGTACCGGATGGTATAGATATTGTGCAGCAGTCTGCCTTTCTCGAGAGCACCGATCAGGACCCGGAAGTAACGCCGGGATTGTTCCAGGGTGACATGGCGATGGATAACCGTATGTACCGCTATTGGCGGGTAGGGCTGAACTGGGACGTATTTCCGGAACGCGTCTGGCCGAACGGTACGGTGCCGTACGCGATCAGCCCGCTGTACGATGTGGATGATCAGGTGACGATACTGCAGGCAATCCGTACATTGAACTTTATGACGTGCGTCAACTTCGTGCCGTGGAATGGGAAAGACAAAGACTTTCTACTGATCTGGCCGATCAAGTATCCGAAGGGTTGCTGGAGCTATGTGGGCAAGATTGGCGGTACGCAGATTGTGTCACTTCAACCGCCAGACGATCGCAGCCCGAACTGTCTGGGCAATGAGGGACGGGCCATACACGAGCTGATGCACGCTCTTGGCATATTCCACGAGCAGTCACGTGCCGATCGGGATCGGTTTGTGAAAATCATCTGGGACAACATAATACCCGGTAAGTAAGCTCGCAAAAGACCGATCCCGATGTACCGTCTTGTCCCGAATCATAGCCTAATGTTGTGCGCACCCTTTTTCTCAACGTTTTCTTTCCAGCGTTCAAGTCCAATTTTGAGAAACAATCGCTGAAAAATACCACGTACAGCTTCGAGTACGATTATAACAGCATTATGCATTACGGGAAAAATTATTTCAGCATTGGTAAGGGCAAACCTACGATCGAAACAAAGATGCCGGGCATCAAGCTTGGCCAGCGACAGGCCCTTAGCAAGACGGATTGCTTGAAGATCAACGATCTGTACCGGTGTCTGGATAATCCCAAAATTAGCAAAAAGTACTACAACCTATGCAAGACCCTCGGTATCTAATGGCGCCCCGCGAAGGCGCATTCGTTGCCGGGCTGTGTTCTATCAGAGCACATTTATTTATTATTTTTAAACGAACATCACACCATACCCGGTGTATTTCTTTCTTATCTGAATGGAATAAAAATACGTGAGATTTTTTAGTGTTTAAAAATTAAAATATCTTTATTTTTTTTATCTTTTTCTGTTTGTTTGTTTGGACATGTTTCGTTCCCGGTGGCGGGGAATTACGACTTTTTTATGCGCAGATGATGGTGTGGGGATCGATACAAAGTAAAGAACTTTTAAACGACGTCTCCGTTTCTCTCCAGTGACCGTAGCTCTAGAAGCTATTGCCTCTAGTGTGTAACCCTTTCCCCCTTTCCCCTTTTGCTCGCAGAGGAGTGAAGAACCCCTATGCCCATCGTTCATGCCTACACACATATCTCAGTAAATAAGATACTATTCTTGTACGAGAGGTCAATGATCCAGAGAATACGTGGATTTTGCGAGAAGCCGCGTGTGTGCAAAAGTTAGCCAAGTTATAGTTACAGCACATAAAAGATCGCTTTTTTCTATGTACTAACGCAAATCTGTCCCGATCCATACGGACATGCTATCTAACCTCGCTCCGAATTCCAATTAATGGATAGAGGGTGAGGATGTGGCGAGCGCGTCCCAGCATTGTTGGTGGTGCTGATGGAAAAGCAACATTATCCTCAAAATCGTGCCTTGCAGGACGAATTGCGTGCGTGGCGCGCGTACAACACTGCCGTAAGTGTGTGTGTCCGCTGTCCTGGTGTATTATGGGTGGTGAGAGCTAACACGTTGTCATTTATCACAGAGTAATATAAGAAAATTACAAATACAAACAAAAAAAACCTCTTCGCATGCATGCTTCCTGATGGCTAGGTGGCGCATTTTAGAAAATGTTAATATTAGAGGAATACCCACGATTTCGCACTGAGCTGAATTAATCTTCAATTGATGGTCTACTTTACCTTTGCTTGCCTGAGAGAAAGTAATAATAGTTCTAAGTATGCTTTTGTTATGTTTTTTTTCTTCTGTACGTTATAAATTTAACCTGGATAGTACACAATACCGATGAGACACATTTAAACGATTTCTATGACGCTTTACTGTTCGTTTTATGGTGCTGTGGACAGCTGTGGAACTCCGTCCGCCTGTGTCACACGGGATACAGAGCTTTTAGAAACAGAACACACTGGATAGATGTGTGTCGCGTAATGAATGATAAAGGATTACTATACGCGTTCGTTGGTGGTGTGGGTTTGGATCAACGGATCCACCCCTTACCGTAGAGAAGTAGCAGTTCTCAGAGAGTTCAGAGAGTCCCTCCCCTCTAAATTACTACCACCGAACATAATATGTAGGGTGCGTTTAAATAAACTATTCAATGTGTAGGAGACAAACACTTGTAACGTAGGTGGGTGTGTGTGTGGTTAAAATATAACTAAAGATACTAGACGTGACACATGACCAACGTAAAAGGGGTCACACCATTTACGATATCAAGGAATAGAATTAGTGAGGAAGGTGTCTAAGTTGGGCCTTAAATTTCTATCGTAAGGAATTACGTGCAAACGCGAATGCATTACACAGATCCATGATTCTTCTCTTGTACGTTAAAAAAAATCCTACGATCTTGTACTGCGTGGTACGCTGTACTACACTCTTACTCTACACACGGGACACACATTGGTTCCTTCATCCGTATTCCCTATTCGTCGAACCGGGTGTGCTTTCGCCCTTCGTACGCACTCGAACTACTGCTGGCAGCGCCATAACCGTTCGAGTAACTGCCACTGTTGCCACCACCGTAGCTGTTGCCACTGTCGTACGGTCGCTTTGCCCCCATCGACGATCCTCCGTTCCGGTAGTCATCGCCACCGCCACCTCCGAACCGGTTACCACCACCATAACCGCCACCGCTTCCGTAGTCGCGTCCACCGCGGAATGATCCGAATCGGCTGAAGCGATTGCCGCCGCCACCACCGAAGCCGCGCCACTTCAACAACTCTGGCGGCACGGTTTGTTGAGCTTCCTCCAGGATGGCGATCAGCTCCTTGGCCATCTTGCGCTCGTTATATGTGAAGAAGGTATACGCTTCGCCGGTAGCGTTCGACCGTCCGGTACGTCCAATACGATGCACGTAATCTTCCGTTTGCTGCGGATAGTCGTAGTTGATGACCACCTTGATACCGTCAACATCTGGAAGCACATACACACACACGCACATATTCAAAAAAGGGAACACAAACAGAACAAAGATTTGTTAGATTCGTTGTTGCCAATCGCGGGGATGTATGTATCATAATCGTATCTTGTTGCCTGATCTTTTCGAATATACTGAGCTAAAAAATAAGTAAGCAAATTCAAGCGCGACCTACTTAACTACAAACACTACACGTAACTGAGTATTAAAAGAATGGTTTAAAGAGAAATTAAGTTTGCCAAAGCCAATGGAACTGTTATGAACAAGAATTTAAAAAACTAGAACCTATTTTTTTGTTTACTTTAAAGAAGGGTGAAAAATTAACAAAGTCATATGATCGTTTGCTGTAGAATGAGTGTAAATTTGCTATGTTTCTTCCGCGAAAAAAATATACGCTGCAACGACACAGAAGGTTCGTTGAGTTTTGTTTGGGCCGAAGAGTTAATATTCGAGTTAAAATATATTTAGCACTGGCAGAACACGGAATTATTGACATTCATACCAGCGACTCTACACTCGATCATGATAGCAGGATCTACACTCGAATGATAGTTTACACGCCGTTCGGGTTCGATCGTTTTAGAATGATAAAACAATTAACTTTGCAAATGATGAAAATTACAGGGAGCGATGATGAGTTTATGATGACTATGGGATGATCACTATGAAGCATTGATTAAAAAAGATGATTTCAATGAATGGAGTAGGTACGAAAGATTCCCTGATTGAAAAGCTAACCAAACACTACCTCTAACTAGCGGCTGAACTTTCTTATAACATAATCGATTATGTGGCATACATAATCAACGATGTTACAATAACATGATCACATGTTTCGCCAGAAATTTTCGCTTCAATTTCTTTTTTTTTGGGTCATTTGTGTAAATGTGATTAGTAATTAACTCTAATATAGTAAGGAACTTCGAAATTAATATGAGAACAGCACAAAATACAAACCGTCACTAGAGTTCGTCTAGAGCCTTTCCAGTGAGAGTAAACACAGATTTACTCTTATTTCGCTCACACACACATAACGTTAGTGCTCTTTCCATAATCCCCTACGACAATTGCAACGGTAGGACACGTATCTCCGCGCATAGTGAAGATACGGTTAGTGAGAAACTAACCCGCGAGACGTTTAACGAGAACTCGTGTGTGTTTGCTATTGTGACGATCGCGCGCATGAGAAGAATCTTGTCGTGCGTCTTTCTTCAAGTGCCACTACTACTACTACTACAGCTGCGATCCATACTGCGTTCAATCAGATACAGAGTAGCCCACAGCGCGCCGCATTAACCGTTCGATCCGCTACCTTAGGGGACGGTGTTGTAATGCACGATGTGCCTTTGCTGATCGACGACTTAGGGCAGGGGCCACCACACACATCTGGAAAGACGTCTGCCCGGTCAACATACACCATGCTACACATGCCCTTCATGCATGCATGCGGTCGACGCAGCAGGACCGAGAGCTCACCCCGTCCGGTTGGAGTCTTCCATTGTGGGTGTATTGATCATGTTTCGCAGTATTCCGTGACCGCATGTTCTTCCGTACGCACATTCCGGGACACACGTATCAGAATAGAAGATATACGCGAGTGGTGTAGGTAACTTTATCCCATCCAAGCGCAATGCAGGCGCGGTTCTTTACTTCGAAGCTTTGCATTATACTTTCACAGCAGTTGCAGCAATTTCAATATCTGCTAGTAATGATAGTTTGCAATGCATTGTGAAGTATCTGACAGCCAGCTGTGTGCGATTTTTCTTATCATTTTCGAAGTTTTGCCCGGCTCTCGGTTCTTTGGATGTTGTCTTGAACGATACAGCAGAACGTTCATCCGTTGCATATAGCGCGTTAACATCACATGGATTGGGCTGCATTCAAGTTTTCCTCGCATTTCCACACCAGTGTTTGCGTCGTAATTCTTCATATCTTGATTTGAAGCGAGGCCTTCACCCAACCATACAACATCGCGTGTCTGGTAGATTATGTTGCGCGCAAACGACGACGTCTGCATACTCCGAACGAGAGTCCACCGAAATGAAGCCTGCTTCAAGCTCATCTTTGATACGTGCGTGCGCGTACGAAAGTACTGATAGTAGTAGTAGTTGAATTTAAAGCAGTGTTTGCGAAAGTGGGGCTACTTTGCGCGAGTCATCGAATGGCCCGCGTACCCATAGCAACCTACGCACACTGCTCTCTGAGACTGGCACACACCGGCGCGGTGTTTTATAAGAGAGGCCGTTTGATCGGTAACCTTTTGCCCCTGGCGAGGATATTGTTTCGTGACATTGCATTATGCATCTCTCTCACTTCCCCTTTGTTTCAGAAAGGGCTGTGTGTAAAGCTCGCACCGTGTAACATACACTTTTCCCGTCCATATTTTTCATGGCATTATTTTTTTCATGAACGCACCACACAGTGTTCCGCGTGCGCCACCAATACCAACAGGGTTTTTGGAAGAGGCGGTCGACGCGGGTTTCCTGCGCGTTAGGAGTTGGTGCTTGTTTTTCATTGTACGGGCGAAACATATGTAAAACAGCGGGCAGAGATGTACTTTTGCTCACTATCCCCACCACAGCAGCAAGATGGTCCGGCCTCTGTAATAGAAAGAACGACACGAGATCGGGAAGAAGAGAAAGCACAGAAGTTGAGTAAAAATTCGTCGGACTTCGGTGAAGGAGAATTAAAGGGAATCTAATATGCTGCACACTTTTTCAATCTCAATCCATTGACTCATACACAAAACTATTCGATGATTACGCGTTCATCGCCCTAATGGCTTATAGGGGGGAGGATAGGGATGAGCTAGATGATAAGAAACTTTGGTACGTTATTTGCTTTCTTTTCCCGTAAGCTAAGTTTAATGATGAAGGTCCGGCGAAGAATTGTAGAAGATACATCACACAAAACTTACTAACGCGACTCGTATCTCACACACGCGAATTAGGTGGGGGAATTAGAATGGAAGAACAAAACATCTGCTGTGTGCACGAACATGCTTATCGATCCAAAGCCTGCTGCGCGCACACTGTGAGGAAAGGCTCACCATACAACATACTACGATATGCTGCTGCTAATTATTAGTGCTTTCCACTATGATCCACACACGCACAACATACACATCTTGCATTCTGGCTCTTTCTCACTCCTCTCTTTCATTCATCAGTAAATGACAATGTTTGTATGTATCAAACATCCGTTCATACACACTCAGTGACATATGTTATACGTGCCGTTCGTCTTTCATATTCTCGGTTCAATAATTTAGTGCAATTGTAAAGCGTTCGGTCAACAAACTTACCTAAGCCACGTGCAGCCACATCCGTTGCCACCAGTATGCACGAACGTGCATTACGGAACCGGTGCAGGGCACGCTCACGTTCCTGCTGTGATTTGTCTCCGTGCATTCCCACCGCGTCGTAACCATAGCGACGGATTTGCATACTTATCTGATCACATCGGCGCTTGGTAGTGGTGAAGATAAGAATTTTACCAGGGTTTCCACCACGGTACAACTCCTCCAGAAGGGTGCCAAGTCTAAAGCGAGACAATTGTATGGAACTTAGAACTACCGTTCGAAAGAATACCCGATGTTCCCTTTCTGTCTTGCTGACACTTACTCTTGATTTTTGTCCTTTTCATCAACAACACGGACGTGTTGGGTAATGTTGTGATTAGCGGAAAGCTCCAACGAACCGACGTTGATCTGCACGTAGTCTCCGAGGAAATCGCGTGCCAAACGCTGCACCTCTTTCGGCCAAGTGGCGGACCACATCAGAATTTGCCGGTCCGGTCGCACATGTTCGAGGATCTTTCTGATTTGTGGCTCGAAACCCATGTCCAACATACGATCCGCTTCGTCCAATACCAGGTACGTGACGCGCTGCAGTGTAGTGGTGCCAGATTCGAGGAAATCAATCAACCGACCGGGCGTAGCGATGACGATCTCTACACCACGTCGAAGATCCGAAGCCTGCGGTCCCTTGCTGGAGCCACCGAACAGACACGTGTTGCGAATGTACGATGACGAACCGAAATCCGTTGCGACCTGTTGGATCTGCTGCGCAAGCTCACGGGTCGGCGCGAGAACGAGAACCAGCGGTCCACGCACGGACGGGTCGGGCTTTTGGTGATTAATATGCACGATGGCCGGCAGCATGTAGCCGAGCGTTTTACCAGAACCGGTCTTCGCGACACCGACCATGTTCAGTCCGCTGAGTGCGATCGGCCACCCTTGCGCCTGGATCGGAGTCGGGGTCTTGTAGGCTTGCTTTTCAATCTCGCGCATGACGTAGTCGGGAATGTCGATCTCGTCGAACTCGGTGATCGGTTTCGGGCACTGACCGATTAGTGTGATATCATGCTTGGCCAGGTATCGATCGACGTCCTTCTGCGAACGATTACGTACAAGCGAATGCTCGCGGTAGAAATCTTTCTTAAACGGTGCCAGCGTCATCTTGCTCCAGTCGATCTTCTGGAATGTACCAGCCTCCGACCACTTGTCACGACGTCCGCCACCACCACCTCCGCCGAAGCGGCTACCGCCGCCACCGCCATATCCGTTGGCCCCGCCACTTCCACCGTAACCACCACCACCACCACTACGCGAACCGGTTCCACGCTTGAACTCGGTACCGGTACGCTTCACACCGTGGTACGGTTCCTTCTTGTAGTCTTCTCGCTCGAATCTCGGAGCCCTTGAAGATAAAACGATAAAAAATACAAATCATGTGATATTTTCCTCATGTTTGAAAATCTCTCGCCTCTCGGGTTTACTGTTACTTTCACTGATGGGGGAGGAGTCTGTTTTTTTTTCTCTCTTTTCGGTTTCGATTAAAGATCGGGTATGGTTTGTAATTAATAGCTCTTTATGGGTTGGTGGTTGCAAGCTAGGAGAGTCGATTTACGCCTAATGGTCATGATAGTTAGGTCAGTGTACATGCGTGTGCGAATCAGAATCTCTAATATTATCGTATCTTCCACCACTAGCAGCAGCAGCAACAGTAGCAGCGCCTGCTCATCATTTCATCTCGACAGACTGTGCGAGAACTCGCGCGAACTGCTCGGCGGCACAGAAGAAGAGGACATACTTTTATCGCTGCCATAGCGGTGCAATCGCTGATGGGGGGGTAGCTTCGCGAAGAACGGATGATCAAGCGCCTCGGCCAACGGGATGCGGTCCTTCGGCTCGTACTCGAGCATCTTCCCGATCAGATCGAACATCTGCATGTGCTCTGGTGCCTCGGACATGGCACTGCGCATCAGTGGTTTACAGTTTTGCAGCACGTACCGCGCCTCGGAAGTTTTCTCGTCCCAGTCTAGCTTCCCGTGCGGGAAATATCTCGTGGGCGTCTTTTTGGCCATATGGTATGGAATCGGACCGAGTATTCGCTCCATCATGGCCAAATGTTCTCGGTTGTCGTGCGTTTGGAACAGCGTTATGCCTAGGTACAGTTCGTAAATAATACATCCTATCGACCACACGTCGCATGGTTGCGCCCAGCCCAGCTCTAATATCACCTCTGGCGCCCGGTAGTGCCGGGTCGATACGATCGTGCTGTGGTATTCGTGATCGAATATGGCATTACCGAAATCTATTAACCGTATGTCGCTACAGTTGACGTGACGCAGTTCGCGATTCTTCCTCGTCGTTCTGCTGACTACGGTGGTGTATTCTGAGTTTACGAACAGGATGTTTTCCGGCTTCAGATCCGTATGGGTGAGCTTGACGCTGTGCAGAAAATTTACCGCAAAACACAGCTGATAGGACATGTGCCGTACCTGCTCCATCGGGAACGGCTGATACTTATTGTCTTTCATGAAGTCGTACACGCTCTGTCCAAGCATCTCGAACGCGATACATATGTGCCCGTGGTAGTCGAACCAGTCCAACATCAGGATGCATAGATGACGACCGGACGGATCTTTGGCTATGATCTCTTCCAACACATTTATCTCCAGTTTGGCGGTCTTGCGATACTTGTCGACGTTGCGTATAATTTTCAGTGCGATCGTGTGTTCCTTCTCCGTGTCCTTCGCCTTGACAACGCGACCAAATGTGCCTTCACCTAAGGTAGATAATAGTTTGTATCTATTATGTATTACATCACCAGGTTGGTAGATCAAATGCCCATGGGAGTCGTTCTTAATGGGGCTGTGCTTTTTCGTCACATCGGTCCGATGTTCTCGCTGTTCGCGGTCACGCTCCCGTTCACGTTCCCGCTCCCTTTCTCGGTCACGTTCTCGCTCACGCTCCCGTTCCCGTTCTCGATCGCGTTCCCGCTGTTCGCGCTCCCGTTCCCGTTCTCGGTCTTTCCGGGATGGACGATGTTCGTGACGCCGCGTCGTTTTCTCTTCCCGATATCTGTTCTTCCTGTGGCCGCCACTGGTTGACCCGACACTGCGCTGGTGATGGGACTCTTCCGAACGCTTCCGTTTTCTACGGGACGAGCTTGTGTTCGATATCCTCGCACTCTTATAGCAGTCACCACCGGATTCTGTATGCTTCATACGCTTTTCCTCGTACCGGCCGCCGACAGACGCCCTGGACCCGGACCTCGAATGAAGCCTTCGTTTTGAGCGTGGCATCGCTGTCTGTGTGATGGTTGATGCTGATATGTGGACAGATTTACGAGAACAAGCACCAAAAAACGTATCATAACCGACTCTGGACGGTTGATGGGAAATAGATTATCTTCAAAAAATGGATTTTACTTCACTCGAGGGGCACTAACAATAACTACACTGCCCTTCCTCTGAATGATTCAAAGCCCAACACATAACGCCGCGCAAGGCGCAATGGGGCGCTAGGCGTTTGTACGCACGCACTCTCTCACACACACCACTCTCCATGTACAATTTTTACCCCAGCACAAGACGAATATTTCCTTCATCTCACGAACACACTCAACCATTCCATCTCTTCGCACGCACACACGCACACACCCATACGCATTGGACGAGCGAGTGAGCGAGCGAAAAGCATGCCATCAGGCAACACTGCCCTCTCTCCGGACCCACCAATACACAGCTCGAGACGGCTCATGTGGAAGCAAACCCACCATCGACAAAGCAAAGATGTGTGTGACTAACGGCCGCCATCTTGTTTCCCAACATGGATGCCCAAGGCCAAATAAAAATCACATTTTCGGCTGTTTTCTGGCATCGCACAGCCAATTTTTCCCACCGCAAAATGCGCCCCGCAACGGAGCACTGAACATACCGCAAGCATAAATGACCCCGCTAGCTTATTTAACAGTGTTTCAACCTCTTTACAACCACGCCATTACCACGTGCAAACCACGCTGCACCTGGTCATGTACCCTATACAAAGTTCACCACCTGCTTTCGATTCCATTCTGTTAAAAACACATTTACTTACATGTCAAATTCGTCCACGAAACCTTCCTGGATGATAGGGGTCGAGTAAAATCGACCGCAACTAACCGATAGTGCTGTAGGAAGAAGAATCTGCGAACGATCGCAGTGTGACGGATGTCGGGTTGTAGCTACTGCGCTGACTTCCGGGATTCGCAAGCGACTACCGAAATTGGCCGATGATGATGTACTGCAAAACGATCGAAGAACAGTCGTTAGCGACCGACGACACGACAGTCCCAACATTTCTTTTTGGTTTTTGGTTTGTTCCGCAAACGGATTTCACTATTGCACCACCACCAGCTACACCCTTCTGGCAGAGTCTGGCACAACTTCCAGCGGAAACGCACCAACCGAGATGCTTACCTAATCACGGTCAATTTTCGAAAGAAAGCCACGCTGCTACAGCATGCGAAGAAACCTTCCTGCACGAGTGAGTAAAACCTTCAGCGCTGTCTACACTTCGCAAACGTCAACGAGGGCGGCAGTTGTCAACGAGCACGTTTTCTTGATAAATCGTTGAAGGTAATTCTGTAATTCGATGAGTTTACAAGGCTGGAATTACTTTATGTTACGCATTTTAACGTAAGGACTAAAATTAAGTCAATATCTCATATAAGTCAGGTTTCTTAAACACATGACGCAATACAATGTTTATTTTCCAAAACTAAACATGTCTTCAAGGAAATAGTGAAAAAATACGTGTAGACTTGCCTGGAGAATGCCACGTCCGCGAAAAATGTAAACAAAGTTGACATTCAACAAAAGTCAAACTGCAAAAACAATAAAACTTTCTCAAAGGCTGTGGATCTGCTGAGTTTTGGCAAAGTGCGTGTTTTGTTGAAATTTTACGTTATTTTAAATCATCATGGAAACACCAGAAGTTCATATCGATGTGAGCGGGAATATGGAAACACCGAAACAGGAGAGCAAATCCGGATTTAACCTGTCCTCGTAAGCAGAATTTGCCGTGTGTTGCGGATGCGCATGACGCATCGACAATAATAACAATGAACTGGTCCAATTTCAGGTTTTCCAACTTCTCCACCCGTATTCCGAGCTTGTGGGAACTGTTGCGATTAAGCCGGCAAAATATTCGTCCTTGGGCAGAATTTCTACAAACTTCAAACTTTAAAACGGTGGCCAACGTTTCCCGCCTGACGAACCGAATCATTCGAAACCTGGCATACTTTCAAAGCAACTATCTGTTTGTATTTCTTGGGTTGATCGTCTATTGTTTGTGAGTATTTTTGCAAGGCGATTCCATTGCATTGTTTACATGTGAGATTTCATTCTACAGGTTGACCTCTCCGCTCATCCTGATAGTGCTGGGAGCTGTGTTTTATGCTTGCTACAAAATCAAGCAGAACAGCACACCCGTGGCTTTCTTCAGCAAGCAGTTGAACACGAACCAACAGTGCATTGCTGTCAATGTTGCAGCCGTCCCGTTGCTCTATTTGGCCGGAGCAGGTGCAGTCATGTTCTGGGTGCTGGGTGCTTCATTTTTTGTGATATCACTTCATGCGGCCTTCTATAACATCGATGCAATTGTTACAGAGGATATGGAAACGTTCCTCACCGAAACGGTATGAATACGGTGCATGGCGTGACCATTAAATTGATTGTGAGTTGCAGCGCACTTGGCTATTACCATAATATACCGTATTCAACGATTTGATTTGAAAAATCAAATCCCATTTCCTTAGATATGCTTATGGTAACAGAAATCAAAGAACTATGATAGATCAATTAAACCTCGGACGATATAATGAATATTTAGCGTATCTTTTCGATATAACCTTTTTGCGAAAGTAAACAGTGACGTGAAATAATACGAATCCGTAAACCTAATCAGGATCATTTTAAATAATAAAGCTCTTGCTTAGCTTGACAGAACGATCTACCAACAAACACGATCTTATCCTAAAATTGCTATGTATTTTATTATGAATCTTATGTATTCTTACTGTAATTGGTTGGAAAAACATAACGGATGATTAATTTATGTTCTCAATGATCTAGCAATATCAGCGCTACAGTGGTTACATAAATAACAACGTTTATTTCAATAATTTCTCATATTTACTTTACAATAAAACGAAGCTTCTTTTGTTTTGAATGAACAAACTGTGTCTCAAAATTAGTAACGGTAAAACACACACCCATGATGGACATTATTAGCGATAAAATCGAACCACACGCTCAGTTGAAAACCAAATCGTTGTAATTGCTCAGCACATGGTATGCCGACACGCGGCAACTGGTAGTTGTGCGCACTACGGTCGTACGGTCAGCACGTTCAAAGTTAGCTTTTACCGTTTCATAGTAACGCCCGTCACTGTGAGTCAAAGAAGAAGTCACGTTATCTGAAAAATTCCGAACGAAACAGCGAAGAACGATAATACACTTACCTCAGCACGAGACAGCGCAGCTTCAAGCACTTAACGCGCAGCAAATCGATCGCCTTCTGGCTCTTGTCGGAGAAACGTAGATTTTCCGGATCCCAGCGAAGTTCCAACCGTTCCAGCTTGGGGCAAGACGAACCAATCGTATCCATCAGCTGGTCCACGTGTATGTTACCGCTCAGACGTTCCGTTGTACCCATCACGACGATGCGGGTGTTGGTCAGAATCGGTAAGATCGTCATCCAGAGCTGATCCGTAATGTGAGTCATGCCGGAAAGTACGCACGCCTGCAGCTGTGCGCCGTAGCGCGTAATGAACCGGGCCAACCCTTCATCCGACACATTGTCGGATGAATCTAGATCCAGAGCGATCAGCGTCTTCGGGTTGCCACCTTCCATCCATGCCTTCAGCACAGAATCATTGAACCCGTTAATCTGACCGGCACTTAAGAAGCGCAGGGTAGGAATTCTCGTCAGCACATCGATCAGACATTCGCTCGACAGATCGGTACCGGAGATGTCCAGCTCCTGCACCGAACATTTGTCCCACTCCGCTTGCATCACGTATTCCGACTTCAGGTTCGTGCCGTTCATCAGCAAACACTTCAGCTGCTTTGATCTTGCCAGCAGCGCCTTCAACGTCGACCCAACGACCTTGTTGCAATAGTTGACCGCCAGACACTCGAGCTGGATGCAGTTCGAGCTGAACGCATCGATGTGCGAATCGTCGATGAAGTTGATGCCGTACAGGTTGATCACGCGCAGGTTCGGTGTGGCGGACTTTAGCTTGTGCACGTTGATGACCTCATAGATTTCCTCCTCTTCCTCCTCACCTTTCTCATACGTGCCAATCAGATGCAACACCTCGAGACCGTTGATGAAGTTGTAGATTTTGCGCATGAAACCCTCCATGAAGATCACCTCCGACAGGCAGATGCACATGTAGCGCAGCTTGGCCGGGAAAGCTTGCATTTCGCTGAAGTCATGCAACTGCATGGCTGAAAGTAATCATATCCACAGTTAGGTGTCCAACAAGGTACAAGTTGTAGCTTACCGGTAGAGAAATCCAACAGCATATGGGTCAGATTCGGACATTTGGACGACAGCTCATGCAGGACGGTGTGCGTGATCAGCTCAATCGGCAGCTCGATGTAGCGTAGCGATGGCCCGAACCGGACGGAGATGAGCTGCAGCAAGGATTCCAGCGAACCTACGTGCAGTCCCGAAACTTCCGGACGCAGCGACACATTCTTCCACAGCTGCGTGTTGTACGCTATCGTACGCCAACGGCGACACACCGTAGCCATGCGGCATATTTCCAAGTGGCTCAGGTAGGAAAAGATGTGCAGAATCACCTTATCCGGAAGTTTCTCGATGGACTGCGGCAAACGAAACGTAAACGTACCATTAGACTGTGCTGTTGAAATTAAACCGTAGCGTTACGGGCACGTTAGCAATCGGCGCATGCACGTATGTAGCGTTAAGCGTTAAGATATTCAGTAGTTTCATCAAACCGTATTCGCGAACGGGCTTTTGCCATCTTCGGTAAAGTAAAGCTGCGACGCTTCCAGTGCCACCTGGTTCCACACATCGCTCGAAATATCCATCCTTCAGGCACCCTTGTCGCCGAAGTTTTAGCCACAGAAAATGTTAGAGTTTTAAAGGAAGGAATCAAGCACACGCAAGCTACCACCGACTGCAGCAAGATGGTACGTCCCGAACTTTTTGCCCGAATGAGAGTGAAAATTTTGACATCCCGTAGCGATGAAAATGTGCGATCATGGCTGTGTTTGTGTGCACGATCAGCGCGGTGAGAGCGGTGATGTTCGCCGAGGACCTTGCGATGCTCAATGTCGTTGTTGTTGTCAGCCACGGGTCGAATCCAGGGAGAGATGTTTTCCTAATAATCAACGATGAATTCTTCGGCACGCTCTCCCAATTCCTGAAGTAGATTTGTATGCGTGGCATATGCTAAATTTAAACAATGTGGCGCTTCACAGCAAAATCCCAGTGTTTGCGTAGCATAATGCTCATGCGCGGTAAGGGCTGCAGGTTGTTATGCGGTCCGGATCGGTTTAGTAGTAGCTGTAAGCGCGTGTGTTAGTAAGATCATGCCGGTCCAGTTAAGAGTTTACCGGTGGTAGGCTAATTAATGCAGAGTTATGACCCGGTTGCCATGGTTACGGTTAGTGGAACAAATGGTCCCGCGAGACTGTGGGCTACTACTACTAACCGTTCCGTCCGAAGCGCCAAAAAACAGCTAAAAAAGAATAAAATAGAAAACCATAAAGCATACAAAGCGAAGCCAGATTTTCGTTACGTAGCTGACGTTACTAATTATTGCGCTTAATGTTAGCAGACGAAGAATCGGGCCGTTCACTTACCATACGGCTGCGCCGAAAACTCCCGCTAGAAAAACTGTCACTATGAACTAGTGACGAGTGAAAGTCGATCGCATTCCATGCTTCCATTGCTTATGTTACAAAGCACGCAACTAGTGCTGGATTAGAATGACTAAATTACACACTCTCTGCAATGCTAGAACACGTTCAATGGACGATGTGAGTATTGGAATTTAAAAATACGTGATAACACCCAGTGGTAAGCAAGTCAATGTCGGATCAACGTTACATGTGTTACACTATTGTACTACGGTGCAACATAACGTGCAATAATATTGTAATACCAACAACACGTGTTATGCTTTGATACATTTCAGATAACTCAACATTGCACTGAGATATGTTATACGCATACACACACACACTACCTCTTGCTGTTGATGTGCGGAAAGATTGATACGTACACTAAACGCTGACAGTAACGCGATTGAAATGATTTACGATCTGCCACAATGGGCCATGTCACGCGTATCGTCTAGAGACGTCACGTACGATCGCCAATAAACTGATGAATGAAACCGGCAACGGTACGCCAAACTCACTATGCGGGTGCGTACCAGCAAGCGTGATGCCACCGTCTGATGCGATCGTGAGTTCCGATTCGGAACCGAACCGCACCGATCCGCGAAACCGGGAGTTCCACGCAAGAACTTATAATTAAAATGTGATACTACGCGTCGATGTATTGGCGGGCGGAGAATCACCGATAGTCAGAGACAAACAAACAGTGTCTGTGTTATCTTTCTTACCGGTAGATGGTAATGTTCCATTAAAGTCTTATTTTTTGTTAAAAAAAACCGAAATTTTGTTGTTGTTAAAATCGCCCTTAATTACTTAAAAAAACTTAATTAAAAAAATCTAAATTCAAATTCTATAAAAGTATGCAAAACAGTATCATTATTTTCCTACAGCAATTACTGCAACAACCTAAGGCACCATACCGGTTCGCCGATTTCGTAATAAAAATCCACTACAAGAAAGCGAAAGCATGCAAATGTTACACAAAGTGTGTTTATTTATCATGCACATTTTTTCGCTCAACAGCAAAATCTCTTCACATTTTATCACCGTTTTTCACCGTGAAACGGAAGGCAAAAACGCCCCCACCCCATTCTTTGCATCATCAAAATCATTACTTCTTACGATCATTGAAAAGGACAAAGTGTCGTCACGTCTGGTAGTGGTGCCAATTGATGTTTGTTTTGTTTTGTTTCTCTCGGTTTCGGTTTGATTTGTTTTTTTTTTCGTGTTGTTGCTACAATTCGGGCCGGATTCAGCGCGTTGGACTTTCGTCAACAATTTTAATGGTTGCAGAGGAAAATCGGGATTCCCTCTGGCGTTGAATAAGTGCCCACACGGCGCACCGCGTGTGCGAGCGGATCATTTACCATACACTGCATCCACCCGATCATATTGCCAAAACGGTAAGTCAATCAGCTCAGGCCGTATGGTTCAAATTACGCTTAAAAATAGAACGTTGCCGATTCGCCATCAAGCGACAAACCGTCCGTTTTTTATTCGATACCGGAGGGAAATTAACGACCACCGGCACAGGATCCCCCCTACGAACGTACCTGGGACGGGCGTTTTCTGAACGTTACCGGAAAAAGTAAGTCCATTGCCGTTTTGGGGTAAACGGTGCCGGTTTTCCTATGCGAACGTTCCACACTTACTGATCGTATTTAGCGCAAATTGATCTGTCACTCAATCGAACGGCACCAACCACGGCGATCGGTGTTTGGGGCGAACGAATCGTTCGCCACCGTACGGGATCGGATTACGAAGCGATCTAGGCGGGTTGTTCGGTAATGGTTTGTGGTCGTGAAGAATAACCGATCGCGAACGAACTTGTTGGCTCCTGACACTGGCTAAAATGCTGCTTGCCGTTTGACACATGGCTCAAGTGATGGAGGTGCCTGGTGTTTTGTACTGATCGTTAGACCTTGGTGTGTTGTTGTGTGTAACACTATATGAGAACGAGTACTGATTTGAAAGATACTTTAACGGCGTCGTAATAAAGATGTAGAATTAAATTGATAAACAAAGAACACTTTCAAACTGTTAAAAAAATGCCGTGCAAATATTCAAAATTCTAGTCACCCCAAACGTTTGTTGTTAGCTCAATGCGGCTGTAAATTGTACAACCCTTCAGTACTAATAACGTTTTTTTTACTAAATAGCTTCACACGCACATTCCATTCCAAATATCACTGTTCGACTAGACTAACTTGATTACTGGTGCATAAATCAACACTTTGCACTGGTGGCGATGCTGGTGCTCCACAATCCATGAAACAGTCGTAACACTACCGTGCGCAATGCCACAACCGAATGCCGTTGGCGTTGCGCGAACAATGCCGTGGCGGTGGCGCACTACTTACACAGTTCGATATGAATATTGTTTTCCGAGCATCTTCGTCATCGTTCATATTTGTTCCGAGCAACAAATTAGCAATGCTTTGCCGCTGTTTGAACGTACTCATCTCGGTTCACACTGTTCCGTTTCGTAACCCAAGGTTCAAGTTGCCACGCAGAAGGATCAGTTGATCGGCGGGTTTGCGTCTAACCCAACTCGAATCCGCAGCGACACTAACCGTGAATCAATGCAATGCACCGTTGAAAATGGCCATTGGCCGATCCGTGTCACGTCTTTTTTTTTGTTTGTTTTTTGCAGCAGAGTTGTAGAGGCCGAACCGAATAGAATGCATCCCAATCCAACCAAACCCATTTCCATCGATTAGGGTGCAAGTGTGAGCGCATACAGCGCATCCTTTGTGCGATCGGAAAAGGGTGGTGAGATTATTTTTTGATCCACCATTTTATATTTATAATTATTAAACCCAGCGCTGTGTTTCCTTTCCCGCCGACGGGTTCGGTTACGGTTGGCAACGATTTTCACTGCCAAGGTGGGTTGTGTTCCATTATGGCATGACATTTGCCAGCTGCCGTATTGATCAGCAGCGGCACGTTGAAGGCTTTGGCAAGGTAAATTAATTGCCAACCAGGCATGCACCATGCTTTGCCGGTGAGAATGCGGAGCTCTAGGCCCTCTCCGTGGTGATTGGTTTGTGCAAAGACATCTTTGTGGTATCTGATGCTGTGCTGTTCGGCTTATTGAACTACTAGGTCATGCTTGTCTAGTAATGCACACACAAGACACATGTTTGTTTCACACAACTACCATAAGAATAAATTTTGTAGATTCTAACTCAAATGCCAAACTTTTACTTAAGCATTCTATTAAAATCAAAATCCTAATCCATATGAAAAGCTAAAGGAAATGATCGACTTGATTAAATTAATAATATTAAGGATGTAGATTTATTTATTTGATGATGACGGCATAAGCTGTATGGTCAATGAACCTTACGTTGAGTTTTGTACAATTTACAATTTTACAATTACAAGACATTTCCTCCGCATGATTTGTTTAGTTTTAGTTTAATAAAATTAATTGTGATAAATATGCATTTATCAAAAAAATCACCTTACTTTTGAAAACAAAGAAAGAAAATAATACAACTGAAATGTTATTGTTTTTCATTACGTTTAATATAATTCAACATAAAAAGGCATCGTTTAACAATAGTTAAACCTATTGAGCCACACTGTGCGTGTACACTGTGCTGTAGAATGAGAGAAAAATGTGGTACAAAATTATGAGCGCGAAGAGAGTAAAGTGGAACTATGGGCATGCGTGGGTCATACGACTGATTTACATATATATATTTCAAAGGTATTTTTAAACGGAACGCATTAACGTTAAATATATGTTCCCAACAAGTCTCCAAGCCAAAATCCAAATCAAAATTATTTTTAAGTTAATTAATAAAGTGGTGTTGTTAATCGATTCAGGGCTAGTAGTTGTGTAAGCAAATGAATTTTCTTATCCAATTGCTATGCTGTTAATTAGTTAATTGTTAAATGTTAAAATAAACCTCTAACGTCCAAGTTTAACCGAGAGATATTCGAAATCCTTTAAATTTTATTGACATTAAATTGATTTCATTTGCCATCTGTCATGTTACAAATAAAAAGAATGAAATGAAAATTAAAACATATTAATAATTTATAATATACATATAGCAAAACAAGCTAATTTGCAATAAAACAAACCCTTAAAAAACATCAATTGTCAATAGTCGCCTTTTTTGTAATTATTTACCGCATTTTAAACCCAATTCATAATAGTTAACATAAACGCATGCAGGACCACTGCCTCAGCAGGCGCGCTTAGGTTTTCCCCTGCGTAAATTGTGTGTTGCGATCACAAATGGTTCGGATTGTTCGTGAGTGCGGTTGTTACGCGTGGCGCGCGTTGTAACGGTCGTTCCTACCTCGTTTGGCGCGTACATTTTACGGTGAGGTGGACAATTTTTTGTTCATTGTATGTCGCGCGAGTGTGTGTTGTAGTGTTTGGTGGTCTTATAAACCTGGTGGCGGCATCAAGACGGTTCGTTGAAAGGGCGCTACGCGTAAGGTGCGTGCAAAGGGTTCGTGAAAACAGTTGCTTTTCAGTTCGCTTTTCATCTAAGACGGTTTCTGTGGTGTCCTTGCTGGTTGCCCCAAAATCAAACGAAATATGTATTGAAGCGGATAAAGTTTGTTTTGGACACATTTTATGGCAGTTTACCCGAGTGAAGCGTTAGCGTAGATTAGACCACCATTGAACGTTCTACAGTGGTAAGGAAGTACGTTCGGAACCTTAAATGCAAAACCATTCTTTCCCCTCGGTTCAAATTGTAGTTGCATTCAGTGAGGAAACATCTGCCACTCTCCTGAGTGTTGTCCACGCAAACACAAAAAAGCAAACATTGTCATACAGGTGCGTTTGGCAGGCAAACAGCAAACAGTTTTAAACTGGGTGTCATTTTATTACACCTGGGCCGGATGATGCCCGATCATGTGTGGTTGGATTTGTTTACAGGAAACCACACACCGTACCCAATATCTGCTCTGCAAACGAAACTCCAAAGCCGGAAATAGTTCACATCGCAACCCTTGGAAGCATAAACACATCGACGGACACAGAAGACCACAGCACTGGTGTCTATCAGTAGCTCATCTACTTATTCGCCAAAGAATACCAAAATGTCCTACTTTTATTTACATTTTATGCTTAAAACCGAGTTTTAATCACGAAATTAATGTCGGTCGATTATGTAAAAGCACTAAGTGTTATGGCTTCCGCTAGCCCGTTTCTTTCTTTCACGATCGTCAACCAACAGCAAGAGTGAGGGGAAGAAATGGCCCGTGTTGGTGTGGTGCCTTCATTATGAATTTGCCAAAAAACCGAGCCGAATTCAGCGAGAACCGGTTTTCGGCCATCCAAGCAGTTATGTGCGCCGGAGCCGGTTTTTTTGTTTGTTCACGATCTTCATTCTGCCGTCTCGCCGTTGACCGGCAAACATTTTCGAAATGCCTTTAAGAGCATATTTTGTTGTTGTTGCTTTACATACAAACTCGTACATTAACGTGCTGCCGGTGGTTAAGCAGGGCGTGGGGGATTTTTTTTTCGGGGAAAAATGGACGGATTGGATGAATTGAATAATTGCTAGCAAACTATCAGACTGAAGCGATTAATCAATTTATGAATCAGCAAAACGATCTTACCAGTGCCGCCACCGCGAAGACCAAACGCGCCACTGAAAAGATTTCGCGTCCGGGCAACAGTTCACACGCGAGGTGTTAAAGTAACCAGTTGATGAATGCTCAAATGACCAAAACAATCCCGGCTGGCGATGAAACCATGTGTGACAGCATGGAATGATCGAGCGTATACATATTTTGTGCCCGATATTTATTAACCTTAAGTTGGTTTAATGTGGTACGATTAATGAAATATGTTGTTACTGTTGTTCGTTATGTTGTACCGCTAACTTTCACAAACCTGTTGTGCTAAATGCTTCATGAGTCTACACCCTGCAGGATAATTATCCGGTCCGTATTCGACGAGAAGTAACGTTACTGTGCAGGGGCGAATAATATGTCTTCGATTATGTATGGAAATTAAAAAAAAAAAACCCATGGCAAAAGTAGGTTACCAACCATACATAGCATTACACATAAATATAATGTGTCCGCTTTAATATCTTGTTTGCATACAGTTTCACGTGTTACAGTGGGTCAAGCTAATGGCAGTTAAGCCAAGGCGTTTAGAATATTTTATAAAATATTATTTATCAAAATTGGGTATTTCCGATGCTAGTTAGACGATATTATGGTGATATTAGTCTCTTAGATTTTACTTTCAGTAAAAATTCAGTATTGGGTGTACAAGAAAGTTTTCAACTATTTTATGCGTATTTTAATAACATTTTTATTTTGCCTTCCTGACGAAACAGTCGTGTTCAAAGGAAGATCGAACAGTTCAGCTAACAGGGGTTGACGATGATTTGACCACTCGGAAGTAGCTCACAATATATGACATCCTTCTGATCCCACCATAAGCACCATAATTTTTCAATTTGATGTAGATGCTCACTGGGCATGGCATTAGTTTGAGGTTATGCTAAATTCTACATTCAAACTGCAGGCGGAATATTCTTTATAATAAGGACTGGAAGCAATACCTCCCGCAATTGACGATTTCTTGGCTGACAATTTTCCATGACTTAGCTCCAAAAATTAGAAAAAAATACCCAACAATTATTGAGGCAAACATGATATACACATGACACGGGAGAAACGAAATTCCTGAACGTAACGTGTAAGTGTCCGGTGGTGTCAATATTTGCAAAATGCAATCAACTTACTGGTAGACTCAAAATAGTTCTGTTTTCGCAAAACTAAATGAAATTGTCCGCATGATAGAAACGATAACGAACACTTGCATGGTATTTCTGGTGAGAAAAGTTGCGATCATACTCTGTGCAGCATTGTTCGATCACCATGGACATTCATCAATCAGTTCTGGTGGGTGCATAATTAATCAATAACTCATAATTATTACCGATCATTCGTGGCCCCGTGTACGATGATTTAGTGCTTTTGGTTTGTATTTCAACATGCCTTTTCTCAGCATCCATGCCTATCTATCCATTCCATTCTGGCTCCAGGGATTTTATCCCCCCCCCCCCCCCCCTTTACTACAGTGCACGGTACTTACCATTCAGATTGGGACAGGTGGAAAATAGAGCAGTCAGTCGTGTTTGAAATGGGTGGGCAAAAAAAAAAAGCCAGAGACAAGATAGAGCAAAACAAGAAAAAAAACAACATAGAAGTAGAAGAAAATAGTACGCACACGAGACGTTACGTGCCTAGGTGTTGTTTCAATTATGGCGCATCATCTGGCAACGGCGGCCTGCAAACCGTCCCACCGTCGGAAGGCGAACCGGTATAATGATGGTAGAATATAGATTGGCACTGGTCGGTCGTAGAATTAATTATGCACCAGCACACAGATTACAGACCACCGCTCGTTCTATTTCTTTTCCCCCCGCCGATTAAGCAGGGGTCGCGCGGAAAAAAACGGGGCACAAGTCGCTGCATATTACTGGGCCGTGGCTGTGTTTATGGGGGATTCCGGATCGTTCCGCGTACCAGGCGCACATATGCATACCGTCCCGCCCGTCGCTAAAGGAATAATTTGCTACGTTGCTGTCTGATCAGGTGCAAAGACCCCCAGTGGAATGGTGAAGCTTTCCGGTTTCCGGTCCAAACTCGACCCATGCTTTTAGATACACGTTGTCCGCCCGTGACAGTTCGCTCTCGATGGGGGTTTGGCTTGGTTTTTCTTCTGTTTACTGTTCATCACCGCACCGGTTCCGTCCGTGCATGGCAGCCGTAATTGTACTGCGTCTTCCATCTGGTTCAGGGGGCTGGCCACAGTTTCATGTTGTCCCGGGTGGATGGAAAATTCATGCTGAAATACGTGGCAAAGGTTGGAAAAAATTACCACTCACAATTTTCCAACAATAATCTAAGTAATCGGTCTACAATTCTTACAGCATTTTCCACAATGTACCCAACTTCCATGAGCGTATCGCAGGAAGAGCGATCGCCGTGCAGTGCAAGCGATTATTTATCTACCATCACGGAATCGCGGAGCTTCCGGGAATGCTCCGTGCGAGAACGCCGTTAAAATGACCATCCATTATGTTTCCACAGCATTTATACAACCATTCAGCACGGTCTAGATGAGAAATTGCGGATTAATTAAGTGTAAAGTAGCTTCCGTTCCGGTGGTCGTCCAGTGTTGGTCGCTGCCAGTTTATTTGCATTGCTAAAAATTTGCCATAATTGCGGGACAACTCCCTAAACATCGTCTGAAATCAGTAATTTGGGGAAGAAAAAATTGTCACCCAACATTGCTTCCGACAGTGCTGTGATGGTTGGTGTTTCCTCAGAACTGGCTATACGTTCGTAAGATCGTTCGTTCGTGGACGGTTTCCATTGTGATTTAATAACTTCTTTCCTGGGAACCGTTCCAACCATCGCATGTTCTCGGCTTTGCCAATCACCAGCGCTCATGACCGTTGCCCCCCCTCCCAAAACGCCTTTGGCCAACATCGTGAAGAAATTGAATGGTGGAAATGGGTTGTTGTCTCACCTGTACAAGCTGCTTATCGCTGGCCGGAGAAAGGAATTGCCGGCGATTTTCCCATCGCTCTCGCATTCACAATGATTGTATTTAACGTTTGACCGTCGTGCGACGGTTATATCCATTCCACACCATTCGCTGGGATGGTGTAGCAGCAGTAGCGGCACGAAGACACGGCACTGACCATTATCATAAATCCTTCGGCATTGCAGGCCCGGTCCAAGAACGGACCGAAACACCTGCCTTGCATCACCCACCAAAAACACTGCCACCAGAGGTCAGAGGCGATCGTCGGAAAATCTGGCCCACATTGCAAGTAATGAATTGGTCCGCTAGCATCTTCCCCACATCGCTAATCAAAACCATCCCGGGCCGGTAGCGCCGTGGAAGACGCCGCGGAATGTTTCTATTTCGTTGAGAAAATAACGAGCGAAGACATTTGTACGCATTAGAAGCGGGCTCGTTCACAAATGTTGGACGAAAACCTTGGGGACAGGTTCCCCATCAGCGGATTGCGCAAGGCGTGAAGATGATTTTTGGGGGGATTGGAAAATGTGTAGCAAAGTGCTGACCTTCTTTGCTGTTTTGAGCATGGCGTAAGTATTTTAATGAGCGGCGTGTAATAATGGGTACGCTATGCTGTTGGGCTGCTTCGGCGACTTTGTTCCAAAACCCTCCCAAACGTAACGGTTTGGCAGCATCAAATTGAGTCGCACTAGCAATTAGATTCGAAACGGGATTTGTACTATCGCTAATGAATGACAAATATTTGAAACCATTCCCAGCGGTCTTACCTAACGCGGGTGGCTATTCAAATGCGGATCATCCATTGATTCCAAGCAGAGGCTAAGTTTGTGCTGATTAGTAACCATTTCCGTCAGGGAGTTCATCATGTTGGTGTAACTTTGCATCTTTCGCAAGTTTCGGCTTCCAAATCGTTTGAAGATCGCAACGAAAAATAGCTCATAAAAATAGAATACATTTAAAATTTGGGCTAATCTTCAAAAAATCCGCTCATTCAGCTCATCTTTAATCGCTAAAATTAGAGCTAGTTATGCAATGGACTAAAACCAACGAACGAACCATCGCAAGAAGATGCTTCGCGTCATAAAAAGAAACCCCCCTAAACACCCGTACAGGGTTGTAACAGCAAAAACCGTCATAAAACAAAAAACCAACCCCCTAAAACTAACCGGAACGAAGCGTGTAAACAAACAAACGCCCAACACATCACTGCATTCCGGTGCATTTTAAAGGGCATCGGGCCAGCGGTGTTCGATGTGATGTTTTTGTTGTTCGAAACGATCGTTCATTTGCTGCCAACCGACGGACGGGACGACTCCCAAACCGAAACCGAAGTTCGACTTATGAAGTTGCGATTGGAGTTACTGCCACATTCGAAGTTCATTGGGCCAGTTGAATGGACGGGAGGGGGTGTTAAGATGAGTGGTGTTAACATTTTTGCTGCTGCTTCTGCTACGCCATAGGTGTTCGGGGGTTCAAAGCCTGCTTTGCTGGAGTTGCCTTGTAACCGGTAATGAAGCCATACATCAGACACAGGCGGGATGGCGGGTAATGGTGCTGTCACCGTGTCACCAAAACTCGTCACACTGTACTGTAATTATGGTTGCCACGGTTTTGACTGTGCTTTTGAAAAAGAAAATTCTGCGAGAAATTGAATGAAACCGGCTCAACTTCAGGCACACATGCTTTGTATTTGTTCTCTAACACTACCAAGCGTTTTAAGCGTCACTTTACAAACAATTTCGGAAAACCTGGATTATGTTTTAGTACCTTTTTGAGTTTATGCCAGAAAAGATGTGTAAAATTCATGCATCAGCTAAAAACCCCGAAAAATTATTGTAATGAAAATGAAGCGTTCCAGTCAAAATGGCGGGCCCAATAGTTCTAGTCCTGTCAGAAATTCATGAAAGAGAGCGATTACAAATGTTTCTTGGCAAGTTGTTCTGTTGTTTACCAATTAATTTAGTTAAAAACCTCCCCATTCTAAACAGTAAACACAATTATGTCAATGTTTGTTCTCCTGGCTTCCTATTCCTGTGATTTCATAACCGTTTCATTTTAAATTTAAACATCTTGTTTTACCACAAACTAAACACACTGTTGGCCCCGAAGGGTTAATGTGGGAACTCTTCCTTTGGCAACGACGATAATGAAGTTGATGATGATGGATGCACGCAAAGGGCTTTTCGTTTGTGTATAAAATGATACCAAAGTGAGGTGAAAGGGGTAATTTTCTGCATCGTACAAACGCATCGTCTATCGTGTTCGATCTCCTTCGACCTGTCAAACACCAACAGACGCGGTGTGTTTGTGTGTGTGACAGGTAGCAGCAGCAGGTGTAAAAGAAACATGCAGAAGGATCTGCCACAGTCAGTCCCGCTTATCGGTCGGACATGATGTGCACCGGATGACCTTTCACTCACACACCGGTACGCAAGTGTTTGTGTGTGTTTCTATACAGACGGTGCTTTAACTCCGTAGAACATCCTTCAGCCCGCGGTAAAGGAGTGGGCAGACGAAGATAGGGCGCAAAGCGCGCGAAAAATGCCAAGTGGAATGTGGAAGGAAGAGAGCATAACTTTCGTGCCCTTTTGCTACATCCAGCTTACGGTTTCCGTTACGAGCGATTTGCCGAACGAAGCAAGTGCAACAGCTATCGGACCCCGGTTGAATGGTTTAGTCTTGTTGTAATTGCGAACCGTTTGCGGTTTGTTGTTTGTTGTGCGGGTGAATTGTTTCAAAAAGTTTCGCTTTTTTTCCCCCGGGGAGAAAAGCAAGAAACGTTGTCGGTCGACGGTAATGTTTAATGGCTTTAGCAACATCGTAAAGGGCAACTCGTAACGATCGTTTGGAAACTGTGGTGGTATGTTTGACACATATTACCGGTTCGTGTGCCGTCTCTTGAAGTTTGTGTCCCGAAAAAAAGAGAGAGCCAAACGTGAGCGAAACAGGAAGGACCCGCGAGAAAGCGACGCTCGCGACCAACAACCATTCGCGAGCGGCCTTTCCCGCTCGGCGGATGAATGATCTCCGCTCAGCGATCGCTCAAAGATCGAAAAGGTAAAATACCTTTCCATTCCAGGGTCCCGGGTCCAAACACTTCCAAACATCCACCACTCTCGTTTTGGGTCGCTCCCGGGACCCGACCGGGGGTGGCTGGTATTGGAAGCAGGCCGTTTCTACCTGTGCGCACCCGGCTGCACGACACGCACACACCAAACGAAAACCAACCTCCAACGTAACGGGGCGCATGCGGATGCCGTGGGAAAGGCGGCCCAAAAGACGTCCCTCGCTGCCAGTTTTTTGCCCGGACGCGCGTTGCTTCTTCGTGGCCACTCGAACGGTCATTCTTCCCCCACTGTGGTCTCCGGTGGGCTCTGCTGGTATGGAAGTGCGGAGTGGTCTCGCTCGCGGCATGGTGCGATTCCAGTTTTTTTTTTCTCCCACCAGCACCAACCCACCCGGTTTGTTGTTGTTGTTCTTCGGCTCATTCTTCTTCTCTGCAACCGCATTCTTTCCACAGCATACGAAACCCGAGTGCCCGACACCCTTCTGCTGCGGGTTCCACCATGTGCTGTGGGGTGTAGCCGGGAGCTCCACCGTGTCCGACATCGCAGCAAGCATCATCCTTGCATCCTGGACAGCTTTTATCCTTAAGCATCCTTAAGCCACCTTTAAACCACCGTCAAGGCAGGCCTGTCAACGAATCGCCGTTGTCGCGCTGTGTGCGAAACGCTCACCACGAAGGATTGCAGCTTCCAAAAAGCTATATAAATTCCCCCCCCCCCCCTGGTCTGTGGAGAGCCGTATCCTGCAGGTGGAGCTGCGGGGAACAGCGATCCCATTTCCATTCAACTGGGAACAGCGCGACTCCCCACACGCTCACGCCGTAACCGCCGTGAGAAGAAGCTCTCGCGAGAGATCCAGAACCAGTTCGTCGCTGCTGTGTGTCGTAGTGGTGGTCGTCGTCGTCGTCGTTCAGACTCCCTTCGAACGTGTTCGCTTGTTGCGGTTCGATCGCCGTTGCTCCGGCAACGCTTCTGTGACGTGGTGCATTTACCAATGCTGCGGTACTCGATCGGGCGGACGATTAACAGCGGCGCGGTCGACGAAACGGTGGTTTGCGGGGAGACCAGAACAGTTTTAAGTGTTGTGCATGGTTAGTAGTAGTTATTATACACACATCGATTAAAATGTGAGCCGATCTAATTCGAGTTTCGATAACGATGCTCTTGCGTGTAATGATCGTGCGATGAAACGACCGTGCCTCAAGTGTGTGTGTGTGAGCGTTGTCGATAAATGTTCTGTGTTTGTCACTCTGGGATGCTGTGCTTCGTAGTGTAATTTCGATTGCAGAGTGATTTAGGGGTGACCGGTAGCTCCTGTCGGTGAAATTCCCAATAAGTTTCAACAGTGACAGTGTCAGCTCAGAATCAAAAGTTCCGTTACAATCTCCCGACCATTCCACTTGGCAATTGCCAAGGTGTTCCCCTGCGTCGTGTGCAATCGGGTGCGTGTATTTCCGTCTCTCACACACATTCGCTCGCTCGTTTTGGTGCTCCGTAGCAGAGGTAGAGAAAAAACGTCATTTCGTTCCGTTCCACGATGCTACGTGCTTACTGTGCTTGCTGCTTCATTGGTGATTTTAAGCTAAATTCGTGTGCTTTATTCTACTCTCGATCGTGATTGTGCGTGAAATCTAAACATCAGCAGGTCCAGAGCAGTGAGCAGAATAAAAAGGAATCTTTACGCCGGAATAGTCGGTGTACTCCGACGCTGTTTGTGTTTGTCGGAGTGCGTGAGCGCGCCCGTTAGAAATGTCAAGCATTTCATAGCGATCAAGGCCACCTGTCCGGTTGTTGATCGAGAGATCAATGGTTATGCGATCATCCGGAGAAAAACACGTGTGACGATAGCTTGTTGTGACAGAGTGTGCTATTTTTGTGCTTCAATTCCACCGCCTAGTTAGTTACGGTCCGGTAATATCGTAGGACCACCATGTCGTCGGGTTTATTGTGCATGCGTGACAGCGCAAAAGTGATGTGTTTGCGGTAGGCCGCAAGCGGCCGAACAACGAGTTTGACAGAGGGTGGAGCGGCAGGCACTACTTTCGAGCGGCCGGACGGACCGATCCATTACATGTTCAATGCTAAAACACATCCATACCGGGCCCGTGACGACGGGCCAAAATCGTTCGATACGCGGTACGGCCGGTGGTGGTGGCGGTCTCGGCCGTCCCATACCACCGCTGAACGTGTCCACCGTGTCGGCCAGCTCGGCCGCCACGGTCAACTCGACCAACACCGGACCGGTCGGTGCGGTCGGCACCAAGCACATGAACGGTGGACCACCGGGACGGACACTGCTCTCATCCTCCTTCATTGCACCGTCAACCGGCAATGGGACCGGCAACAACAACAACCTGCTACACAACGCATCCGCCCTCAGCGGACTGTCCGTCGCACTGGGGAACGGAGCGATCGGTGGAGTTGGCGGAGGCGGAGGAGGTGGCGGCGGTCCGATCGGTTTGGCCGGGTTCAATCACAACAACTCGACGACGAATAACAACATCCTCAGCAGCACGATCAACATGAACAAGGACCGGTTAGGTGCCCGGGAAGCGCTGACCAGCCTTGGGCTGCTCTGTTTGGGTAAGTGTATCCTCTGCCGGTTGTATCATTTGGTGGTGATGACGTCACTCGTTTTTTTTTTTTACTCGATGAGAAAGGAATTCGTTGCGGTTGAAACATGTTGGACCACGGGTTGGTCCAGATGTTCGTTTCGGGAATCGCTGACTCATACTGTCGGTGGCTATGATGCCCAGCGCCACCTTGAACATTTTTCCCAAACTAAATTAAAGGGTTTTTTTTTTTTGTTTTGGTGTGGGAATGCTATTTTTGGTGAAACATGTGTGAGCAGAAAGCCACACGAAAGTGCAAATCAGGCGTATAGTTGGAGATTGCAGTACAACACGTTGTTGTGTCACCGAGGAACATGGTGCGGCCTAGAACGGGAGACTCTTCGTGTCTTCGGCATACAGCTGTTTGTTTCATTAGTTCCCAGTTGATGGCCTTTCGGGAACGAAACGTTCGGTTTTGGAATGTTTCTTCTCTTGTGTGGTGAACGTGTTTTGTACCCAATTTTAATCGTTCAGCTTAAGGAACTTGAGGATTCTATGAGGATTCGTTTCGTTTGTGATGATTCAGGAATCTGTGAAAATACAGAAATCTTTGAGAATTGACGAATCTTTTGAGATTTGTGCATGCTTTTTTGAATGATTCCACATTGAAGATTCATATGGATTACTCTTCAACTCTCTATCATCTCTTATCACAGAACATCCAGCATTAGATTGGAGTGTATTGGAAGCTGGTGTTTGCAGTGCCTCACAGAACTAGATATTAATCTTGGGAGTTTTAAAACCCAATATCAAATGATCTTGTATACCAATGTGTAACGTTGATAAAATAGTTTTAAATTATAAAAAAAAACACAGAGTAAATCTTCAAACTCCCACACTATTCAAGTGCATTCCTACGTTTGACGCACTAGTCCTGTAGAATAATGCAAAATGCAAGGACACGTCTTCTAAATATGGTACAGAACTGGTAAATATTTCACATCGAACTCCTACACCACAATGACCGTTCGTTGCGCCAGTGCAATGTGGGTTGAAAGCGGGAAGGAAACTGGTTTATATGTATTTTTTAAAAATACATTCCGAGTTGAAAGTAAGCACAACTTACATTACACGGCCAGCTTGCTTATGATTAACAGGTATGATCTCTTGCCACGCCTCGAACGGATTTCTTTTAAAAACTTAACTCAGCGATAGAAAGATTGTATTTTTTAGTGTTGTCCATTTCAAGTGATTCTTGTCCGTATTTTCAAAAAATGCAATCCAACCCGAAAGAGGCATGTAGACACGTTTGTCCAAGAAGTGAAAGAATCTCTAACAGTCCGCTTACAAGCTGCCCATTCAATTACCACCAATTATTGGACGGTAGGAAGATCCTTTCCATTTGGGGTTTTGTTTGCTTTTTCATTTTTATCTCATCTCGTACGGACATCAGCTTGTTCCCACAGCTCTCCTGCTCGATTCCGTTCGGGCTAATTGGTTTATGGTTGCGCCGGGGCTTGTTGTACACGGGACCGACATTTAAAGTTGTGACTGTGGTGGTTTTTTTTTTCTTTCACCCCCAAAACGCACACACCTCCATGAATAGATGGACAAACATAGAGCCTAGCCGAGCCCGCCAAACGAAACTCATTCATCTTTTTTTCTATCTCATTTCATGTGCTTGCTGTGGTAATGCTGCCCATCCCTACCAACCATCCGCACGGATCGTCCCCTTACACGGCGCTTTAATACACACACACACACCCACAGTGTCCCTACTGTTGGCACTGCTTTCGTTGATATTTTTGCTGAAAATTTCACCGGGCGGTCGGGATCCGCCGCCACCGACCATCGGACCGGCCGTGCTGGAGGATTACGCCATCGTGTACGACGTGACGCTGGCCCTGTGCGCACTGTCGCTGTCGCTGAACCTGTGCTGCCTGCTGGTGTGTGCCATTCAGTTCCTGTTCGCCGTCAAGCTGGTCCGCGCACCTGCCACGACCGGAAGGTAAGTTGTTACACACCTGACCTGAAACGGGGTGCGTATTCAGGGGAGAGTGTTTCGTTTCCCTCCTTTTTCGTTACAAAGAGTGTAATCATTCGATTTTTCCCTTTTGAGAGTGAATATAACGTCTGTTCAGACCACTTGGGGGGAAAATGATCGGTTTTATTGAGTCCCTTGGTCCGCTTTCGTCAAAAGGAATATCGTTTTTGAGGTATTCACCTTGGGTCATCTCGTTGATATTACCATAAAAATAATACATCAAACACGTGCTGCGCGTGCTTCGCCATAGCCTTCCAGGTTCCGATCAGTAGCAGTCCTTCTGAGTACGATTCACTTGCCTATCTTCAAACACACACAGAAGGGTAGTTTGGCGGAGGTTGTCTCCGCGGCAGGTTTTTTAATTTCGTTCGTTTCCATTGTAACCTGGTAAGGTGAGCCCTTCGTACGGCAAACACTTTGACGGGTGCACGTGGTGCACTCTTGCGTGTTTTTTTTTTGTAACGGAAAATGTTCATCGAACCGTGAAAACAAAAACGCACGAATGGACTCTAGAAGAAAGAGAGTACCAAATTACACCCGATGGCCTGGAGACGGTTAATGCACCTTTTTTTTTGTTAACGAAACGTCCACCGATGGGGGTGAGCGGAATGTTTCCTGAAAGGGACAGTTTTAGGACATTTTTTTTTGGTTTATTCGCTGTACCTAAGCATATGCTAGCTTCGGGTGGAGTATTGTAGGTGTGCATTAGCAAAACCAAGGGGAGAAACACACTAGCGAACAAGGTTAACATTGCTGCTGAATCTTATTTCTCTGCGACAGTTCGAAGCGTAACTATACGATTCCTTGTGTTTCGTAATAACAGAACGAATTTAAGAGATGGTTCAAAATGATATTCGTTAAAGTTACACTGAGTGAAACAAAATTGTTTGCAACTCCGTTTATGGAATTAATGTTTATTAATTAATTTATTAATTAATTAATGTTTTAATGATCACAGATCAGATTATTGGTACGTTTTTTATGTTTGGATTTCGAATGCTCACGACTTATTTAAGAAGAGACTGCCAATGATAAGCTCCCAAGGGAAAAGTACAGGCAGTCCCCGAGATGCATAGAAAGCAGCCATGCATGTAACTTTGAAGAATAAACGATTTTGCATCAGGATTCGACTTGCGCGGATCTTTCCCGGATTATAGAGGTCCGCTATAACAGCGTATCTCAGGAACTACCTGTACTTCGATTTGAAAAAAAACAACAATCCCAAAACATAAAAAATCACATGTAAATTCTGCAATGAATGTTTGATAACTATTTGACATAAGAGAAAAAGAGAAATGTAATGAATTTAGAATGATTCTTTAATTAGTAACTAGTAGTTTAGTAACTGATCCTACAGGATTTTTGAGATGACAACGCAAGCGCATATTTCTACAAGCGCAGCACATGACATTTCTACGGTCTTACTAGACTCCACAATCGTAGCAGGCATGCAAGCACATGAAATCACAATCGCAGCGCAGTTTACCACAACACCAGTACGACAGTAGAAGTGAAGTACGATCCGAGGAGTATAAACGTGTCTTAGGACGAATTTTCACAGCCAGGCGATGATTGTTTGTAACATTTGCTGTATTTTTCATGAAATTAAGCATATTTAATTTGTTAAATGTTGCTAAATATTTCTTCGCCTCAAAACAAACATCGTTTGGTTGTGAAAATCCTTCTCAAAACGCGTTTAAACTGATCGGATCGAACTTGGCTGATACGGTCGTACGAGTTTTGTGGTAAGCTGCGCTGCGATTGTGATATCATGTGCTTGCATTGAAGTATGCCTGCTGCGATTGCGGTGTCTAGTAAGGCCGTTGAAATGTCATGTGTGCAGCTGACAGGCGGTTGCGTTGTTCTGTCATCTCAAAAACCCTGTATAGTTATGTTGTAGCATGGAGCAATTTTGGACCTCTTGAAGAAAAAGAAATTATGTTTTTAATAGTATGTAAAATATATATATATAAGCGTAGTTTTTATTCTGTTTGACTTCTTCTTTTATTATTTAAAAAAAAACCACAAGCAGACCCATAATTATGTTACGCACTGTATTAGTAGTTAAACTTCTAGCTTAAACCGCGTGCTATTGTGCATGCTCATTTTCCCAGCGTATGTTGTTTGGTGTGTTTGGTTTTTCTTGCCCAAAACACCTCTTGCCCTGCGCATCCAATTGCAAGCCGTGCAAGCAATCGAACAATTTTATCTGCTTAACCACTCGGTCGGCCCACCCGACACTCCGTTCCTCGCTTCTTCAACCGGAAGATGAAGCGACTGGGGAATGAAATTTTTAATTTATTACCAGTGCGCGTTACACCGACCAACGAAAGTACCGTTTTGGTTGGCGTTTTTTTTTCTTATTTCTTATTTTGGGTTCGCGATTGTAATCTTTAATGAGCGGCTCTCCGGGAACCGCTGGGAGTCTTCTTAAGCTTGCACATACCCAAGTGGATTAGTTAGATGGCGGAAAAGGGGAAGGTGAAAAGGGCAGCAAACCGCGCGGTTAGACTTTTTCGATGGGGAGTTTTTTTTTTTCTTCTGAAGCTAAATTTAAACCAGGTACCGGCAACACCTGAGCGCTGAGCGATGGAAGATATTGGAAGTGTTTGTGATCAATACGCAGCGATAGGCATTTAGCGATCGCGCATATGAAGATGTTACGCCAGATTAGACCGATGGGGTTTTTGGCGCTTTAGCTTTTGGGAAGCGTTCTTGAACCGTATTGGTAGATGATTAGAAATTGATTGAGTTTTAAGCTAATTTGCCTAGATACAGGAGGATCAACACAGGATGGTTCAATGTGGAAATTTGTTGAAAACAGTGTTGAAACTTGAAGATGACCAGTTGGTTCACAAAAAAAGGTTATAGCGACCCGCATCAACAACACCTTTTCTAAGGGATTTGCCATCAACTTTACATAAGTGACCTCCAAGTTTGACATATTTGATTCCTTTGACATGGTTTTACCATTCCCTGGGACACATATTAATTCGATTACCCACACATGAAGGCATTACGTACCGCTGGTTTGATTGGGTTTGCGTTTCGCTGGTGCAAAATGTGTGTTGCATTGTTGCATTACCTTGATAGTGGAGAGCCGTACCAAATGCAACGCTAATCCGGCTAATACCTACCAGATCCATTCGGTTGGATTTAGCCGGCAGCTTTGTTTAGAGGCCATGTTTATGTCCCTAGCCGCGTTTATGTCCGTCCGCCATACGGTGATGGTGAAACATTCCGCACCGTACACGCACTATATCGGGCAGTGCAGTTTCTTTGGACTTCTTGGCTTGTGTAACTCTAGGGCTTCGACCGTTTCATGTATTATTAGCACATTCGGGTAGTGCGAACACGTTTTCTGCGTTCGCTGAGCGTGTTGGGATTTTATTGATTCATTAGCTAAACGGTTCGGAACGGAATGGGATCGATTAAGCAGATGTGGAGCAGTGGGAGGTTGGGAGCGCATTCGGGGGTTGATTTAATTATAGATAAATCAGTGAGGTGCATCCATCCCACAGAGGTCCCCGATGCGACTGAGGAAAGTGCAATCGAGGGAAATCTTTCTGATGCGAGGGAAAGTTACAAGCCGTATGTTTGGATTATTAGTTGTGATAGTACTTGGTTTTGAGTAATACAGCCGTATCACGCGAAAGAGTTGTTTGTACAACTAATCAAAAGAGCGATGCATCACAGTTAGGTCGCATGAACTGAACTGGCTGCGAACATTACTTTTAATTGAACGAACGAACCCGGCTCGTCAAATTATGTTACTGCAGTTTACAAATTGTCCCCATGATGAACTATCAATTTTCCCAACTCTCTCTTCTTCTAACTATCGAATTTTTCATTATATTAATTCCAGGGGCAACAAGTACTTACAGAAGTCCAGCGTTAGTCGCGTGTGTGCTGTTGGTGGATTTTTTATTTCGATACCAATATTTTTAACCGGTAAGTGATGGACCACTCAAATCGACTATATTTTGTTTAGACCACCTTTCTGACGACAGTATGCATCCTCCCGTTGTAGGCATCATCCTGTATACATTCACCCAGTTCCACTCGACGCCGGCCATCGTGACGAGCATACTGATCGGTGTCGGGATCGTGTTTTGCGGCGGCGCTATGGTGCATAACGTGTTCGTGTGGCAGCGGGAGAAGACGATCAGTGTCCGGCAGACACCGCTCAATCTGAACCTTACGCTTTCGCCCCAGATAAGCACGATATCGGCATCGGCGGCCGCGGCTGCGGCACACCAGTACCAGAACGGGCATGCATCGGGCGCTCACCATCACATCAGTCTGAACCACGTGTACAGCAACCACAACCACACGCCCCTTACACACAACTCGCAGGCGAGCCACACGACACCGATTACGCAGCTAACGCCGGTAACGCCCCTGTCCGGGAACCATTCGCACATCAGCTTCAACCATTCCTACGTTCCGCCACCGTACGCGGGGGTGCGTGCTGCCACCGCCACGCCACCAACGCCGAAGGTTATCGGTTCGCTGTTGAACCGGGACGCGTCCGGTTCGGTCAGTCCCGGCATGCCCGGTAGTGGGCCGAACAACAACAACAATCTGGATATGAGCAATGTGACGAGTGCCAACTCGCCGCACGAATTGTCCACATTGGTTTGACCATGTGACCCGCCGTTGGCGATGTACGGAGATGATCACACTAAACACTCGACGTATCGGCGGTTTTGCGATACGTTTAGAGGGTAGAGGTTGATGTACGAACCGTGCAAGGGATCATTCGATGTTAGATATTTTTTGTTAAAGAAATAGCTGTACTATCGAAGTGGAAGCGGAATCCTGCGGAATTTGGAATCGAGAAGGCTAAAGTTGTTTCTCTTTCCATCGTGTTATAAGTAGAAAAGAGAGTAGTTTTACACTTAAAACCCTAATTTCGTTGAGATTATTTGAATGAACGAGTGACAATCCATCACGCCCCTGTGCCCCTGCACAGCAATTTGTACAAATTTCGTTTGCCTCAAATTTGCCCCATTTTATGAGTAAGAAAACAACAGTAGGAAGGCAGATACTGCTACGTGGGGTGATCGCGCTCAAACGCCCATTCGCGGAGAACGAGTGATAAATGTTTAAGAAGAGTATTTATTGTAGCTGTGCTTAGTTGTGGACGTGGAGTGCGTCGATATGGACGATACTGTAGGCACTTGCGCGGTGCGTATTTGTGTACCTTGAAAGCATAACAATTTTAAAATCACCTTCGCATCGAACTAAGGGAACAAGTTAGATCCGATTTTATACAATAATCGTCCTCGGAAAGGTACGATTAGTTTTTAGAAATATTGTAAGTTTTACTCAATCGCAGCTGCGAAGCTGGATCTTAATGTTGTTTCGCCATTGCGGCTAGGAAGGGATAGATTATGTTATTTTTATCGAATAGAAATACAAACCTGTCAATCACCAATGCTATCCAAATTGTAGTGTTTTTTTTTATATTACATTAACACATTACAATTGAAATTAAAATTAACATTGCTATTAAATGAATGGAAAGTACATTGGAACGTAAACTTTATCCAATATTGAGTAAATAATCATTTGTTGCCAGGGAAAAGGGCCTTGTTATCCCTTGTGATTGGTGCTCATCGATCTTACCGTTGTTACCGAGCGCCATCTCGCGAAAATGCGCCGTACCGCTGGTATGTTCATACGAGAAAAAAACTAGTATTTCTTCTGACACATAGATGGCGCTACTATTATTCACATATTAGGTTGGTTTGCGAATTGCCTATATTTCAGGCGCTTTTGCTTCTGTGTGTCAAATCATACTTTCCCAACGGACGAGGGATACCGAAACTTTGCTGTAATGTAACGGTAGCTGTAATGATAGACAGGTAAAATTAGCCACATTTGATAAGTCGATCAATCAGCTGCTGAAGCTATTTGGAATCGGAGCATTTATGTGTCACATTCTTACGTATTATAACTTTTTCTCGTTTACTCCGGTAGCTTCTGTGCAGAGGAGATGACGGTAGCACGAATTCTTCGTTGCAGTGTGCTGGTGATCACATCTTCTGGAATGCGAGCATTCACCACCAAAACCGTGGTACTGTGATTGTTGGTTCGCTGGCCAAACCCCGCAAGAAAACACAGAAAAATAAAAAAAGAACGAAGGGCACACCGGACGGCGAGACTGTGGACTCCACATTCTTTCTCAATCGGTTGTTTTGTTTCCTTCTTTTTACGTCTGATGAAATAGTAAAAAGAAAAGTTGTCATGTTGTTCATTCTATTGTTTATTACCGCCACGCGTTTTACACGAAACGTGTGTTCCTTTCGATACTATTATCACCTGCCTATCCAGAGCTTCTGTCTTCCCGTTAACACTATTGTTAAGACTGCGCACGGAGATGGTTGTTTCCATGCATGTTTACTATCTCATTTCCAAAACACACCGCCACCTTGTTGAAGAGTGTGTGTTTTATTGTTATTTCTTTACACGCCTTTCTGTTTCATTTCTCTCTACGCACCTTGCTATACTTAATCATTCATCAGAGAGCTATTTACTCTTTTGATTAAATTTTAAATTTATTAACTTTGCTTTTTCTTTTGCTAAAACATTACATATTTCATCACATAAACACGTGGCTTCCATTGAACGAGCCTCAAACATCTCGCTCCCTTTCGCTTGTTTTCCCACTCTCTCTCCCTCATTTATCTTGTTTCTTTGCTTTTGTTTAACGGATAAGAAGGATGTAATTCGATTAGATTTACCATAATAATATGCGTAGATTTTCCTTTTCTTGTTTTGTTTCCGTCCTCCTGTAGATTTCAGATCCGCTGTTCAATTAATTAGCCAGTAAGTAATAAATATGTTTTCTTTTCCTTTTAATACCCCTTTTTAGTTTTGCTTGTGTTGAGTTTTTTCTTCTTCATGTTTTGCTAAATTGTGTTCACGTTTTGTTTAGTATTGCCTATGTGTATTTCCAACTGTTGCACACTGTTGGTTTGGGTGATATTGATTTGTTTCGTTTATCTGTTCCGAGCACAATGTTAAGCTTTCTTTCTCTCCAACTTAACCCCCATCACATGATGCTTCTGATATAAACCGGGGGTCTATAGTTGTCTAAAATAATAAGAATAAACCTGTCCATTGGGTGATCTCCTTCTGCAGGAATATCTTAGTCATACACTAATTAAAAAAAAACTGCATAATGATCATAGTGATAATAATTCGTGCTAAAGAAAGTTTTCGAAAATGATACTAATTGTTATGATTAATAGTAACAGGTCGCGTTTCTACTCAACCCAGCAGTAATCTCCGCGGTACACCAGGGAGTGTCCTTCAATCTTTCGATTTCGCCTCCTGCTATCAACATGCTTTGGCCCTTATCTTCAGCCATTCAATCACACCAATGTACATCGCAATCCACTATTTTTTTCCGTACAGCCTGCATTTCTTCTGTCTAATTTGAACGTGTAAACAACTACTTCGCTATTTTTTTACTCTCCGGACTTGCCGCTATCAGTGTTTCTTTCCTGGACCGGCAGGACCAGAACAACCAACGGTTCTGGTGGCAAATACTTCACATCTTCCAAACATTCAGAACACTGTACAGCAGGGTTACACACGAACTATACGCTATTATCAGGTCAAGTTGCTTTACGTGATCCAATTTGCTTCCACATCCTAGCAACAGCATATCAGTGTCTTCATGTCACATCTAGTAGGTACGTTCCCAAGTTACCAAAACACATCGCTAATATGAACACTTTCGGTTATTGATTTTCTGAACTGTGTCTGATGATTTCCCACACTGTTCCATCCGTAACGACACAAACGAAATTTAGAAACAAACTCAATTCTGCATGTTAACCACATTTTTAGCCATGTTAGCAATACAGATGCAAAACACAAGCAATATACCCGGCATTTGAACGAACACACCAAATACGGACGCGCCAGTCATCTGGAGTGTGTCCTTCTTTGTTAGTAAACATAGGGTGTTTTGTTGTAGTTGTTTTTTTTCACAATGTTGCACTCTTCAATCCTAAAACTTTCCATTTTTCGGAGTTGCACTTTGTGTTCGGTTTTAGCTGTTGATATAGTTTGTGTTTTCCTTCCGGTTTTATTTAAACTTTACTGCTACATATGGTTTAGCCGCTACTTGGTAATGAATCAGTTCTGTTTGCTCTGTTTTTCCATCACATCGTAGTACGTCGTAGAAGAGGTGTAGGAAGGAGTGGATGGATGTGTTTTCGAGGGAAATGCAGACACCGTGTTACACTCTCCTTTTGCATTGGATCATTCTTTCGTTTTATCAAGGACACTATTTTACTCCTTTTTGCAGGGTTTAGTCGTTTCATTAGAAGCTTTGTTAAGCGCGAACAGGGAACAGAAAACGTGATCCCGTGACGTCCTACTACTGCAGAGATCAATGCCGTTTTGTCATCATTGTCAACGCTGTCCGTCTACATGTCGGAGAGAATTACGGCAGAAATTGCTTTAGTTTTACTAATAGCATTGGTACCAAATTGGCGAGAGCGTCTACTTTTGTCAATAAATTAACCGTGGTCTATAACAACAATCGAGATACGGAGAGAAAAAGGTGGGGGTTATCATGAAATTCTTCCTTGTCATGCAAAAAGCCGGAAGTGCTTTTGCTTAAATACATCCACCCGGAACTGTCTCCTCGGAACTCGCCAAGGTGTATTATCTTCTTCCTATTCAGAAAACGACCTTCGCTAGGTCACATGCCGCCTGGCTGTGTTTCTACAAATTAAATTACTCTTTTTATTTCATGCTGCACGAATGTTATGCAAGTATACAAGCCACGCAATTCTCCATATTTTCTGCTCAAGCCATAGCACAAGGCAGTTCATCCGTTCGTATAATTGGAAATAAATATCGATTGATCGAGGGTACTCAAACGAAGGAAGGCGGCCTTCACATCAAGCGGACCTTATTTTTGAAACAAATTGACACAAAAAAGAAAGTAGCAGAAACCATACTTTCGTAAGCACAACAGCGAAGGGTCGGAAGGGGTCGAAATATTTAAAAGACAGAGAGAAAGAGCATATCACTGCGTCTCGTATGTATGTATATGTGAAGAGCTTGTATGTGTGTTGTTTGTAAACAGAGAAAGACAAAAACCCTAAGATCACGCGCGCATTTGAGAAGGCTGAGTGTAAGTCCATATCTTCTTCCGCGCAGCATCCACTCAGCAAACTCCAAAGTAAGATATCAGTTTAGTCGCTCAGATCATCGTTCTGATGGTTGTTGTTGGCGGCACCATTGTTGTTTGTCTTGTTTTGCAGTACAAGGCTGCTGTTTAGGTTGCCACCGCCGCCTCCTCCACCGCCACTGCTGCTGCTTCCACCGCCATCTGCACCGCCGCCGCCACCGCCACCACCTCCACCGCCAGCGGCCAAACCCATGACGCCACCGTATCCCGGTATGCCACCGATGGAGCCACTACCGCTGCTGCTTCCACTGTTATTGTGATGGTTACTCTAAGCAAATATTAACGGACATAAAAAACATATTTAGTATTCCCATTTCGTCACGGGGTCGAGCGTAGGAGTGCGATGGAAGCTTCTTACCGGACCGATGCTACCACCGGATGATGGGGCGGTCGTTTCCTCCTGGGGCGAGCAGTTAAGGAAATCCCATATCAGGATGGTATCGTCGTGCGAACTGCTCACGATCTGGAATTCATCGAATTGCAACCGGAATACGCGACCGGTATGTTCCTGTAGCGAGACAAATGATCACAATCGGGTTTAGAATTACAACTATTAGCAAAGCAAGCACCGCAAGTGGAGCCGAAATAAATACGTCGTCCTCAACTTACCACCAACGTTTTCAAGCACAATGTGTTTGTTTGTGCTCGAATGTCTAAGGCAGCTTGGAGATCCCACACTTTGATTTTGCCATCGTACGCCCCGCTAACGATGCGTTTCGAATCGAACCGAATGCAACGAACGAGCTCTTCGTGGCCCTCGAGGATTCGCAAACAGGTACCACACTCGATGTCCCATAGTCTGTGGAGAGAAGTTGCCAATCTTAGCGATACATCCGTGACATCATACCAGTTGCAAACGGCCATACCTTATCGAATTATCTGAACTACCGCTGACCACTAACCGGTCGCGATACTGTAGGCAGGCGATACCCCGTTTGTGGCCGTTCAGCGTGCGCAAAAACTCACAGTTTGTCGAGTTCCACACCTTGATCGTACGGTCGCCGGATGCCGACACGATGTACTTTTCGTCAAAGTCAACCACGTTCACTGCGGCCCGGTGCCCGACCAGTACGCGCCGTAGCCCAATTTCCGTCGGTGAAACCATGTCCCACACGGCGATCGAACGATCCTAACGCAAAAGGAAACAAACAAACGATTAGAAGATTGCATGATGTTATAGATGGTCAAATTCGCCCTGATAACAATTCATAACTCATTGATTACATTACATTTAAATAAATACTTCTCGCGTATTATCTCTATACCGATAGTCGAATGGCATTGAAATAGCACACGTCTGCCAAGTTATGAAAAGCTGCACCATATACTGACATTTATGACATCTGTTTTACCCTAATTACGGAACTAAACTCAAATTCGGAACGGAACTAATATGATAAATTTCAGTAGCTATCTCATCCATGTAACTGAAGGCTTTTACTGTATGCTCTTTTGATTTGTGCTACCAGCGTTATACGCACCTTTGAACAGGTTACCATCATGCCGTTGTTGAAACGCAGATGCAGTACCGCCTCACAGTGATGTATTAGGGTGTTGACCATTTCGCCCGTGTTCACGTCCCACACGCGCACCGTCGAATCGCTTGACCCGCTAATAATGACCTTATCGTCGTACTGTAGGCAAAGCACCGATCCAGTGTGCCCCGTTAGGATCTACGGTTAAACAAAAAAACAATAACCGATGCCCGGATTAGCCATTTTTGTTTGCCATTGAACCAGCCGAAGTTCACCGTCGAAACGCGCGTACCATGCAACACTGGAGTGTCGAACGACTCCAGATCTTGATAGTATTATCCCTCAGACCGGACACTATTTTGTCGTCGTCGTACTGCAGACAATAGACGCCCTTCGAATTCTCTGACCGGCAGTTTATTCGCTGGAGATTGTGATTGCCCGTGCGCCAGTTGTTCTCGATCGCTTCGATATCCTTCATGATCTTGGGGAATAGTTCGCGGTAGAATTTGTGTTGTCGCAGTGTCACGCCCGGCCTCGGTATGAATAAATATTTGATCCTGTAAGGCGTAAACAAAACAAACAGTTAAAACAGGTTTTTAACTGCAAAAAATCTTAGACTAATCTCCCACGCGTGCTGCTTACCATCCTTTACGTTCTGCTAACCCCCGCCATAGGGAATCGGTGCGGACATTTCGTTCGATTAGCTTCTTCCATAGCATGCCTTCGGAGATGACGCGGGACCATTCTTTGCAAACGCGTTCCGCCCGGCACAGCGACTTGGCGTCCAAATAGGAGAGAATGTTTTCTGCCACGTGGTCTAATCCTTTTGCTGGGGTAGGAAGAAAACGGGGAGCAGACATGAGTATATGCAATGCTACTTTTTTGTGTATTGTTTTGTGTTGCTAAATTGTACACTAATATTATCAACGACTTCATACTCATACCAGTCTGACTCTAGCTTAATGATTGTAAAATTGAATTTTATTCCATATTTTAATATCACGTAAACAGCACTACATTTGCACGAAAGCAATTTCTTTTCGTACCAGGTTAAGCCGTGAGTTCTCATCGACGCAATGACGAAAAACGCCCCACCAACTCCTGTGGTTCATTTGCAAGGATAATTACGACACAGCCAACGCGACAGGGGAACAGGGACAAAGGAAACAGGTGTAATCAGATTCATATCATGCACGTAACATATAAAGACCGTAGTGCGCCCGAAAAGGTTCAACAAACTCGCTGTGGTAAGCCCCCCCGGTAGGGCGTTCTCTAAAAGCTTTTGCCCTACCATTCCGTTGGTGCCCTTTTTCTCGTGGGTTAATTACTTAAACTCTTTCGGCACGCAAAATTCCTTTCTTCGGTTCTGTGGAAAACAACCGAAACGTTAGATTGGCAGATGGCAGATTATGAGACGGTGTTAATAACCCATTCATGAGGTGGTTTGGATGTGTTTGGCACATGGCTGCAAAAATGTGTCAAATGTCGTAACACCAGAAGAAGCGAGAACAGTGTGTGTTAAGAGCAAGATTTTGCAGCTTACCTTCATTTACGTGACAAAGACTCGACTAACAGACAGATCGGAAGCTTCGATAAAGTTAATGTGCTTTGCTTCTGGTTCTCTTCTTGTTGGACATTATAATCAAAATGTGAAGCAGCAAGATGCTTCCAACAGTGTAAAAGGAACGGTTTTCCTATGTTCTGACAATTTAATTTCTAAGCTAAGTTTTAGGACGTAGACTTGTCACGATTATTTTACATCATTTTGCGGACAAAACCGTTCAATTGTTAATTCAGTTATGTTACATATTCAATACTGTTATAGGATTTAATTAATTTTGAACGCAATATTCGTTTACAATATGTCTAATTATGATGCCATTTTTATTAATCCTTATGTTTTAATTCCACCTGTATTTTTTGGCCTTTTTTCAATATGTCAAGCATTAGAACGGAACGACATGCAGGCCTAGTAAATTAGTCATTCCGTGTGCCGGTTGTCTTATTGCAAGGTAAACACTCTAATGTGTTAATAGACGAACCAGACGCTTGTGGAATGTATCTGCGAGTCTCTTGCACGCGCTCACCATTATTTGTCGCAGAAACGTTTCCGTTTTGAGGTCAGTTGACCGTGTCGCACATGTGTCCAATGTCTGGCCTATGTCTGGCACACAGACACATCCGCACAAAGGCTCCACAAAGGAAATGGAACTTCAGCAATTAACTATAATCCGATACGGTCGTACGTTACGGATAATTATCAGTTGCAATAAGGCGCCGCCTAATGATTCTCAGCGTCATGTTGGACAGCTGAAAAACAATAACTCGGCTAAACGACACAACCGTCAAAACACCAGAACCACTTTATGGATGATGCTCTCAACCCGTCCGAGTTGCCAACAATCACTTTCGATTAGTTCCGGTCAACTTTCTGCCGGTAAAAGCTGTCCACTAGCGCCGTTTAGTTGGGTAGCTTGGGCTTTTTGAGGTTAAAATAGGTCACTAAAAGATACCCAAAACGGGGCGGGCGCCCATTTTACACGTTAGGTCAAATTTATCTGACCTAGTATTGAAACCCCACAGACAGGACCGGCCAAGAAGTCTACCCGGACGTGTAGGAAAAACGATATCAATGTAGGTTAATTGAGTATTAAACGTTTTCGGAATGGGACAAGCGAAACCAATACCCGAACGAAACTGTTGAGGAACCGGGCGCACATTGTGGGAACGAATTATAGCCATCTTGGGGGAAACGTTTTGAAGCGGAATTACACACCCATTTAACGCCATTTGCGGAACGGGATGAGTTTTGCCAAGCTGTTACTTATGTTTAAACTTGTTTTTCCTTTCGATTCCAAAGCTTATTATTATGATTGAAAATAAGTTCCGTAGAATTGGCTCATATGGTTTGGGTGTAGAAGATTCTTTTTTAAAAATATTTTTCCCACCGTCCAATTAATAACATAGAACAATCATGTGGCGTAGAAGGTTCCAATACGACCTGTTCTTTTGTGAGTTTTTTGAACGATATTTCCAACAATTACCTTCAGACCTGACGTAAGACATCCACCAGGGCAAAGTAAAATTGGTCTAGACAACAAACATTAGGGTCATAATTCCTTCCACCGTCTGCACTGATGACTATGAGAAAAGCTAGGTTTTAGCAAACAAACGCAAACCCAGCATGGGACACAGCAGGGATGACGACCACTATTGGAAGGGGAATGTTCCCCGGAATGCGTATTCCATTATTTGCACCTCTTGCCCTTGCACGGTTCGTAGAAATTAACGGGTCTGTCTGTAGCGCTCTCTCTCTCTTTCTCTCTCTTCTATTCGCTTTCGTTTTATTTCCTGTTTCTCAAACATATCCCGTATCCCGTGCTCGCTGGGCATGATGCTCAACATTCTGTACCGAGAAGCTTTCTGCAACCGATGGTTCCCACCGATATGGGCATGCACAACAAAACAACTCTACCTGACCTACGGGACACATCTTCCCGGCTGTGGCTCGAAAGCTCGAGCCTCGCTTTGACCTACTTTTGCTCACTTCCTGTTGCCGAGATGTCGAGTTGTGTGAGGATGGTACGGTGTGCGGTAGGGTTGGTGGGGCTCGGGAATGGGCCACCCATTCCTCAACAATCATAGACGATACTTACTGGGCAGCAGTGTGATGAAGTCTCGCTGGAGCATCGGTTTCAGGTAGGCGTTGATGTGTCCGTGCTGGTAATGGCACATGCGGGAGAGAAGCTGTTCGACAAAGTCCACCTGGTTGGCCTCGTTCCATTTGGAGAAGTACGACAGACAGGTATCGCGCTCGGTTTGAAACGTTGGTGACGGTTCTTTCTTTCGTGCCGGATCGTACAGTATTTGGGTGGTGTACTGAAAAGCATAATAAAAGATAGAGAAAATCATTATTAGCCAGACTTGATCCATACACCAGAAAGCATGATGGGACATAGAGATCCCAGCAGAACTGAAGCTTTGAACTAGATGAATCACCCACATATAACTCAATGAGACACAATTGTCGTGTGTTTTAGTCTATAAAACAAGTGCCGGATTAAAGGATATATAAGACGAAACAATACTCTGCCGGTAAAAATCCTGCATAGCATGAAGAGTATCGGATGTGATAAGGTATCGATCGAGGAGAAAGTAAGCTTTCAGTAAGCACGCTTATTAGATCAGCAAGATAATCATTTGGAGTGCAAACTAATATAAACACACTTGAGGATGCCTCACGATTTCTTCTCTGAAATACTCCAACAAGCACATGCCTTAAGGGCAGTCAAGAGATAATCGTACTGAAGGACTTATTCTTTCTTATTGCCGGAGCCGGAGGATTAATTGAGTACACTGTCGTACACTTCTTGAAACATGACAGCAACAGAAAGCGTATTACCGCTGTGAAACTTCCCAACTAAATGCAATCTTTTAGCCATTTTTGAGATTACCAAAGAATGGCCCGAATTGAAAGCAAAACATTGTACAAACGCACATCTTAATATAAAAGCTACATTTTTACCTTCCTAACAATTGGCTTAATTTCGGCAACGTTCGAGAGCTCACGAAAGTGCACAAGAAATCGTGCATACCCCAACGCACCGAAGGCCATCATCATCATCATCGTCATCATCAATAGCAACGTTTGTTCAGCATGGAAAAAAAGTGTGTGCAATTGTTGAAAAAGCAACGAAAACCGCCCGAAACGCGAATTTGATGTTCGCTGGAAGGCCAACAGAAAATGGCACAGACATGGCCCAGAAATAAGGTATAAACGGCTACAAAAAAATACGCACACCCGCCCATCAAGTGCATTGATTGAACATTAGTTGCAGAAATAATAAAACGCATTTAGCAGTGAAAGTGTTTCCGCATTTTACATTTATTTTTTGCTTCAACTCGGACAGTTCGTGTGCGAATGCATATCACACATACTTGACGCACTCGGGGAAAAAGTGTTTTCACTGGCGGGAGAAAATTTAACAATTTATAGGAAAAGTTTCAAAATAACATCAAACACTTTCTATATCTATTTGCTGCTTATTACAGTGTAAAACAATTACGCAAAAGGTGTAAAGTGTAAACAGATACGGGTGATGTGTGTTAACCAAACAACGAGGAAATAAGTTTGGTAAGGGACCCTCCGCTGGTCCGCCGTGGTCATTGTACAATTAGTAATGCATCAAACTTTCATAATGATTCGACACGCAAGACTTGCATATTTGTACGATCACCACCCTTGGGTAAGTTTGGTATAATCAATAATAAAATACAAGACCGTACCAAATTGTGTGTGTATGTGTATGCTGTAGTGTTGGGTTATTCAAATTCAGTTTCATAAATCTGAATGAATCTGAATCTCTACTCCAAAGATTCATGAATCATGAGGATTGATGAATTCTCAGAGATCATCCTCGAGATCCTCGCGATTCTTGAATCCTCAAAGATTCATAAATCTCTCCGGAACATAGCTTTGGACTGTTAATTTATTATTTTTGTGTACAAAATTAGGAATTTAAAATAAATAAATAGAGCCAAAATAAGATGTAGTTATTATTAGCACTAAACAGATTGCTAAAACTAATTGCTTAAACTCTCGAAAATTCATGAATCTTTTGAGTGTCGACTACTGTTTTAAATGACTCCTCGTTAAAGATTCATATAAATGACCCTACGCAAAAGATTCATTAAGCAACAACACCAGTATGCTGTCGCTGCTTAAAATAGTAATTGCAATAACTATGCAAAATAACATCACGTTGCAATTGAACAAAAGCCCAAACACGTACCACTAAGTACGTGAAAATTATTTATATCTCCAAAGAGACAAAACACCCAACAAAAAGAAGGAGCTTGATCAACGAGCATTATTTGACCTGATTTCGCTACTTTTGGCGCTGGACTGCAACATATGCGCTCCCTATGGGCGCTCTTCAATCTTCAATCCGGGAGGGGGGAGGTGGGCAGTGAGCAACACAGCAAAGCAAAAACAAAACGAAGGGAATCTCCTTGGCTTACATTTTTGGTTTTTGTTTTTGGATGCGTATGCTAGTACGTTAAAATTTGCATCGCGCAAACACAAAGCACACCGACAAGTTGTGACCGTCGGCACAAAAACCTGGCGCAGACCACATATGGGCCCCCACTGGTGATCTGATGCACATTTTTTCGTACATAGTTTTGTTTCCCAGCGGACGTTGTTGTTTGCCTTTCCAGCATTTAACAACACAGTAACACCGTGGATTATTTTTATTGACGAGTGTTGTATGAGTGTTTCCTTTAGCAGAGAAGCAAAAAAAAAACGTACAGGGGTGTGTGTGTGTCGAGCCGGGGACAAGGCCAATGTCAACGGTAAAGTGAACCATGGTCAACACAGAAGGAAAAGAAAGCGAACAGAGTAAGATGTAGCGGCGAATGGAGTGCACCCATCCCGACCCCGGACTGCGATACGTGTGCCAACGAAAACAAAGAACCCTGCAATCGTGACTGACAGTTTTGTCTGGTCGTAACCATCATCAAACGAAACATCGTCGAACACGTCACGCGACCATGTCTTGTTTTGGTAATGGGAATCGAAGATGGGATTGGCTTCACATTTATGACTCTGCCATCAATTTGATACACCGAGCGTTTTTAAATTAACTGTTACATAAGAGAGTAAATTAAATTGTTGACCTACATTTGGCATCTGTTTCGGACACCGCACCAGATGCAGGCGTGGTGCAACGCGTGGTAACAACGGCGAACTTCATATAGACAACGCACCCGCCGATAGAGAGCTAGAACCAAATCGATATTTTCCATCAAATCTCCGAAAAACCTTTCGAAATTGCATGTTCAGAGAGACTATCAGAGACTCAGATAACGATAAATACAAACGGTTACTTAAAACATTCAAAACAACCGATTTCAGAGAGGTCCTTCCAAAGAAGACGCTAAAAGCCGTAAAGCAGTGGGAAAGCAAGGTCTCTAAGCCAACATTTTTGTCAACAAAGGACAACTATAATAACTAAAGGCACAATTATACAATAATGGCTGGAATCATACTCTAAACCAGTTTTTTTGTATGCGTTTTGATGTTTCCAGGCTTATCCGCTTATAGCTCGCCATACAAATGACAAGCCAAGTTAAGCCTACGAAAAAAAGGATAAAATTGATTTCCCAAAGAAAGCAGCTGACCGAACCTCGGCAAATGTAAAAAAAAAAAGAATTTTGCTAACCTAATCTGAACCAAGCTAAGGCCATGTTTCCCGTGTGAGAAAAAAGTAAACAAAAATTTTCAACGAAAACAACTGGAAAAGGAATATTCTAATAATAAGACTTATATATTGTTTCAAATGAATTTAACTTATAAAAAAATAAATGTCTTAATTTTGGTCGATTTTTCTCTAATTGTAATTCTGCAAAGATGATCTCGTTGGCCATTTTTTGTCAAAATGCTATGTCCTTTACGAATCTGTACATAATGATGGCTGAAAGCTTAAGCTTTTTAGCTTATGGTATAATCTGCCCCAATAACAGAACTCGTGTCTCTAATTATGAAAAGTAAGCTAACGTTCATCGTGATCATATCTCCCCTGGCAATCCCATCTGAAAGTGTGATTTTATTTACCGAGTAACACTGTTTGTAATATGGGCCATTGTTGGTGTGTGAAAACTTCACTAACATTAGCCAAACCATCAGATGTTGACTCGGGGTGGAAAACAGCGGCAAATGGTTGGAAAACACATAGATGTGGTATGACCCAGTTACGAGACAGAGAGAGAGAGAGAGAGACGGCCGTCGGGAAACGACAAACTGCTGAAAGGTAATAGTTTTATAGTGCCCATCGTGGTGCTTTCGAACCGAAAAGTTTATGCCACACAATGGAAAAATAAAACTTGAACCACTTGATAAGAAGAGGGTGGTATGGTAGCGAAAAATTAACGAAACCTACCAGCGGATGACGCAACGTGCGCTTTTTTCGCAACATCACAACACCAACCAAACGCAACACACGCCAGACGCGGCAGCAGGCACGCACGTAAATCATTTCGGTGTTAATACAAACGGTTGTAAACAAGCCCGGGCGGAGTTTCCCATACTTTATGACCGAAAAGGGAAATCTAAGCGGGGGGGGAGGAGGGCTACAGGCACAAAACAATGCGCGCGATTGAATGAATGCAAATAAGTCGCCCGCCGAATTAACAGTTGACGCGTGGAGCGCTTGTTTTGGAGGTATTGCAGGTGCAGCGTTAGCTCCGAGGATCGCCCAAACAGTGAAGTCGACAATGCACAAGTCAACAACACCGTCCGGCATCGGTTCAAATCTCCATACGGGAAAAAAACTCTTCGACCAATGTGAAGGTTTCTGGATATCAGTTAAACGAATTCTCTCTCTCCACAAAGGAATGGTCAAATTTCTAGTGACGCGCACCGACTTATAATCAGCAAGGGCACACAGGGTATCACCGGTGTGTCACCCGGTCATCTGATAGAAAAGATAAGAATATGAGGAAACGCGTGCCATAGCCACTCAAATTAAATTACGTATTGAAAATTGTTTTAATTAAACACACCACGTCATCTCGGCGGTGTTGGAAAAGTTAGAGATATTAGGATTATGCACAGGTGTCTCCAGATTTTATAGCAAGGTTTACAACATTTGAGCTCGATCTTCTCTTTCAATTACATGTAAAGATCGCACACATTTCAGTGTAAACCGTACCTTTTTAACTTACACTGACTAACAAAATGGGTTAAGCAACTCGTTTCATTTAACAACCGCAACAAAAAAAAAGTAACATCCTCCTTCGTAAAGTCGCTCCCAGTTGTATCCAGCAACGCCACTACACTACAACCAGTCAACGATACACGTGACACACCTTTTAACTGTTTTTTTTTTACTGCACGAGAAACACCATCCTCTGTTCATCTTCCCAAATGCCAACAGCTCTTTTGGTGCGACGAACCTTTCAAGTTGTGATTGCGTTTCGTTTTTGCAATTGATGCAACATAGGCAGTGCTACATCGCTGGCGCATCTTTTAAAAGGCACTGCTGCTTCGTCTCATCTTCATCATGGGGAGTGTTGCGATCGGAACACCCACGTCCACCTATAACGCGGATTGAATAAGTTAGTAAAATATTGCGCAAGACAGCAGCAGTTTGTGAAGGTGCAACAGACATCTCCTAGAAATTGCTGAGAATTGCCTTTCCCTTTCCGCGTTGGAGGGATTACTCATGCGATAGAATCCAGATCCAGACATGTTTAACCCCTAACAGTAGAAAAATGGATGAAAATCCTTAACAAGATTAACAATTCGGAATAAAATTTGCCTACAATATTGCTGTGTATATTCTACAGAATGACGCATGCGAAGGTGCATTAAACCTGTTAACATCTATCCATGTCTACGAGATCTCAGAATTCTACACAGTTCTTTTATTCCCACAACCATTTGCTTGGTCCCAATGTAGATATCATAGCAAAGCTGCAACACATCCAACGGGGTGACAAAGAGGGCACACGCTTATAACTTCCGCTTATTCCGGTTTGGTTCTCGACCACCCGGACCAACCAGTTTCAAGCACCCTTGTCCTCCGTTCATCATGGAAATAGAAAGGGGTTCAATTCACCTCGGGAGAGGCCGGCAGCACTCTCCCAACGCAATGCGACATTAACCCTTGCCGTTGTGATCGAAGTTAACCACGGTGCCTAACGCTAGAGAAGCGCAGATCGAACGAACAGGGTATCATCCCGTACACAAACAGGTTCTTCAATATAGGAGCTCGCTTTTATCGCTCATTATTTTAATAGCTCGGTGGAAAAGCGTCGACGATCAACGGGCAGATCAGGGAAGATCGGGCTAAAAGAAACGAACCACATCCTGCCACACACACACACACACACATGCAGCATACATACCACGGGCGGGAACTTTATCGTCGAACTTTGCAGGCTTCATTGGGTGTTTGTTTGAAGCTTTTATCAAATGGGCACTATTAAAAGCAGTCTAATGATTCGGACATTCATCAGGCAGTGCCCGTATCACTTTCTTGCGTTTACTTTGCGGGGAAAGTTTTGCACTACGGTACACGCTGCCAACTGCTGGGCCCAAGGGCACTCTGCCTCTGCTGAATATGCAGTGAAAGTTTACAGAATATAAAAGAATTAGGCGAATGTCTTGCCCTTCAGGGAGGGAAATATCTTGCCCTTGCGCCCTGAACGGACAACTATAGTAAATATTATTCCTCAAATTGTAGGTTTAATTTTGCTGTGACTTCCATAGCTGAAAAGCTTGAAGGAATCAAGTTGGAATCGAAGAAAGACTTGGGCAATCAAGCGATATGTGTACCCTAAATATGGCGCGCATAAAATTGGCCTCTGTTTTGTTGTGAGGTGAATCGATTTTCATTTCATCCAAAGTACTCCTTCAGACTTTCCCTTCGACAGACGACCTTGTAGAGAAGAAAATCCTCTCACCTCAAAAAAAAAAAAAACACGACCTAACCTCCACTTTCTCGAACGCCTTTTTTGAGGCCAACAGTTAGACTCAGCCCGGGGAAAAAGGTGTAGCAGTGATGCATTTATAATTTGATCTCATGGAAAAAGGCCTCCCTCTCCATATAACCTGTGCCACTTTTCTTCTAGAAACATACACATATACACACAAAACAACCACACCCATATTATGTCAAATGGATCAGTCGTGGCCACGCTTCACGCTTCATGAGTGCAACAAGTTGCGTGACCTGAATTTTGATACTTTTTCCACCACACCTTCCCCCCAACCACCAGGGTCAGACGAATGAAACTTTCTGCTAACGAGGAGGTGAGGAGGCACGTGTGTACCACGGTGGGTACTAGCTTTTCCCAAAAATTTACACAAAAATTCGGTACAACCGGCGTTGCCAGTTGGGGGTTGTGTCAGTGAAATTGAATTAGCCCAGAAAGCGGGCCAAACATTGTAAACGAAAGCAAAACTAATACGATGCAGCTAATAAATCCACACACGATCAGGAGTATAATCAGTACATTGAAACACTAGTGACTGCAAAGGTCCAAGATATAGTTACATTATTCAATATGTAAACTATATTTCACCATAGATGTGCGCAAAAGGGGTTGTTCTTACAATAAATTAGAAAACAATACAGCGATACCATTGCTGATCATTACGTCGGTTCTACTTCGGTGGTTAAGGTTCATTCCTATCGGTCATTACTGATCGTACTAAGTACCACTCGATACGATTGACTTTCGATAAGGCAAGGCGCTGACTGCCTAGAAATAAGAAGATCTTTCGCACTCTTCCGTATTCCTCTATCATTAAAACTAAAACTATCAACAGTAATAAAGTGGGAGGTATAAACAACGTTATGCATTAAAATAAATCTGTTTTCAGAGTATTAAATCGTGACGGGACAGCTCGAAAGTCTTCCCCATAATGAGCTTTTGTGCACATTTTTCATCAAACGCTGCATTCATCTTGCAAGCGTCAATAACTTGTTGATTTAGCACCACCAACGCCAATAAATCAACTCCACACAATAGATAAATAAGCAGCGGAAGCAGCAAAAAGTCACAACAGCCTCACCAGACGTTATCTTTGTAAAGAGCTTCTCCTGATCTTCATCACAATATGGATGGACGTGCGCGTAGAAGATACTGCCCACCGTTCTGAACGTTGCACGAAGTAAAGGGAAAACGATACATCCGCATCATGAGAACAGGTTGATGGGACCGGGGGTTGGTGGCTTAACACACACCTCCCCACGACTGACGACCCTCGCAAAACTGCAACACCAATATCTTGCCGTGACCTCGATTCAAAGATTCAGGTCGCACTCCGCAAAGCGGGCACCACATGCAAAAGGGTTACACGGGCGGGAAGTGAGCGAGCCAGAGAGAGAGGGAGAGAACAAGGAAGCAACAAAAGGGAACACGACGGTCACCAACCAAATCAATCAAGGCTAACAGCGTCAAGGAAACCCTAGAGAGCTCGCGCACACTGTGCACAGGTGACACACAACATGCCCGAAGGTTTTCTTCCTTTCATACAATGACCTGCATCAATGACGGGAGTGTGCACTCGGTTGTGTGTGTGTGTGTATGACAGTGCTAGTGGTTGTTGCACAAAAGCCTCGTTGAGTTGTGGAACCCAACACATTACTACTACGACGATGTGCCCTTTTGCAGCGAGATGAGTTGTACGCGGACATGCCAACTTGCTGGACACCACCACAGGCGGATGGGGGCAAAGTAAGCTTCTTATCGCTGGCAAAAACGTCTTCAATCACTGGCAGGGAAGTGAAAGGGTTGGCGATGGCAGCAGACGGCGAGAATAGGAATCTCTTATGTACCGTTACAGAACCTGATCTACGCAAGAGTAGGGAAGGGTTTTACACGCTCTTTGTGGTCAAGATGTTTCCCCCGCTGACTTCACAGTTTTTCAATCGATTGCAAATTTAGCGAATGGATAATGACTTAATAGTATTAAATTAATGCCCAAAAAAAAAGTTAAGTAAAACCACATAACGGACATCCCGCAATACAGTAGAACGTCGATTATCCGGGGCCTGATTAACTGGTGAGCGGATTATCCGTGCGCTAAAAAATGACAGCTAGTAGAATAGTTATGCCTTTTTTTAAACGATTAACTGGCTGGCCCGGAAGGAAGTTGAGAGAGTTCAGTTAATGGATTAGTTTAACATGTTAAACTCCCTGGATAGTGTTCCATATTGTTCATAAATAACAAATTCTAATATTAAAACCATACGGAAATGGAAAGCTTTGTATACAAATATTTAAAAAATTGAAGTTGAAAATTTGAAGTTTGTGCTGTGGATTCCAATTTTAGCTCGGCGCATTCTAATTCAACATGTAAAGAATGCACAAATAACTTCGATTTTGGCAATGAATTGCGAAAAAAAAACCCATATGCTTAATAACTATATTACCATTCCAAGCTGCATAGGTAATTCTACCTCACGTGCAATTATGCTCGATCAAGTCGAGATTCGTTGTCCAGATAATTTAAATTAATAATAAATCATACCATGTGCTGCCTTCCAATGATTAGTTCAGTAGCGGTACACTTATTCTAGAGAATTACAGACCGTTTAGCCCTACATGCCCTACATTCCTTGATCGGTTAAAGGAAAAAATAATACCTATTAATATAATTAATGTAATTAAGGATTATTTACCCTTTAACGACCAAAATGAAATAGATAGGGACGCTAAAAAACAGAGAACGAAAATTACACCGTAAACGTAAAGAAATGTATAGCAATATAGTAGATACAGTACATTAAAGATAACTGAAACCGTACATTTTATCTCCAATTAGATTAGTGGCATCAGAATTATCGATGTATTAACATCATTTTAAGCCATAATTAAAAAAAACATCCAATTTACGCTAATTAATGTAATAAAAACCAAAAAAGGCATAAACACTTCCGGTCAGGACAGAATTTCCCTTCCATTGCAAAACTGTATCGAATTTGCCATTTTGTTTAGTGTCAAATACCTTCTTATCGCCCCCGCCTCATTTATCACAATCACAAACTGCCATAAACAAAAACAAAAGGTAGACTACTGCGTTTATTACTGCTGTCGTCACACGGAGCATCGTTTTTCTCCCCGGCAGGTGAAGGTTTTTCCTCTTTTTTCTCTTCGAGCTGATGATTGGTGACGTGAAAAGACGGGGAGCCCCCCTTCAATTACGATCGGTCGTAATATAAATTGATTTATTTTTGGACCACGAGGTCATTGGGACGCGAGGCGATGTTACGACTGCAATCGTCGGTATACGCCACACGACAGATGGGGTGTACAAACTCGCGGGTTGCGTTTCGTGCCCGATATCTAATTACAAAACGTGCATGCATCTTCGGCCACAGGACGGAGGAGGCGAAGATCATTGCCCAAAGATTTTACGATCGCACGAACGGTACGCGGGGATCGATCAAATTGCATCTCTAGAAGCGCAACACATCGCGCTCGTTTAACGCAATCAATTACGCATGACTTTGCTGACGGTAGCAAGCACACAACGATTGCCCCGTGATAAGATAAGAGACAGTGTAAGGCACACTTGCAGGATGGAGGGGGAAATTAATGGAACCGAAGATGTTAGATTTTTTGCTAACGATGCAACAATATTCACCAATACGGAAAAGCGCATCAGGTGAGTGGAAGGCACTTTAGAGTGAATGCGTACACGCAGCCTATAGTTTAGCGTATAAATATGGTTATAAAGTACGCCGGAGATTAGGGGTAAGGGAAATTAAATAAAATGATTATATCACCTTAACGTGTGATGATCATTGGAGAAGAACTGAGAAAGGCATTCGATTCCGTCAGCTTTTTACTCGTACTGCCCCATGGGAGGCAACACCCATTGTAATCTCCACTGTACCAACCATATTCTCAGAGTGCGTTTTGTTCCTTCCTTCCTGTGCATTAAACAACAAATGGCGAAATTTTGCGTGAGCTTCTTGCAGCCCCATTAACGGTAGCTGTTTCTGTTTGCTTTCTGTTTGATCCTTCGTAAATGGGGTATGTTGAGGTTAAGTACCGCAAATTACCAAACCAAAGTACATCTCTTAGCCGTGGCAATTTTACCTTTACCGAAACCGATGTAATAAACCATCGAGCAGAGAAGAAAGGCCGGTCTCTCTGCTCACAGCCCTCCGAAACGAGTTCTCCGCACATTTGGAACACACACACACACCATCCGACCGACCGAAGGCTGGAAAAGCACGAAAAAATAACGACATCACCCGGTCTCCCCGGACCTATCCCAACGGCAATTGCAATGTGCAACCAATTGCATCATCGGCGTCATTATGCACATCTCCCGCACGTTCTTCCGCACGGCGTGTTTTATGTGCACGCAAACAATCTTTCCGCCAGTAATGTTTGGCGTTGTTTGCTTCATCGTTTCAGCATCGTCGTTTCACAATGGTTGAGCAGTTCAGTTTTATGTATCTTCTGTTGCTACCAGCCAGATGCGCTTAACAGTGTAGGAAGAACGATTTCCTCATTCGTGTTCCACTCTACCAAAATTCGTTCCCAACGCAAAGTTGAGTGAGGTCAATATCGAACGTTCAACTTTTGGGAGGGGGGGACGATTTGCAACTCACAACAAAAAAAGTGGCCAAGATTTGTCTTGTAGTTCCTTCCGAATCCCACCGTACTTGCGTGTTCCTTCTCGCGTTTCCTTTCACGAGGTCACTTCCGCTTGTGGGATCGCTGTGTATACACACCGTTCTGTACCGAAGCATTGTATTTAATGCAGCACAATTCGATGCAGGGAAAACACACACACACACACACACACACACACACACACACACACACACACACACACACACACACACACACACACACACACACACACACACACACACACACACACACACACACACACACACACACACACACACACACACACACACACACACACACACACATTTCCGTCTCTCACACACGCACGACAGGCAAATATTGTAGTACCTCGCAAAACCGTTCACGATTGCGTTTGAGTCGTGCGCCAAAAGCGTGTTTACCTTGTGGCACCGTTTCTCTGTCCGCTACCAACGCACATGGGTTCAGTTACCCATTTCCGGTCATGATCAAGAGGTGAGCATGATCGAAAAGCTGTTTGCAAAGGTTAGGCAGCGGGAGGTTGCGCCAAGATCGATTCGAAAGACGTTTTTTTTTAAATGCTTCTATAGTAACGATTTAGAGACGATGAGTGTAATTATTGTCTGTTGGAAAAATAACGCACTCAATCGCTTTGGAGAGCTAACATGGACATCTTCGCCAGGTTTCAGATGTTCCGGCCAACAAATCTACATGGAAAACAGTGGAGAGGTAATTCTACCCCTCCCAAATCCACAATTGACATCATTTGTCAAGCATTGATTGTCGCGATTCGTTCTTGGGCTCTAAAGACTCGAATTTATTTACGTACGGAACTCCAGTGAGAAGTTTGAAAAAAAAAAATATTAGCTTTAATAACGATTAATTCTTACAATTTGTCTAACCCTCTATTTGGAAGGCAGTTGGTTTAGAGTTTTCCATTCCTCTCTGTAGTCCCTCGCCAACGGTTAAATGCGGATGTAAACGAAGAACTTTCTCTTTTGGAACCGCGCCACTCACACCAGGGTTGAAGGTGAGCGGTGAGTAAATGTGCGTCCACTGGACCAGCTCATCGCTCATTGCGTGAAAGTTTCCCAACGCACCATCCGTTCTCACTTGACGATGCGTGTAAAAATGCATTAATCATTAGCCAAACCCGATACATCTATTACGTATGAAGCTAAAAATTTAATCCTCGTAATAGATCGAACAAAACAACAACAAAAACATATTAATTTAATTCGCAAGCCGAGGAAAATTTCTAGCTGCTCCAAAACCACCCTGAAACTGACAACAGCAGACATCAGGAAGTGAGGAAAACAAGAAGCAGAAAAGCCCCCGTTTTTCCGTTTGCGGAAAACAGAAATTTATCGAGCGAATGAATGGAAAGTGGTACTGGGTGAAAATGAAAGGCCCAGAAGACGATGCGTTCGTTGCACTTGGCTGCACCACGCCGAGTGGCGAAAGGTTCCAATTTTTATTACTATTCGTTGTTTTCCTACCTTTCCGGGGGCCACCGAGTCATTTTCCATTTGTTACAGGCCCCGAGAGGTTTGGTCGGTTGGAGAAAGTGAAACTAATTTAATACCACATTTTCCACAAACCCAACAGCGGTTTGTTTTGCCGCTGCACAAATGCAACACCGTCGGTGTGGTAATACGACGATTATTGGATGCGCATATTTACACTTGTTGATGCTTGATTTTGGCGCACCGCAGGCTTCAAAAAACGTTGTAATCTTGTGGCGAAACGAGAAATAAAAACTCGCAAAGCGACGACTTTACTGTTCCGCTGTTAAGTCATCAGATGTGCACGCAAGAACTCACCTGTGAATTACTGATCCCGTCGTCCATGATTTTGTCCGTGTCCATTTTCATCATTTCGGTATCCAGAGTTACGGCGTACGCTCGCTACTTGGACGAGCTGTAGTTCACTACCACTGCTGCTGCTACCACCACCACCACCACCTGAGTAAAGGGTTTGAAGTCACTTTGAAGTCCCCTGTCGACGTGCGGGGCAGAAACTGTAGAGAGAGAGAGAGCAGGGGAGGCGCAATTTCTTTGGACAAAATCCGCACCACCCTACAAGAACTTTGCGTCGCAAGGGTGTACACAACACTGTACAAGTTTCACGCTAACACTTTTCAATGCACTCTGCTGCTTCCAGGTTGAACGGCTCCTGATACACAACATTATTAACAATAAGAAAATCGTTATTACAATGAACGCAAGCTGACCAGCGAGCGGGACCAGTGGAATGATGGTTTTTAAATGTCGATTAAAAGGTATAAGGATTGCTTCGCTTTTTTCGCAGCAACATTAATTGATGTTCTGTACAGTAATTGTAGCTGCAAACACTTCTTCTTGCTACACCCGTATCAAGTACGCCGACACTTTTCATCATCGCTGGCCGTGATTCATCTCTGACCAGAGGTTTTGCTGCACATCTTTTCACACATACATTGAACAACACAACACAAAAGAGACATCACAATAGAACGAGAATAGGACAAATATGGTGACTAACGCATTATTTGAAACTAACTTCTTTTTACACCTAAACTAAGAGCATTAGTTAAATGCAAGTACCATTGATTGGTTGTCCTGGGTGAATCTTCAAATTCAAATGTGAATAATTCTGATTGATGTAGCTCAATAATTTTTCAGGCATCTGCTTGGATCAAAGAACCAAATATTACAAAAAAAACAACACGAAATGGAGTTTTTTTCTTCGTAAGAACGACTTGACCGAGTATCGACTTATTTTACTACGTAGCCGGATAGTCAGTCCCTGCTAATAGGGATAGCTCCGGATGGGATTTCCAGGGTCCAGCCCACTCGTGTCAAGACCGGCGCCGCTACCATCATGCCACAGAATCGACCCAAATTGGTATTATTGGTAGAGCTAAAAATAAAGAAATTTGATACTCCAATTTCAGTATTGTGGAGATGAAACTTCAAAATACAATGTACATTACAGGCGAAGCTGTCCATCAAATTCGTTACCGAAACAACCCGTACGCAACCGGTTAAGGAACGGAACAACGCAACATACCAAGTTCTCATAGTTCTTAGGGAGTATTTCTAACATTTATTCGAATACTTTTAGACAATTGCAATAAGATGTAACCATAGCTACAATTTATGGTAACATTTCTGCAAGCATTGCAAGGGATGGACCGTTTTCGACGAAGAATCACAAAGAAAGTGGCAAATAGCTCCAACCACTTGGAGGGTCCAGGGTAATCTTCGAGGATTCATTGATGTTTAGAGACTCAAATCGCTCGGCTACGTCTAGCATAAATCCACCTGGCGCATTCGCAAAAATTATCACTCGTAGAGCGGGTCAATGCATCGAAGCATTAAGAATGCATTTATGCACTACCCCAGTATCCAATTCGGTGTTGTGCCGTTGAGCGATTGATGCAGATAAGGTGCACACAAACAAAAGAAGAACAAGTAGAAGAACCCCAACTCGACGGCGATCAAACTTCTCGCGCTCGCCAGTGATACTCGCGATGATGCTCGCCACGTCTCACCGTTTTGGAGATGAAAACTCAACTCTTCCACACAAGGGATGGGGGGAGGGGGATTGCTTTTTCTTGCTCTTTCTCTCCGCATACTCATTCGGTGGATCGCTCGCTCTTCGCCACATCGCATGCACATGAGTTGAGAGTAGAATTTCCATACATTTTCCACCATCCAATTTTTCCTGCCGCCCGCTTTTCCTTCGTAACGGGCACAAAACATTCACTGGGTGAGCGTAATGTGACATTTCATTGGTTTCGTCGCCTCTCCATTGTATATGAGAGAAGCATAAAGTTGGTGATGCGTCAGCCACACATTTAGCAAACGCGGTACGCGTAATTACACGAAAGCCCAACATATATATTTTCATGACACAAAACTTCGCACCCACTGGACGGACACATACACACGCACGTACACACAAATGCTCGCTAATAACTGCAGATCATCTTCTGGCAGAATGCTTTCGCATACGGTTGCTATTTTCACATAACAACGCGCTGTTATTCCGTTAGCTTCAAGACCTTCCCAATGTTGGGCACACACACACACACACACTAGCGACTGTGCGTACGCACACTTTGACGTGTTTGCTGCCATTGTACGCGCGCTGGTTTGCTTTGGTTACCAAGAAGAAGGAACTGCTCACGGCCTGCTGTTACGTTTTTTCCTTCTTCTCTTCCCTTCATACACACACATCCACACATGTTTTATTCGCGAATTTCGATCGCCATTAGTCTGGAATCGATTGTAATTCACAGAAACTAACTATCCGAGCGCATTCATGGAAATCGATGCGAACTGCCACACCGTGCTCACACGATGGACAAATCTTTTGCTGCGCTTTTCACCATTTGCACCACTTTCGGAACAAACTGAAAAAGGCACTTTTGCCAACCACTTTGTATACTAGCGCCAGTCACCGGATATAAGAAAATACGTGTACACACGGTAGAGTACATCCGCCGAGCGTAATCAATAAAAAAGCCTCGATTTCACATCATTCCACACGTAGGGCATCACACCATCAACACCACCACTATTACAATCCGTGCACAATGGCGGCGAACTCGTAAAGCCCTAGAATGTCACCTTAAGTCACCGTGTTTCTTCAAAGCCGTGTTTTTTCACCGCACGGCAGCGTGCAACCGTACAGCGCGACCGTGTAGCTGACGGGGAATTGAAGATTTGCAACTCTCGTGTCGATTGACGACGCAAGCAGAAGCCTTTCGGAGGAGAATCGACGTACAGTTTCTGATGCACCTGCACGGGGAGCACGAGCGATTGTTCATGCTTCGGGAGCGTGTATGTGTGCCATCGCGAGCATTTCGTTTCTCTGAGCAAACTTCTTCCTTTCTCTTCCGTTTGCTTACTGCTTATAGGAGAAGAGAAGAAAAAAAATCACACAATTTCTGTTCGCCACCCGAATTGCACACACACATGCACAATACCAGTGAGCCACACTCCTTTTTGTGTCGACAAATTCTTGCGTGGATTTTGTCACACAGTAAACACCTTTGCTGCACGATTTAAGTTAATTCCTAAGCCCCAAAAAAGCACTTGTTTGCCTTAAATCACCTTTACGCGCGTGCAGCACGGCGGAACAGTTTGAATCTACGAATCGATACGCAACCCGAGAGCGAATATGCACTTCACGCTCGAAAACGCCCAACTAGCATTTACGAGATGACAATTCTGTCATCGAGTTTTTCGTCGAGTTTACTGTCAAATGTTTGTTCGAGTAAAATTTTACTCGACCTGCGCTCGGTCGATGTGTGAATAAATTGTATTTTTTATCAAAAAAGATTTGAGCTTATATGATTTGAGTGTACCAATACGGCTTCGAAGCATTTGCACAAACATGGAAACAAAAAGTGTTCCTTTCGTTAACATTGGCTTGGGATTATTCGCTAAATTTTTTATGAAGAATGTTCAACTAAATTACGATGCTACTCAACTTCCAATGCGCAACATCATTAGAAGAGGGAAACATATCAAAGTGCCTCTGTTCGATGGGTGTTTGCCAGTCAAAAAGGAATTCGACAAGTGTTTTCCGATTTTCTGATCTCCATCTGTCGGTTGAAACCTTTTTGAAGAATAGTTGCAGAAACCGATGGCAGGATTTCCCGTATGATAAACACTTAAAATGCACCATTCCCAACAAATCCTTTATTTACAATTACCAAGTTTAGTTTCTCTCAACAACCAATATAATTCACAAAATCGATCCATACATCCGGACATTCTTCGACGCAACCCTGACACAACCCGACTGTCAAATATTCACTGTTCATAAGCGAGAAAGAGAGCGATACAGTGTGTTTCGGGCGAACCAGCCGTCGTCGTTGTGAAGTTAATTTTTGTCGCTGATAACAAGCGCCAAAAATGTGCGTTTGAATGTTGCGAAAGCCTTGGCCAACATCGTAGTGTCCGACCATCGGCGAACAACCCTTCCCTCCCATCGATATCTGTGGTGCTGCAAATCCCTGTAGATAGGTGTTTTTCCCGACAGTGTTTTAGGTGTTCCTTTCCTCGTTTACCGTTTTATGCAGAGCACGTTGAACCTCGAGATAAAAGAAAAGAAAAAAAGGAACGAAAAGAAGTGCGCAACAACCGTCTGGCGAGTTCAGGGGGCGCTCAAAAATATGATGTGATAGCACGAAGCTCAGACGATGCTGATGGTGGCGGCTGTGATTTGATTGATAGTTTCGCTGGTTGTGGCCTATCGCCCGGTAGCATCTATCTGCTTCTTTCCCTCCTTTAATGTGTTGTGCTAGCGAAACGTGCAAATAGCAAGTCGGTCGGTCAATCTTACTAAGCATAAAAGTCCTTGAAGAGAGCAAAGAAAAAACAAATCCGCACCGTACCATGCGGTTGAAACACTAACCGCGAATGTTGTGAGTGTGTGTGTATGTGTGCGTTTGTACGCTGTGTGACAATAGTGCTCCTCGCAACTTCCAACCTCGGTTTGCTTTTGCCTGGGTTACTATGATTAGCACTAGAACGCGGTAAGAGTGTGTGAGAGATACCGATATTTTTTTTCCTCAACAAAATCCGTGCGAAAGCGAGACGGATCGATCGGAATCAACCGCAGCAGCCGAGCGGATGCTGTCGTGGGAGGCCGCATCATAAAAGGATACGATCATCTTACGCGGGGTCTGACAGAACGGTGCCCACGCAAATAGGGCGTACCAGGCGGTTCGTCGCGGCCGGGTGGAATTTTTCGATGTGTGTTTGTGTCCTGTGTCCAATCCGTCGATCTACTTGTGTGCGGTGCTGTGTGAAGCAGGGGAAAATAGTCTCGACTGTCTAGTGTGACGGCTCCGCAGCACAGGCGTTGAACGTTCACTAGCCGTGCATTAGCTCCCCGTCTGCTTAAAGGGAACGTGTGAAGGTCGTCGTCGCCGTCGGTCAGCGGTGGCCGAAGAACGTCGGTTCGAGATTTCGCGCCAAACGTCCGTTTTGTGTTGCTAGAACAGCAGGATGGTAACACCGTTACGGTGACACGCGTGATCGATTCCAGGAGCCGCCGGGCTCTGAAGCAGCAGCGCCACAAGAACCATCGATATACGGGAACGTATATCCGCTAGATTCGTCCATTTTTTGACACTAAGCAGCGCGCGGTGAAGAAGAGGAACAAGAGTAGGACTGTGCACAGTCATCGCAGTGCCATATGCAAACAGCTGTTGCTGCTGTGTTGTGAGTGTGGATCCCGTATCAATCTTACACCGCGGGCACCGTCACGTTTGCGGAAGCGAACGTTCTTCGTCTTCATCGACGGCGTGCTGGTGAGAAAATCGTCGCTTTCCCATGCACCCTAGCAGTTTGCCAAAAACAGCGCTACCATACAACCAAGCAGTGACAACCGAAACAGTGTGTGAGTGATGGCGACAAGGGGCGACAGGAAGATGCGTGTGGTGGCGCTGGTTAGCGGTGGGAAGGACAGTACCTACAACATGATGCAGGTGGTTGCCGAGGGCCACGAGCTGGTCGCACTGGCCAATCTGCATCCGAAGGATCGGGACGAGCTGGACAGCTACATGTACCAGACGGTGGGCCACCAGGGTATCGAGAAGCTTTCCCAGGCGATGGAGTTACCACTGTACCGGCGCATGACCCGGGGACATTCGATCAACACCAAGGGCCACTACGAACCGACCGAGGACGACGAGGTGGAGGATCTGTACGAGCTGCTTGCCGAGGTGCAGCGCGGCCAACACATCGAAGCGGTCGCCGTCGGTGCCATCCTGTCCGACTATCAGCGTGTACGGGTGGAAAATGTGTAAGTGTTGGTGGTTTGGTGCGTGCACTTGCTGTGATTCGGAATGCTACACCGGAGCTGTGTGTGCGGTGTTGACTCTCCCCATTATCTTATCTCGTCGCGTGTTTGTTCGTCTCGTTGCACCGACAGCTTTACACGTGTTTTACATTGTTGTGTCATTTCCGTGCCGCCTCTGTTTTGCATGCCACATTGCGATTTGGATGGGATGTTCCAATCTTTCTAGTGGATTAATTATTTAAACATGAAAAAAACATGCAAAAGAATTGTAGTTTAAAATAACCTCGATGATAATTCCGTCCTATGTTGAGGTGGGACTTATCATCATTAACTGTACAATATTTGGTATCGTTTGGTACTAAGGATATGGTTTTGGTTCCATAAATTTAGAATTTTATAAATGTTAAAAATGTTAATTATTTTATGCAATTAATTTATCTAATTATGTCTTTTCGTATAAAGAATGAATTTTTTTTAAATTAAACCAGTCTTGCAAGTAAATAATAAGCGTCCGAGGGCAAGAGAAGGCACTATTTCACATTTGAATTATTTACGATTGCATCCCTCCGCGTCCATTATCAGTGCACGTTCTCCGTAATCCGCATTCGCAACATTGTGCAACAAAACGATCATTAACCGTCCGCAAACCCCGTTCATTTGTCTCATAACAACAATTGTTTGCTTTGCTTTTGTTTTAGCTGCGCCCGGCTGAACCTTATCTCGCTGGCCTATCTGTGGCGCCGGGACCAGACGGAGCTGCTGCAGGAAATGATCGAGTGTCAGGTGCATGCGATCATCATCAAGGTGGCGGCACTCGGATTGATGCCGGACCGGCATCTGGGCAAATCGTTGAAGGAAATGCAACCGCACCTGTTGCTGATGCGCGACAAGTACGGGCTGAACGTGTGCGGAGAGGGTGGCGAGTATGAAACGTTCACGTTAGACTGTCCCCTCTTTCGAAGCCGGATCGTGGTGGACGATGTGCAGACGGTGATCAGTTCGGCCGATCCGGTGTGCCCGGTTGGTTACCTAAATTTCACCAAGCTGCGGCTAGTGCCGAAGGAGCGTATCGAACCGGTGGTGATAAAGAACTCGCTCGATTTTATCCACGATCTGAACGAGTCCAGCTACAGCGATCTGAGCGATCCGGATCTGAGCGAAACTGAGCTGGAACTGATCGAGCGCAGCAGCTGCGGGATGGTGGCCGGTATTGGGGTGACACGCGGCACCGTTATGCGCAATTCTTTCAGCAAGGACGATCTTAGTGGGGCGACAGTGGTAGCGGGAGCGGCGGGAACAGCAACGGTGGTACTGTCACGCAGCAACAGCATAACGAAGGAGCTGGCGATCTGTTCGCACCTTGAACCGGCACCGTACAGTAAGTCACCGGTGCGGATCATTACCAAGGCACGCTCAAGTATTAGTGCGGGTGATTCTGTACCGAGCGCGAGCGATGGTCCGGCCGAGGTATTGCCACCATTTCACTACGCACGCGAAAGTCGTCCATTGAGCAATAAACCACGAGCGATCGTTAACTCCAAGGGCTGGATGTGGGTGGCCGGTGTGCAAGGCTGTGGGGAAGATTCGCGGCAGGCGATGACCAATGCGCTCGAGACATTAGAAGGTGAGCTGGGGGTAGCAAAGCATGTGAGTTAGGGACGGTTAAGGAATCAAATGACGATATATCGGCATTTTCTCACGCTTTCTTTTCAGAGATGGTGCAATCACGTTCGTTTACGCTGCGACAAATCTGCTACATTACGTTGTACGTGCGAAATATGAGCGAATATAGCTTTATCAATGAGATTTACTCAACGGTGTTCGCATTCGCCAATCCTCCAACGAGGGTAGGACCAAATCGCACATCTGGCATGATGGTTTATGCTCAATATATTTTGTTCTCTGTTCCAGGTGTGCGTGGAGTGTCCCCTGCCAGCAGACTGTGCCGTTGTCCTAGAGGCTGTTGCTTTTAATCCCGTTTCTAACGGTAAGCCAGTCACAGTACCTATGTCTTCGATCATCCCCACTCTGTTCCAACTGCTCTATGTTTGGTTATTGCTCGTTACAAATGGTATTAGGGGATGGAACGTTGGGCAAAATCCAATTTACGCGCAACTCAATTTTTGTTGGTTTTTACCGGTTGTTTGCCTGGTGAAAAAATGGATTTATTTCTATTGGTAGCGCTGTCAGAAACACCGATTGTACTATTCGATGAAGAACAACATTTTGCAGTCGACACTACTCTCTTTGTTGGGGGCACAAATCTCTATAGTGGCTACAAAGTGAAAAATAGAATATTGTTTCTCGACTCTTTCATTATTCATGTAAAACATCTCGTATAACGCTCGAAGTGTAATGAAGGTTGTCCGATATCTCTTACCTACCTAGCTTCGGAACTTGAACATAACAGGCAGACAATGCACGTGCAGGGCATTTCTCATTGGGCACCGGCCAACATCGGTACCTACAGTCAATCGACAAAGGTGAGTAACAGCGAATGAATTTATACTATCATAGTTCAACTCGCAACTATCACCACTTCTTCAGGTCGGCCACATCACGTACATCTCCGGACAGATTGCTCTGGTACCGGGCAGCATGACGATCATTGAGGGCGGCATCAAGCAGCAGTGCAAGCTAACACTACGCCACCTCAGTCGGATAGCGAAGGCAATGAATGCACAGGGTGGTCAGCTGCGGGACGTAGTGCAGGGCATTTGTTTCGTGACGCACCCGAGCTACATCTATGAGGCCCGCCGCCAATGGGAACGCAGAACAGCAAACGCGATCATCGACTATATCGTTGTGCCGGCATTACCACGTGGTGCCCTGGTCGAATGGCAGGTGTGGGCACATTCGCATAACGATAAATTCGACTGTAAGCTGCCACCTCTTTTTAACTTGTTAGGGTTTTTGAAATTTACCAGCCTGATGCAATTTTGTAATTGTTCTGCGTTTTGTATAGATGAGGAAACAGGATGCTCCATCGGAGAGTACTCGATATCGATTCGACGCCGCTGGAACTACGAAAACAACTGTGCATCAATCGTGTGCTACGTGTCGACGGGACTGGCGACATCCACCACTAAGCTGACTGAGCTGACGGACGACTATCTGCACCACCACACGCAACTGGCACAACGGATAACGCGCGATCACATACACGACACGATCGCGTACGTTCTGCGCAAGCTGCTACAAGCCTATCCGGGGCTGCTCGGTATCAGCCCGTCCTCTCCGTCCGCCGCTAGCAACGATGATGCGTTGGTCGGTGCAGAGGACGATCAAATCGCACGGCCGCATCCTCCACGAGCACCACTGCCGCCATCGTCCGATCTAGCAAAACCGGCCGTACATTTGCGCGTATTTTATCAGGTGGATGCGATACCATCCGTACAATTTCTTATCGATGCGGTCGAGAGTTTTTTGGTATCACCGGCGAACGTAGCACGGATCGCGTACACTATTATACCGGCATGCCATCTGCAAAACTTTAGCACCTTTATTTCGATATGCGGTTTGCGGCATCACGAGTAGTAGCGGATAAAATGGATGCGAACCAAGGTAGAGCAGACAGGCGATAACCAAACGGCACTAGTCTAGTTGTATGTAGCGTAGAAAACTCCCGACCACATTAACATACATCTCAGCCTGGGTGCTTAGCAAAGGTTTTTGGGACGAATGTTTTCCTGATAGGATGACGAAGAACGTGTGAAAATGGCACACCACGGTCTAATGTCGCGCTGCAACCGAACACAAGAGTGACTAGTAGTGCTACGAATAGTTGCGTGTGTATGTGTGTGCATGTATGTGTGCGAGTGTGAGTGTGTCCTTTGTGTGACCGTAAATATATATGTGCTTGCAAGTGAATTAGATAGGACCTAGTATGAGGAAAACGGGGCGGGTTAAGGAGTGCGTGGCTCTCACATGAAGATGTCCCCCGTAATGATATTGTTAGACTATTGCAAAAGAATAAGGAACAAATTATGTATATTAAACTGTTGATCACTTATACCATTTGATGGGCGAAATGTTAACCGTTTTAATTATATTGGGTTACTTATTTACTATTGGTAAGCTATATTGCAAAATCATCAAACCTATAAATAGCAAAACGTAAATGATTGTCTTGTGAATGTGTCCGGTTGAGGTCCTTGGCAATACAGAATCATCCTGTTGTGATGGGGTTGCTTCATCTCCAAGGATGTATCGTGTTATAGCACCCTTGTTACGCTAATCGACTAATCCTGTTACATACTACAAGTCGTGTACACAGTATCAACGTCTATCTGCTCCTACAATGATCGCATTGCCATAGTCATGTCGTGAGGATGACAACCAACAATGTAACTTGTAAAATGTATTTATGTTTTCGACAAGGTTACAAATACGGTTTAACACCAACTTATACCAACACACACCAATAGGGCAAAACGGTTGTTATCGCCCGTTATGTAAATAAGCACGATGCAAATGTTAATTAAAAACCTTATCGTGCTTAAAAGACAACAGGAACGGCGTAGTGGCTCGATTTTATGAAGAGACCCTGATGCGTTTGATAGGACAAATAGCCTAGCAAACATTATTCAAAGCATCGACATACGAAGCTTGGTTATAGACAAACGATTTCAGGTGAGATGATGTTAATTTGCTTACTGCTATCACTGTGCAGTGAGATAAGATAAGATGATAAGAAGTGTAACGCTTGCGTTACATTTATCATTGTATAGCATTTGTATGAGCCATACAGTAAAAGACCATACATTGCTACAAATTTGCCACATGAATGTTTATGTTGCTCACATACCATGTCCCATTGGTGGAAAAATCCTACCCAACCGGTTTTTACCCACCAACAGCTAGTGCAGTGAAGTCAAACCCATATTTGCTAGCAGATCATTCAAGTATTCGCTAGTCACACAGTCTATTCCGATTTGCCAGCAACGAACCCGAAGTGAATTTTGACTTCATTACCATATCCAATTCACCATATCGAGTACACGTTCGTTTCGATTTTAGAACCATCCAGTGCAGAAAGTTCATCCTTATAACCCGTATGGAGATAGTAAGGACAACAGTAAGATCTGTTGGCAGAGTGCAATTAAAATCACGACAAGCTAGCTTGATGGTTTGAACACGACTAACTTATTTTATATTTCTCCCATTTTACTACAAATCTTTTTAATTACTGTTACCCAGATCTTGGCCGACTAGTCGTCATCAAATTTTGATTTCTCAACGTGCTCAACAGTTGGAAATGTCCCCACTGGCATGTTAAAAGTTGATTTGCCCGTTCATTCCATGCAAATTGTAGTCAGCCAAACAATTACTGGGCTTAATAGACCGTATACCATACAATGTTTCCCTATCTCTTGATATTCAGAGATGCGACCAGAGAGAAAGCTGTTCTAAATGGAATAAAAATACTTGATATCGAATTATGGCGATTTCGGAAGGCCAGATTTAACCACATCAATCGCTTTCCTGCAGGAATATATGATGTGGATAATATATGAATAGTATGAAGATTTAGCAGCTAATATAACTACTCTTCATCCTGGAATATTCAAAACATGATAAAAAATGAACAATTAAAAGTATTGCTCTGTGTGTGATGTACGAAGGACCTCACAGTGTTGAACAGATTAAAAGCAATCCAATTTCAATTGGACGTCGCAGTAGAAAATGTTTTTTTTTCGCATGTTATGTATTATCGCGACCCGTATGTTTGACATGACTGATATTGCAGGTACGTGTACCACAATGAAATAGTAATGGTGGTTGTGCGTTGTTATGGTAACCGTGATGGTGATATGAGCGAACTCGTTGCCTCCCAAAAGCTGTCCTCAATTAATTGAAAGTTTCATTGTAATTCCATACGAATGAAGTTAATGAAGCTATGTTTCGTTAACCCGACGGCAGAGCTACTACTAATCACTGAAGCAATTTGGTTCAAATGCTTAAGTAACTGAGACACTCTGTTGCAGCACCACTTACGACCTGGTGGTCTTATCAGTGCGGGGTTTTTGTGAGAGCTAGATTATTGATTCCGTTCTTTCTGGTTTGTAATGTTCTCGCGGATGGAGCATTAATTTCTCTTTCTCGCTCTTGATTGTGCTCCTAATTGACCCGCGGCGTAGTAACAGCTGACGATTCGCGGGCAATCGAGGGCACGTCTGTGGCAGGCTCAACACACCTACCAGTTTGTGCCTTGTTTCCGTTCACTGTGCAGGTTATTCGATCTGCTAAAACCCCAACATAGTCAGTTATTTATATTTACCATAGCACATCCAAGATGCCTACGACCAAGTTCTTTCAATCGACGAGAAAAATCATCGGTGCCGGTGTAAACTACAAGTAGGTACACGAGTCGCGTCATTACAATTACTTCATTTACTTCATATCGTATCACCTCCAACAGAACGGTTTACTCTGGGTTATTTGCTAAAATAAGGTCAAATAATTGTACATAAAAATCACCTTTGGATGATTTGGTCACGCAGCACTAATCATTCCAATAACTTTAACCAGCCAAATTACTGCCTGTTATAAGCAAAAACAAAAAGGTACTAAATCACTACATTTGTTCACTTTGTTTTCATGTGGTTAACTTTGCCACCTGTAGTTAAACCGCTTAATAGCTGAACATACTATATCTTTCCCTTAAACTCAAATATGTTTCACGGTACCATGGTTTCCTTTAACGTCTATCCTGAACTTATCACACAGAGAAATTTTACGCCTCACAAACGCCCCAAAACCGGATGCTCCCGTCATCTTCTTCAAGCCTATCTCATCCCTGCTGGACGTTCCCACCGGTTCCCCGGCTGTGACCTCCTCCGTACCGACCATCCGCATACCACCCGTCTTCGGTG